>NC_052635.1:23015770-23318800 GCF_016161935.1 Mauremys reevesii | reverse complement strand
TAGCTTTAGGAACCCGAAAGGGGCAAGGAGAGGTGAGGTCATGATCCGACCTCCAAACAGCCGGGATTGCTGACCGGAAGGAAGGTCACTCTGCAGCAGCAACAGCAGCTGGGTGCTGCTGGAGACACTGTGGGCATACCATGCCTCCCGGAGAGCTTGCTGGAGCAATCCAGCTCCATGCTGCCCCCGGCTTTGTGCAGAAATTGAGCTCCTGCTTTGTAAAGCCCGTTAGGATCCTTCAGGGCAAGCAGTGCTATATAATTGCTACAGCACAAAGAATGAAAAGAACCTGCTGCTCTCCTCAAATTAAAGCCTGAAAATCCACCTGGAATGGGTTCTCCTTTGTGGAGAGAAATAATAATTGCTCCAACAGGGATTTATAAATAATTGCAACTGACCCGGATTCTAACGGGCAACTGGGTTGCTGAATTAAACAAACGTATGTGCAGAACAAAGCATCACACACAGTGAAATTACTATATAGGAGGAGAAAGGTGAGGCTGGGAAGGGACACAGTGGCTCTGCCTCAGCTTTCTCACACAGGAATAGGGCAGGAGAACAGCCTGGCCTCAGGGTTTTCTCATTATAAGCAAAGCACAGAAAGGTCAGGTATATAAGTCTGATTCTTCAAGGTGCTGGATGCCCTTAACTCCTGATGGAAGAGGTTCTGCACCCCTCTGGATCAGACTCTGTGCCTGCACTGCTTAATAAGTCTTTCATTTTCTACCCTTTTGTAGCTGCCTACCCGACTCTCATATTCTGTTGGTTCTCCCCAACAACTCGCTACCGTGCTTTTTGTTTCTTCCTCAAAGCCCAGAGATATCAACTCCTGCAGGATCTCAGCCACATGCTTCTTGGCGTCAGTGCAGGGAAGGTTTGTGCTAAAGATCGGGCTTTGGACTTTTTCATGCAGCAGCTGTGGCATATTGTTCTGTTACAAAACCTATCCAGACTGATCCCTTCCAGATGTGAGCTATGCCGCCATCTTAGATGGGTGCCCTCCATGCCAGGATACCATCTGGTACCTAATTCCAAACAGCCACTGTAAAAAGCAACTCCTCCTGAGATGAAGGGCCGCCACTCTGGTAGAACCTGCATCCTTAGCTTACTGTCTAGCTGGCTGAGCAAGGGATAACGAGAAGAACTGGATCCTAATCCCACCATTGACACTAACTCCCCAGGGCTCTGAAGCAAGTCACTTAGGTGAAAGTCTTCAAAGCTGGGTGCCAAAAGAAATAGAAGTGGCCTGATTTTCAGAAATGCAGAGCACCCTCATTCCCTCTGAAATCAAGGGGCAAGACTGACTGTTGCCTTGCACCTTGTGTAGTCAGTTACACCAGGCAAAGTGAGGGCAAAGTCCATGTAACTGCGACCACTCTGATAAGGTAGCATTTTAACACCCCCTTTGCACTGGTGTAAGTGGCTGCATAAGGTGCAGGGAACTGGGGAATTGGGCCAATGCCATAAAGCACTTTGTACATGAAAAGCCCTCCACAAGTGCTAAGTACTATTATTATTACACTGAGTGCAGGGACACTTCTTCCCCTGAATTCTAATAACACATCCCTGCTTTCTCCCCCAAGCTTCAGGGAATCTTCACAGCCACTTAAATGCTGCTGAATGTTCCAAATGCAGCACAGCAGCTGCTCCGTTCAATGCACCAGCTGTGCTACTGCAAGGCCAAGGTACAATACGCCTATCGCAATAGCTGTGTCAGACAGGTGAGCCCTGCCATCCCATGGCCTTCACTGAAATGTTACTAGCTGGTGGCAGCATGGCGGGGGGCAGCAGGTGCCCAGCAAGGGAGGTGTTAAATCATTGTCTAGTTTCTCATTTGAGCTGATGAAATCTTCACCGAGGAGCTGGTGAAAGGATGCACACGGCCCATAATTGTTTTTTAAAATCAAATTAGGGACTTCAGACTCTCATTTAGTCTGCAGCATAAACTGAAACATCCCATTAGAACCTGAACCGAGCACTTTAAAATATTCGCCCCAGGCAAACACTGAATACTCTGGCTGATGGAAAACAGTCGTCTAATGCCCTCTTTTCTAGACAGGAAAACATGCTTTCAGGGGACAACTATAATATAGTGGATTGCTCAAATTCGTACCATCCCCAGACCCTAATACAGGCTCCTAATTCCCCTAGACACCCTGGAACATTTGCCTGGAAGGAAGGGAGACAATCTCATTCTATAAGTGGCATGAGAAGTGCTTCCCTGCCCATTCGGATACTGATTCTTCCAATCTAGAAAGTCTGTATAGCACCAAACCTGAGAGCTCTGCACTGATGCACGGGACTATGTGCTAAAGTTTATTACACCCAGACCATACAGAGCGGAGGGGGAAAAAACCCAATCCACCTGTCACAAGCATAACAGTGGAGATAATTGGCTTATATGCATTTATCCCTTGACCCGATTATCAGCTCCATTTAATGCTTGATTTTAAACAACTCCCATCTAGGCCTGCCATTGTTCCGCTTATTCTGTCAATGTACATGTAAATTTTCTCTGTTCACTAAATCTTTTTAATAGCTTTTTCCCAACCCCCTCTTGTTTTAATTCTGGAGCCCTCAGCACAAAGCAAGGTGGAGATATGAAGAGGCTGACATTTCTCTGAGTAATTTGCGGTGGAATTGTCACTGGCTTGATGCAGTCATTTTGTTCCCCACGCCGATGTGACATTAATTATTGTTAAATATTCTTCTCTGTTACATAGAGTTCTGTTTAGATAAAGGTCAATGTCTGCACCCGTGACAGCGCCTGTTGTCACCATGCCGTGGAACTGATCCGTCACTCCCTACCGTTCAATACCCTCCTCGTCATGTGAGTCCAGTTTTCATTAATTCCGGCTCAGTTAGACAGACATTAAAAAAATGCAAAATGCCTCAGCTGTTCAGATCAGCGCCTGGATGTGAAATTATTAGCTTGGCTAGCGCCGCCTGCACAGGAAGGTCAGATACTATTGCCCGTGCAAATTTAGCAGCGGCACCTCATTAAGGAGCCATGCATTTGCCAATGGGGGAAAAAAATCTTTTAATTAAAAGCCAGCTCTGACTGGAGAGGTGAAAGCTAACATTTGCCACAAGGGTTTGCACTGACTGGCTTCCCCCAGCTGTATTTCGGGTGGGGAAAAATGATAAATGCTTCCCTCTTTCCTTTGCCACCCAGGCCTGGAAACTGAAGTCCAGAACCCAAGCCCTTGCAACCAGTTCTCTCACCAGATTCCCCAGCTTGTTTCACCTTCTCAGCTCCTCAAAGGGGCCAACAGAGGGAAGCTCATTTCCAAACAGGAACCTCCTGGGTATGCGAGTAAGGTAATTGCAACACCTGCCCAATAGCACCCCCCCCCAACTCCCACAAATCACCTGCCCCCTCATCCAGGGTGCGTTTAATCCCATGTGTGCTGGCACTGTGAGGATGCAGGAGATCAAACCCCAGACACAGTGTGTAACACCATCCTAGACAATTCTCCTCCCACCCCAGGCAGATACCGAGAGGTCTGTCTTTTTCTTACACTTTGGCAACACTTATCTAGCTTGTCATGCCACTATATCCCACAGAACAGGACTCTGCAGACATGCGCGCATTCCCCCCCCCAACACACACACCATGTGTCACACACTAAGACACTTGACATAGCGTGCACATTTAAAATACATGAATGCATATTCTGACTAGCTTTCTGGAAGTGAAGACCAAAGCCTGCGGGAGATGTGACCTTTGTGCGGGGCTCCCAGGGGAGACGGCAGTCATACAATCTTACACCGCCCTACGTCAGTCCAGAACAAATAGCTGAATGCAGGACACTTAGTCTACAATATCAAACATCACGGCACAGTTGCAATTCTAAGGTCGTCTTATGCCAGCATCTACTCAGTGGGGATGCAGGGACTTGCCAGGCTCCAAACACTACATAGCATCTTTTACTGCTTATTTGAAATAAATATGCTTTTAGGCCTCGATCCAGCAAAGCACTTAAGTGTGCTTAACCTTGAGCATGTGCTGTTCAAGTCAACGGAAGTCAGTAGCCTGTGCTATTGAAGTCAATTCACATGCTTAAATTGAAGTACGGGCTTAAATGCTTTCCTGAATCGGGACCTTATTGCAGGAGGACTGGGAGTGAGGAAGGATGGACTGAGATCTCAGACCCTACCTCGCGTGGGTTGAAGCTAAAATCCATTAGTGAGTGGGAGGTACTCAGGTGATGAGGAGTCCCTAGAGAGAACACATATTTAGGAATAAAAGTGGGCATGTTCCCGATTAAATACAGCTCAGTAAATATGGAAGTGACGATTACATGAAAGGGGCAAAGGCAAAGAAAATGCCTGGATGCCTTAAACCTGGGTTATTTCTGTAGCTTTTAATCTCGTTCCTTCACAATACCACAAAGGGAAGTGGGATCCCTAGGGGGTTTCTGAACACACAGTCTTATTCCACTGTGACTTCTACTGCTGTGAATCAAGAGTGAAATCAACGTGGTGCGAGAGAGCTGCAGAATTTCCCAATGTGCAGCAGGGCAGACTGAACATACCACACTTGATTAGGATGATGTACATCAGGAGTGACTCTGTTGAGGTCAGTGGACTTTATACTGGTGTAAAGCTGGTTTAAGTGAGATCAGAATCAGGTCTACTCTCTATAAAAATTACATAAAAAAGGGAAAAAATAACAAGGGACTATGAGGTACTGTAAGAAGCTTAGGTGAGCAGTTAATCCAGAATTGTCATGTACATTGAGTATTGCCTATATCAGCTTGGATATGGTAATAGGGTGACCAGATAGCAAGTGTGAAAAATTGGGACAGAGAGTGGGGGGTAATAGGCACCTATGTAAGAAAAGCCCCAAATATCTGGATTGTCCCTATAAAGTCGGGACATCTGGTCACCCTATATGGTAAGAACCTAGTATGCACTTGCTAGGACTGGCTACATTGTGGTACTAATATGTGCTGAGTATAACTTGACTGTGACAGACTGGGAGTATGTGTGAGTAAAATTGTGAACAGCAGGTTGTTTTGTGAACTCCATTTTGAGAATGCCATGTTGTGACTGTAACCTTCACTTTGCATTATAACCTTCTCCTTGGTTCAGGGCACCCAGGCAGCATTGAAAACCAGTCAGCTCTTGACACGGGCAGCCTATGCTAGACAGCGTGGACTCGTGCTAGAGGGTGGGAGTCCTGGAAGAGGGCTAACAATGAGAGAGCCATCACTGGCCATCACCGTTGCAGGACTTTCCGATTGGAACCGTGGGCTTTGTACCACCAGGGCCTTGGAATGAACTATCTGTGCTAGTAACGTGTCTGTGAGGAGGGGGTTGGAATTTGCCAGTCTAAGCTTATGGCTGGAAGAGCTGTAGTTTCTCCTTCTGACAACAAAGGAGAGTCTTTCTTTAAAGAGGGGGGCTATTCCATTGCCACTTTTGAGCAGAAGTTGCTGGGGAGAGTGAAGGCAGAAGAGACGCTGCCTGGGCTAAGGACACTGACCAGATCTCAGGACTCACAGAAGGGTGTGTGTTCAGGAGTTTGTTGTTTTCCATAGAGCTGTAGGTCTCCTGGGATATTTTAAGAGCAAAGTGTGCGCGTTTAAGCATTCTTTAGCTAAGACAGTGTCCCCTGCTTGACTGCACATAGTTAAACTCTTCAGAAACAAGGAAACCAGAGCTCCCACCGCCAGGTGGACACTGGGAGAAAGTGCCTAAGCAACTCATGACTCAGGAGCACCGAGGCACTGGTTCTGGGGTCAAGGCAGCTGGACTGCAGGGGTCCCACTATACCTGGCAGTGTGCCTGAGAGACGTCCAGTGCTAAGAACAGTCACCAGTCACTGCCTAGACCTGTGGGATTTAGTAGTTGGATCCAATCATAACAGAATGGTCTCTGTCCAGACAAGGCAATGTAGTGACACTTAGGGCATGTCTACACTTAAAATGCTGCATTGGCGCAGCTGCACTGCTGTAGTGCTTTAATGAAGACACTCTAAGATGACGAGAGAGAGCTTCTCCCATCGGCTTAGTTAATTCACCTCTGCGAGAGGCGGTAGCTCTCGCGCCGACATAGTTCTGTCTACATGGGGGGTTAGGTCGGTATAACTATGTCACTCAGGGATGTGGATTATTCTGTAGTGCAGACCAGGACTCACTCCACATTGAAATCACTGAAATCAATGTGCAAAAATACGCATGGTGTAAAGTACTATTCAGTGCGAAGAAAGGTCTAACAATCTATCATAATCCAACATAATCCAGAAACTGGCAGGTACAACCTGGGGTGCATCAGCATTGCGAACATCTGCCATAGCACTTGTATATTCAGTAGCTGAATAACGTGCACTGGTGTGGAGCAGATGCAGCCCCACACAACTTGTTGACACCAAGCTGAATACGGTGATGTAGTGCATCACAGGAATCCTTAAATCAACTCCAACACCATGGCTACCTGTTTTGTCTAACAGCGCTCCCCTGCTGATATGCCAAACTGCTGCAACATTCTGCAAAGCTCAATGAATCCAGGAAAACAATTGTCTTCCTATCCACCAGGACCTTGACAACGGCTCCCCGCAATATCTTAAGTCCCGCAAGCCTTTCTGGGAACATTCGTTTAGCCTCATGCAATCAGACTACAATCAGAAGGAGGCTTGGAAAGCAGATTAGGCTAAACAGGACTTTAAAAATAAGCACCTTGTGCTGGATCCCACACAGACGGTTCCTGGGTTTGACCTTCCACGATCATCTTGGTGAACTCTGAACCAAATCCGAACCAACCATGGTCGATGAGGACATCGAATGCACAAATGGAAAATCAAGAACTCCCCGGTGTGCGAGTGTGGTTCCCCACAACAGACCATTGAACATATCACTACCTACTGCCCAATTTATAAATATGAAGGAGGCATTACTGCAAAAATATTCTCCTACTCCTGATGTAGAAATTTGGCTTGAACAACTTCAGGTGAAATTGCAGTTGCAGCCATTCGAAAGAAGATCGTGTCTTTAAAATTCTGTACAATGTAGTGGGCTACCCATGAATTTGTGAAAATTTAACACTGGTCTGGTTACTCCCCTTTGACTACATCTTTGACTTGGAGTGGTGGGACACATTCATCATGACAGAATTAGGAGAACAGAGTTAGTTTCTGTGGTGAAAGTGTCTTCCTAATCTAATAGCTCAGTTCCAATTTCATTCAGCATGTCAGATTTTGGCAAGTAGCCTGATTTAAAATCCCCATCACGTGCAGCCTGGTACCCCAAAGCCACAGGGCTGGATTGCACCAGCTTGTTTCTCATGGGTCCTTAGCTGGTTTGACCTCTGTCTGACTACACAAAGGACAAAAAGCCCTGAAACTTCAGTTCAATCAAATCCAACTTCTTCAATACAAAATGATCCCGAGATAGGGTGACCAGATGTTAAGGGGAAAATATCGGGACCATGGGTTGGGGAGGAGGGGAGGTGGTTTTTTTTGTTTTTTTTTACACTCACCTGTCCGGGAGTTCGGCGGCAATTTGGCGGAGAGCCCTTCAGTTGTGGATGGTCTTCGGCGGTATTTCGGTGTGGGGTAATAAACCTTGTTGCCAAAGACAGAAGCACCCGCCGCCAAAATACCGCTGAAGACCGTCCGCGACTGAAGGACTCTCCACCAAATTGCTGCCGAAGACCAGGAAACCAAATTTTGGGACAAATGGCATCTTGACCGTACTCTGGCTGGGACGCGGGACAAACGCCTCAAAATCGGGACAGTCCCGATTTTATCCCGACGTCTGGTCACCCTACCCCGAGAAATATGAACTCCTGTGATGTACTCCAGACTTTCACCAGGGGATGAGAGTCGAGCCCTGCCCATTTATAAAGGTAATATTATCTACTCTCTAAACCAGCTTCTTAATCTAACGTCCCTCCAAGTTTGGAGACAGGGTGATGTGCAGCTAAAAATACAGAGGCAAGCAGAAAAGTCAAGGCTAGCAAGAGGCATTTGCAGGGTGAGTGAAGACAAAAACAGAGCCTGAGCCAGAGCCAAAGATATTCCCATGGGTGAGACTGAAGCTTTCTCACACATGCTGCTGGTGTGACTGATGGACTCTCACCAGCTGCAGGAGTCAGATTTCCCCCATCCAAACACAGGGGCTTCCCTCTCCCCTTCCCCTGTCTCAGGCTGGTGTCTTTTCTTTTAATTATTTTTAGCGGCAGCATGAAATGGAATAGTGTGCAGGAACAGGTCATGCTAAGGTGTCAAGCGGTGAAACCGGATGCTTCTAGTCGGGTAGGACATTGCCTGGACATCAGAGCTACCAGACATTGCACTGTGAGGTGGGCTGGCTGATTCCTCAGCACCAGGTCTCACTCAGTGTCATTAACCCCTTGTGCTGCTGTTTCATGTGCAATTGTCATTTCCAAGGTGGGGTGACTAGTACATGAAGCAGCACCGAAATGGCTAACTCCAGCTTCAGGTTCCAGGTAGACTCACCTATATAAAAGCATAAGAGCTGTCATACTGGGTCAGACCATGGTCCACCTTGCCCAGTGTCCTGTCTCTGACAGTGGCCCGCACCAGAGCTTCAGGGGGAATGTACAGAACAAGGCAATTATGGAATGATCTACCCCAGTCTTCTATTCCTGGCTCCTGGTAGTAAGAGATTTAGGGTTATCCCAAACCTGGGGTTGAGTCCTTAACCATCTTGGCTAATAGCCGTTGATGAGTCTTTTCTGCATGAACTTATCTAGTTCTTTTCTGAACCCAGTTATACTTTTGGCCTTCACAACAACCCACAGTAATGAGTTCCATGGGTTGGTTGTGCATTGTCTGAAAAAGCATTTAATCTAGTTTTTAATAAACCTGCTGCCTATTAATTTCATTGGTGACCCCTGTTTTTCAAATTGTAGGAAAGGGTAAATAACACTTCCCTATTCTTGCACAATCAACACCATTCATGATTTTATAGACCTCTATCATATCCCCCTTTAACCATCTCTTTTCCAAGATGAACAGCCCTGATCGTTTTAGTCTCTCCTCGTGTGGAAGCCATTCCATACCCTTGATCATTTTTGTTGTCCTTCTCTGAACCTTTTCCACTTCCTCTGTATCCTTTTTGAGATGGGGGAAACCAGAACTGGACACCGCATTCAAGGGGTGAGTGCACCATGGATTTATACAGTCGCATTATGACATTTTCTGCCTTATTTTCTGTCCCTTTCCTAATATTTCTTAACATTCTGTTAGCCTCCTTGACTGATGCTGCGCATTGAGCTGAAGTTTTCAGAGAAATATCCACGATGACTCCAAGATCTCTTTCTTGGGTGGTAACAGCTAATTTAGACCCCACCGTTATATCTGTATAGTTGGGATTATTTTTTCCATTGTGCATTACTCTACACTTATCAGTGCTGAATTTCATCTGCCATTTTGTGGCCCAGGTATCCCCCCCGCCTCTGGCCACGCGTGCTGGGATGCTCCTCATTTCTGTGGTGGGGATCATTTCTACACTGCCTGGCCTTACTCAGTCCAGAAGCATCTGCAACACATAAGGAAGGGTAAAGAGCCACATGGCTGCATTTGGTACAGATTTAGAGTTGTCGTGGTGAACAATTTTGTCCCTCACCGTCTCTTCTGATGGCCCTGCACTCGCTGAACTGATTTCTGATCAATGCCCTAGTCAGCTTCTAGCTCATCGGATCATAGGCTCCGATTCCGTGGATGCGCTGGGGCTGGAGCACCCACCGATCAGCTCCTCCCATTCCCCCCAGCTCCCCCACTGATAAGCTAGTCAGCAGCGGGCAGGAGGCGCTGAGGATGAGGGGGCAGGAAGAGGAAAAGCAAGGGTGGGGTGCTCAGGGGAGGAGGCGGAGCGGGAGCGGAAAGAGGCGGAGCAGGGGCGGCACCTGTGTATCAAATGCCTCATTCTTCCAGAACCTTCCCACCAGCGCTCTCCGACATTCCTGCCCACTTTGTCTCCATTATCCCAGCTGCTGCACTTCCACACTCTTTCCTCTAGATCCCTGTGATATTTCTTCTCTGCCACCCTGCACTTCCTGGGTGACACACAGTTCTACAACCTTCTCTTGATCTTGGTAGCTTTACTCTGCCTCCAGGGGCTGGTTTCTCGAGGCCGGATTCTGTTCTCATGTACACCAGGGCAAGTCAGGAGTAACTCCACTGGGTTTACATTGGGATGAAACTGGCAGGAAGATCGGAATCACTCCCTAAGTTTTTCCCAAGAAGAGGTCCCACAAGCAGTGGGACAAATTCTGAGTTTCACCCCCTGATTTTATTCAGTCCTTACTCAGACAAATTCCATTGACTTCACAGGGAGTCTGGCCTAAGCCGGAAGTGACTAAAAACAGAGTAAGGAAGTCCAGAATGGGCCCAGAGGAATGGAAAATTGACTAAGTATCTTTTTCAGGTAATACCTGCTACATTTTTTTTAAACAAGCAGAGAGTCCAAATCAGCCCTGGCATAAGAGGGCCCTGCTCCCATTTACTTCAATGTACCACTGTGCACCATGGCTGTATTTGGTCCAAAGTATCATATCTACATGTATTAAAAACACACACTCCAGTCAGTGAATCAGCAGCAGGCCACATCCTACCCACCCAAAATCTTTACAGCATGGAAATCTGAAGTTAATGGAAAAGTCTTCTGCGTTCCTTGCCATCCTCACCTTGCCTACCAGACTCTCCAATACTAAGGCTCTGACTTTCATCCTCTAGAGAGAGCAAAAAGCAGCAGATACTCTGACTTCAAACTCACACTAATGCAAAACTTCAGTGGTGACCAGGCACACCCGTTTGTCAAGAGATCAGCATATTTGACTGTCAGTTGGTCCATGCATGTGAGAGCTTCTCTGCCTTAGCTCTGCCAAAGTCTCCATTCAGGTTTTACACCGAACGCATGATTTGCCTAACTTGTCTCCCATTGCTCACTAGAACTATTGGGTGAAAGAACCCAAACCTCAAACCAATCCCGCTCCCTTGGCCGCCATATGCTCAACACATGGTTGCACCATTCCACCCTCTCCGTTGTCCTAAAGCGGCGCATGAAGAGCTGCAGCTAGCAAGATGTTTTTAGTGGATATGGCACTGGACTGGGAATCAGGAGACCTAGGGTCTACTCTTGGTCCTGTCGCTGCCTTCTGTGTGACCTTGGGAAAGTCACTTCCTCACCCACCCTTTGTCTGTCTTATCTAGTTAGACTGAGAACCCTTCAGGGCTGGTCCTGTTTACGTTCAACTGTTCAGCCTGATTCTGTTTAGCTAGGCAGACAGCACAGACGAATACAGAGCCCCTGAAATGAGGGTATGTGCTAGAGCTGAACCTCAATGACATGGCTGTTGTATGGTAAATTCACTGATTTCACTGGATTTACACCAGTATAGCTGAGAATCTGCCCTTCCATGAACTGAAGAAAAGAATTTCACATTTGTTCAACTTCATTTAGGGTGACCAGATGTCCCGATTTTATAGGGACAGTCCCGATTTTTGGGTCTTTTTCTTATATAGGCTCCTATTACCTCCCACCCCCATCCCAAGATTTTCACACTTGCTGTCTGGTCACCCTAACTTCATTGCCCTGTTATTTTCACCTGTGCGCCTTCTTTTGGCTCTCCGTCCTACATCTGGATTCTGGCAGGGAATAAACTATGGGACAACTAGAAATCTGGGCTCTGCCTCTATGCCATTGGATAAAGTTTTAGTCAAGTTCACAAAATTAAAGCAGCAACAGGAGAAAGACTCTGCTGTTTTCGCAGGACTGACTTCACCATAAACAGCATTGCAAAAATATTAATAGAAAACGCTACTCGGGCTTGCAAGTGCATCCATTCCCTTCCCTGGCTTGCTCTCTTATTGCATGGATTAAGGTTTGTGTCTTGCTGTAAGAAACTATCTCCTTCTGATATGAATGCTGCTGGAGCCCTTCTAAAGTGGTTAGTGTATCACAGCTGATAGGAAGAATCAATAGACCAGTGCATCAGTTAGCAAAGGGCTGACAAGCTATCTGGCACCTGGACGGTGTGGCTGGTATTAGTTTACTGACTGCTACTGCTCAAGTTGGTTATTCGCTGTTATCTCCTTGCTGATGTCAGACACACCTCTCGGGAAAATCTGACCTGAGAAGTTTTACAAAATGCACTTTAATCAGACAGACTGTGTCAATTTCAAGCTTTGGTGTAGTTCACTGAACAAAACATAGCTTGGAAGAATAGAGCTTTGGCTTGTCGAAAATAAAAATCGCCCCTTCTGCCTTGAAGAGCAAACCAGAACTTCAAGTGGAACTGAAATCAAAGGTACACATGAGCATATGCACTGCTCTCCCATTCATGAACTTCAGAAAGAAAACACACTGCATGATTCCCAGCTGACAGCCCAATGCTCTGCCGGGGTGTATGAAGCATGACAGATCTTAGTCCTTCAGAGCTGAATGTCCTTTGGCCAGGAAGGAGGGTCTTTCCTCGTCCCGAATCCTTAATATACCCTTTGAGGCTCTTCTTATGAAGAAGCCAGCAGGATATACTGATGGCCGGGTTTGCAGAAATAAGTGCACAAGAGGAGGCATGTGTTTCAGCATGCACCTGGGTCAGGCATGCAAACCTCTTGATGCGTGTGTGCGCATACATAGCACGTATAGGTGTATATTTGTTCTGACCCAAATCTGATGGTTTGTTATGACATGAACAGCGTAATGAGCAAGGGACTATGATCAGTCGGAACAGTTACGTTCAGTGGCTCATTATATTTGTGTAATTACAGACACATGGAATGATTTGGCTTGGTAGAGAAAGATGACTGCTCCTATTGCCTGGTGAGCTATAGAGGAGCCTATGATTGACAATCTTTGATTGTGTGACCTGTAAATGGTTGTATGTAAGCCTGAACTTTTTACAGCCTTTGCATGGTGAAAAATCAAGTAGTTACAGGCACAAGTATTGTGATTAGTTCCTACAGTTTCTTTTGTTGGCTCAAAGTTACAAACACAAATATCACAGTTGTGAATTGTTCCTGCTAAAAGGGAGGCTGGTCTGCAACCTGGCTGTCCACTGGGTATAACATCGGGCCGGCCCTCAGTGATGAGTAGCAAATATCACTAGCTTCTCTCATATTCCCATTGAATCCAATGGCACAATTCCACTCAATTTTAAAGGAAGCAGGATCAGTCCTTTATTTGATTTAATCACACAAATAGGAAACTGCGACTGATGTATTACATTGCTGTATCTCTAACAACGGAATAAGAAATAAAATTACAAAACCTGTTGCAGAAAAAAACAGAAGTGGGAGGTTGATTACTAAGGGCTTGCTCCAACTTCCACTGAAGTCAATAGAAATACTCCCAATGGACCGGCATCAGGCCTTAACACAGACAGATAATGGCTATTGGCTACATATACCAGAGTTAAAAAGCAGTTAGAACAAGAGAGCTCTTGCCTATGAAATAGAAAAGAGACATTATGTCTCCCTCCTGCCTGCACCAAGTGTATGGGGCAGATCTCCTTTGCATGCTATTCCTTTATCTGCTCTGCTTTACTCCCCAAGCCTGATATTTGGTTCCATCTGAGTGTCACTGTCGGCCCTGGTCTCATATTGATCAGAGAAGAAAACCAATTCCCCCAGCTTTGCAATCATTGGGGTGTAAAGGCCAGTTTATTTGTCTTGGCAGGGAGGTGTAATGGAACGGCTATCCCTGCTGCAGCGAGTCAGCACTGAAGTGGGGATAGGCTCCCTTATTCTTTAGGCTCGACATTAGAAAAGCAATGCCCACACACAAGCTCTGAGTGCCCTCGCAATAATTAGACTGGCAGTAACCATCTGGCAGCATTACTCCTGATATACAAACAAGGTAACTCTGCCAGCAGCAGCCTTAAATAATCAAATGGAGATAACAGTGTTGCTCAGCCAGCAGATAATGAAAGACAGAAGGGATCCCAAGATATCTTTCACCCCCAGATCATATCCAGGAACATACCCTCATCCTTCCCCCAAACACAAACAAGACGACAGGACATTAGATCCAGTTGGGGCTGAATGTCAAGGCGTGCAGTCAACACTGACTTTATATATGTGCGAGCGTGAGTGAGTGAGTTACCCTGTAACCTCCTGACAAAAATGTCTTATTATACTTCATCTCATCACTACCCTTTCCGAAACAAGTGCTTCCCTTTAGAACAATATCCTCACTCTTTACCCCTGGGTCCTCGAGGGACTACAGGCTTTGTAGGAGATGAATTTATTAATTCCAAGATAAGCCAAGAAAAAACACATAACATAAAACCAGAACTGATAGTGTAAACGGTTTATCAGATCTGTGTTCTCTCAGCATGGCTGACTCCAGAGCTTTTCCCTAAATCAACTCTCTTCCCAAGGACTATTTCTAAGTTCAGTAGAGTAAGTCTGGTCCTGCACGGAGCAGAACTCACTGTGTGACCTGAAATAATGGTGTAGAGGCCGAGCAAATAAATTAACCTTCCAAGAACTACAGTTCAAGGGATTCCCAAGATACTGTCACGATAAAATTTAATTCTAACTATGATAATCATCCATTGCATTGGGTCAAATGTAGGGGTGAGTCCAAGCTGCTGTGATTTACATCTTCTTCCAACCCCATTAATGCATAGGGTACAGCAACATAGCCACTTTTAGATTCACACTCACTTACGGACATGTAACACACACCTTCACCAATCAGCACTAAAAAACCCACTTTCATTCTAAATGAGAGTATCCACACAAGGGCTTAATGCAGTTTAACTACTCCACTTCACATTCACACCTGTAGTTAATTCGGATTAACTTTACTGAGTGTCCCCATGTAGACAAGCCCTAAATGAGTGTACGGGAGTCTAACTGAGTCAAAGCTGGCATAAGCTACATGTTAAAGGGCTAGAAGACAGAAGAATAGCAGCAAAAGCAAATAACAGGCTGATGTGAGAATGTGCAAGTTAAATAGCTCCTCCCTAGTTAACTTTCACCTTTTTCCTGTTCTGTAGTGTCTAAATGACAACATCTTAGACCTCTGTGTACATCTATAGCGTGGTGTATGTAGGTCTAAGGGAGTCAAAGGGCCTGATCCAAATTGAAGTTAACAGAAAGACTCCAATTGACTATGGATCAGGCCTTAGGTGACTCTAAGGGCTGATCTACACTAGAAAGTTAGGTCAACCTCCCAAAAAATCACTCCTTTGAGAGATGTAGTTAAGCCGACCTAAGCCCTGGTGTAGACAGTGGTAGGTTGATGGAAGAATTCTTCTTTCGCTCTAGTTACTGCCTCTCGGAGAGATGGATTTACTACAGCGATGGAAGAACACCTTCCATTGCTGCAGTAAGTGTCTACACTACAGCGCTAGTGTTTCTAGTGCAGCTATACCCTTAGCCAGTCTAACTTGCACCACCTCACACATCACCTCTGAAATGGGTCCCATGCCTGTGTCTTTATAGTGAGCAAATGGGTCTTTTTAAAGCCATGAAGAGGACACACCATGCGCTTGCACACCACAACTTAGGCACCACATTGCCACTACCTAGGCTGAGCCCTGACCTCTCCTCTATTCTGGTTCTGCATCCACCCCTCTTCTGTGATCATCAAGTGACAGGTTCCTTACAAACTACAGAGCACTGATGTCCCTCTTCTCCTTAGTGAAAAGAAGACAACTTAAGACCCTACCAGATCCTTTGCCTCCTGGGTGCAGGAGAACGTGGAAAGAAACCAAATCTCCATGGAGCCTATAAGATAGGGGTGCATGGAAGAGGGAATGTTCCCTTTGTTGCATTATTCCCCATGCTCCTGATCAGATGCAACAGGGATGCAGGCTCTGCAGCATGGAACTGAGACAAAGGCAGCACCACTGCTCCCTAAACCTGCAGGATTTTGGTGGGTAAGTTAAACTTGTTAGTGAAGTGCATTCAGTTGGGGGATGGTCTTTCTTTGGCAAATACACTGCAGGGCACAAGCCTGCACTAGCTGGGCCTAGGGGGCTGTGAAGGTCTCCCCATCATTACTTCCACACAGGCCTGTCCCCCTTTGTTATTCTCCTTTTGTGCTTGTGGAGTTTACTAGAGATTGTAAAGTGCTGAGAAGTCCTGGGAATCAGACAGCTGAGTGAGTTCCCCTTATTCAGACTGTAGAAATGAACAAAAGATTCCTGCGTCCATCAGGCTCAGAGCTGTCTCTGCCAGGAGGAGGAGGAGACGTGCACTTAAAGGGACAAAGGATCTGCTCTAGGCTCAAGTGACCACCAGCCTCTGGACAGTGAAAGTTGTAGCCTCTGGGGATGGGCGGAACCCAGCAGTCACCTTGCACCATCCACCCACGCTAAGCACCAAGGTTACAAAACACTCGAGATATCTATGTTGTTCCTCACAACAGTTCTGTGAGGTAGCAATTGTATGTGTTGTCATCTCCACCTGACAAGTGGCAAGACTGAAGCAAATAGATTATTCATAATAATACCTAGTTCTTAAAGGCTACACAGCGAATCGGTGCCAGAGCCAGACTTAGAACACCTCTATGACAATGCAAAGTGGCGGCAAGGCAGCCTCAGGTTCACCTGCAGGGGACATTCCCTGGCAGGCACAGAGCCAACTATGCTGAATCTGCCCCTGATCCCCAGAGGAGCTCCGCAGCAGGAGGGGCTGAGAGGAGACATGGCCAGAGCTTTCCTGTGCCTTAACTGTTGTCTGGAGCATAGGAGCCCTGACAATTAACGTGCAAGTTGCTAACCTGCATCAGCACCCAAACCGATATTGCATCCACAGTAGTTGTAGGAACATCCTTTTGCAAATGCAAGCCATAAGACCAAATGCGAGTATCTGCGCGTGCAGATGGATTGCCACACAATTTGCAGGCCCTTTTAAATAACGAAGAAATCATAATAATGAATACCACTTTGCACTTTGATAACAACTTCTTCATGGGATCTCCAAAAGCTTTACAAACATCAATGCATTTACCTTATAGCCCTCCCGCGAGATAGGTCTTCTTATCCCCATTGTACAGATGAGTAAACAGAGGCCCAGGGTTGCTGCAATTTGCCCAAGGTGAATAGAACTTTTGCCTCGATACTCATCCCTGTGTCATAACTGTGAGCTCATCCTCCCTTCCTGTGTAATAAGTCAGCACTTACTATCTGTGTGAAAACACCCCAGATGTGCTGGGGCATCCTCCACACACATCACGAGGCACAGTCCCAGTCCTGACTAGCTCTCGGGCTAAGGAAGCAAATGACAAATGCATTTATATTGGTTAGGTATTTTAAATAAATATAGCTCTTTACATATTCATAGCACGTTAATTACTCTTCACAATGCTCCTCTGACAGTTAAGGTTGGGGGGGTGGGGGCGATTTCAAAGGAGACTAAGGGAATTAAGCACCCAAATCTCAATGGAACTGAGCAGCCAGCTCCCTTACACCCTTACATTTGATTATCCCGTTTTTGAAGCTAGGAAGCTATGGGAGTGGTCCAAAGCCATTGGGAACTGAACTCAGAAGTTCCTGATTGTCCATCTCACGATCATCCTTCTGGACGGAGCTGCCTCAGACCTCTGTTGAATATTTCCATGTACAGCTAATACCTGCAGGGTTTTGCCTTTCCTGCCTATGCAAAGGGAGAGTTCTCTTTTGTGAAGATCTGGCAAGTAGGAGGGGCTGCACCAAACTCCCTCTCACTTGTGACTAAGGGCAGGTCTGCACAGCTGCACCACTGTAGCGCTTCAGTGAAGAAGCTACTATACCCACGGGAGAGCTTCTCCGGTCGGAGGAGTTAATCTCCCACCATGAGAGACGGTAGCTATATTGAGAAGAGAAGCCCCCCCATCAACATAGCACTGTCTACACCGGGGTTAGGTAGATATAACTGAATTGCTCAGGGATGTGGATTTTTCACTCCCCTGAGCGATGTAAGTTTGTAGTGTGGACCTGGCCTCAAAATGGACCTGAACTGGAAGCCCGAAGCCAAACTGCCCTGAGCTTTGGGACAGATAAGAGCTGAACTCTGTGACCAGGGATCCGTCTCTACTCTTGACTTAAAACAGGATTTGAAGAAAGGTCGGCAGAGATGGAAAACCGGTGCATAGGGTTGCCAATTTTCTAATCATACAAAACCAAACACCCTTGCCCTGCCCTGCTCCTTCCCGATGCCCTGCCTCACCCCCACCCCTTCTCTGAGGCCCTGCCCCCACTCACTCCATCCCTCCTCCCTCCATCACTCGCTCTCCCCCACCCTCACTCATTTTCACTGGGGCAGGGGGTTGGGGTGCGGAAGGGGGTGTGGCCTCTGGGGTGGGGCTAGAAATGGGGTGTTCAGGGGTCAGGAGGGGGTTCCAGACTGGGGCAGAGGGTTGGGGTGTAGGATGGGGTGAGGGCTTTGGCTGGGGGTCTGTGCTTTGGGGTGGGGCTGGGGATGAGGGGTTTGGCATATAGGAGCGGGCTCAGGGCTGGGGCAGGGGGTTGGAGTGCGTTAGGTGATGAGGGCTCCGGCTGGGGGTGTGGGCTCTGGGGTGGGGCTGGGGATGAGGGGTTTGGGGGACAGGAGTGGGATCAGGGCTGGGGGTTGGGTAGGTGGTTGGGGTGCAGGAGCGGGCTCAGGGCTGGGGCCAGGGATTGGGGTGTGGGAGAAGGTGTGGGGTGCGTGCTCCAGGAGGGAGTTTGGGTGCAGAAGGGGGCTTAGGGGATGGGAGGGTGGGCTCTGGGAGGAAGTTAGGGTGTGGGAGGGGGTTCCGACCTGGGGCAGAGGGTTGGAGTCCGGGCTCCAGCCGGGTGGCACTTACTTCAGGCAGCTCCCAGGTGGTGGTGTAGCAGGGTTAAGGCAGGCTCCCTGGCTCCACATGATTCCCGGAAGCAGCAGCATGTCTGGCTCCCTAGGCAGAGGCGCAGCCAGGCAGCTCCACGTGCTGCCCCTGTCCGCAGGCGCTCCCCTGGCAGCTCCCATTGGTTCCCCTGTGCCTAGGAGCCGGACATGCTAACTGCTTCTGGGAGCCAGGGAACCCTGCTGCATTGCTGACTGGTGCCGCCAGGGTCCTTTTTCGAGCGGATGTTCTGATAAAAAACCAGATGCCTGGCAACCCTACCTGTGCACTATCCCGCTTTGATACCAAACCCCTTAAAGTGTAGCTTTCCAGCTAGAGTTTTTGCATTAAAATGCCTCCCTTAGAGAGAAGCATAGAAAAAAGAAGTAATTATTTATACAGTCAAATAACTTTACATGGATAAGAGTGTTTGATTAAGGAGCACTTTAAAGAAACTCCTTAAAAGCAGTTGAATGAATCCTAATATATGTTTGCAGTAATGTTTGGAGCTAGTTCAAATAAACATTTATTTGAACAACTAGGTGGGACTCAAATCATGGAGCAGCATCATTGGGGTTTTGGCCTCCCCTCACCCCCCGCCGCTTTTCTTCACTTCTCCATAGGTACACTTTGTTCCAGCACCAAAAAAAGCCTCAGCCTGAACTGTACTGACCCTCTGTAGCTGTTAAAGCCACTAAAGGCTTTCCTTAAATGTCACTAAAAGCTGGAAGTGCTTGTGTGCTCATCCTGTCATGAAGCAGAAACTAACTCTCGGGGCCGGCCTACACTTAAAAAGCGGCCCTGGCACAGCTAGGCTGCTGTAATGCTACTATGCTAATGGGAGACGGTCTCCTGGCAGGGTAGTTAATCCACCTCTGTGAGAGGCGGTAGCTATGTTGGTGGGCAAAGCTCTCCTGCTGCCATAGTGCTGTCTCCACCAAGGTTTATAACTGCATCACTCAGGGGTGTGGATTTTTCACACTCCCGAGCGAGCTATTTATACCTGTGTAAGTTTGAAGTGCAGACCTGGCCTCAGAAAGCCACTCACTCATCACACCAGTCACAACTAAGCAGCACAGCTAGAATTTCAGACACTTTCCACACACCAAGCAACTCAGGAAGCTCTTCTCCAAACCATTTGAATACCAAATCTGTTGGTGGGGATTCTAGAGCAGAAAGGGGGAAAAAAGGCTACAAATTATTCATTGGGGATTATTTGCTCAACTCCAGTTCTAGAGGATGGGTTGAAGTTACTCATTGCTGCTCTATTCAACCAGTACTGGACACAAGCCACCCAAAAATGATGATGGGAATGACAAAGAAGCCATAGGAGAAGATTAACCAAACACACCTACAATTTAGAAAGGTCAGGTTTTTTAACAGCATCTGGTGGCCCTGACTAAAATGTTTCCAAACACAGCCAGTTTCAAATGACTGATATAATAATAATACCTACCTCTTATCTATCATGTTTCATCAGTGGATTACAAAGCATCGAATGAAATAAGCTGTCACTACCCCCACTTTTTACAGGTGGGGAAACTGAGGCACAGATGGGCAAAGTGATTTGCCCAAGGTTGCCTTGCAGGCCAGTGGCAGAGCCAGAAATAGGACGCAGGTTTCCTGAATCACAGTCCAGTACTTTATCCAATAGGCTACATTGCCTCTTAAAATGCTGCCAACCTTTGAAGACATCTCAGCAGC
Organism: Mauremys reevesii; assembly: GCF_016161935.1. NCBI lineage: Eukaryota > Metazoa > Chordata > Testudines > Geoemydidae > Mauremys > Mauremys reevesii. The sequence continues at coordinate 23,298,326 of NC_052635.1, read as the reverse complement.
TACTGTGATTACTTCCATTTTCGTGGAGAGCAGGAATTGAACCTCTGATCTCCACAGCTAAAACATAAGCTTTTACAGTTTGAGTTAAAGTAACAAGCCCTCTAGCTGGCAGCTACAATGGACTCAAACACACATAATGCATCTGAACAACGGGTTACACTATATACTACCAAATAGTGCAGAGATGGGATGTGATCTGGGCTGGTTTCAGGCGTCCAAACGAAGAGGGCAGGTGATGAGAAAAAAGTTGGGCATGGTGGTTTTACGGTTATGGACCTGTTCAGTGTACGACCAGGTGCTAAATCAGACCCCTGGGAAGACGATCAAACAGGATAATACAACTGTGGGGCCTTAAAGTTCCACCTGTCTTTGAGGCCAAGACTCAGGGTCATTCAGTGGACTTCATCCTCCAGCGAAGGGGCATTGCAAAGCTTTCTAGGAGTGTGAACGTAGCAGGTTGTTCTGTCCCAGGAATAAGGGCTTGTCTACGCGGGATGTAATTGTCTGGCATGCCAGGGTATGAACTTACAGCACATTACCTTGCTGCATAATAATATCCCATCTGGACACTGCTACACTGCAGTGAACATCGGTGAGTGCACTTCGACTTATTGTCCTTACCAAGTGCCAAGGCACACTCGGCTGCAACGCAGTGAAAGTCATGGTGTCCACGCGGGACATTACTGTGCAGCGAGCTGGTCCACTGTAGATTCACACCCTGGCTTGCCGCGCAGTAATGTCCTGTGTAGACAAACCCTAGTTTGGAAGGACAAATAAACCAAAAGGAATCCACTCACATAGCTAGGGACATTCAGATAGCAGAAATGAGTCGCAGATTGCAAATCTGGAAGCCGCTTGAAAGCCATTAAACCTGCAAGTTTTGAACGTAGAAAAGTGGGAAATTTGAAGAAAATTTCTGATTCAAATTCAGTTTTAAGTCCTTCAGGGCGGGGTCTATATCTGTGTGTACAATGCCCCGCACAAAGGGGCCCCGATTCAAACTGGGCCTCTGGAGACTACCGCTATGTAAATAATAGTTACATATCCCCAAATGACATGTTACAGTTGGAAAGTTGCACATCCAAAATGACAGACATGAGGCTGACTGTGCTCCAGTGAGCAAAACACAGGTGAGATATGGCCATTTTCAACAGTCCTGGTGCACAAGGCCTGGGGACAGGAATATCCCTGTGCCAGACCTTCAAGTCCTGAGGTAAACGAGGCAGGACTTAGAGCCCAATTTCAAAAAGGGTTAGAAAATTATTTGTAATGGAACGTGTTAGGTGACCTAAATATATTGGTTCCTAGTGCTCCCCCGTGATGATTTCTAGCCTCTGCAGTTGTCCTCTAGGGTATGTCTACAGAGCAAAAACACGCAGTTGCTAGTCTCAGGTCAACTGACTCAGCCTTGCGCTGTGGGGCTAGAAATAGCAGTACAGACGTTTGGGCTCGGACTGGAGCGTCTGAGGCCCTCCCCCTTTGCTGTGTCTCTGGACGTTTAACTGCAATGTTTAGCCCTGCGGCACGCGCCCTGCGAGCCGCAGTCTGTTGAACAGGGCTCAGAGACTCGCTGCCGTAGGTCTTTTTTGCTGTGTAGATGTACCTTAAGAAACATAACATGTCTGCCCAAGTCCATGATGAAATCCAAACAAATTAATTGCTTCGGAGCCCCAATAAGCATATGCACATTGTGGTGAAGAATTCAGGAGTCCAGGGATAATTCCACAGCTGATGGGTACAGGGCAAAGCTTTGAAGTTTTAGTCAGGTCTCATATTTGTACTTGGAACATTCCACAGGCAAAATATCTGCACCCAGGCAGCAAGCGCGTGCCTGGGGCGGCAAGCCACGGGGGGGGGGGGGAGGGGGGGCTGCCAGTCGCTGTGAGGGCGGCAGTCAGGCAGCCTTCGGCAGCAATTCGGCGGCGGGTGCGAAGGCGCAGGACTGGCAGATCTCCCGCAGAAATGCCACCGAAGGCAGCCTGACTGCCATACTTGGGGCGGCAAAAAACAGAGCCATCCCTGAGTGCAGCTGAGGTCAGGAAAGCGACGTGACTAAAAATGGCCCCGTCTTACTCAGCAGATCTGCTTCCTCTGTGTCCCCTGGACCATATCTGCTCCTTATCCTGACCCAAAAGACTTTTCTCCCATTAGCCCAGCAGAGGCAGAGAGAAGCAGCTGTAAGTATGGGCTAAGTGGGTGCAACACAATGTCCCACGCTTTGAGGGGGATCCTGCTTTGTCAATGCCCCAGCATGCGCCTCTTCCCCCACCAAAAGTCCCTAGAAGATGAACTGTGGTCCCAGTTACCAAAACTTTCCCCAACTCCATTCTCACTGATGAAACACTTCTAACACCCTCCTCCCCTGTTGACACTAAGCTCTTCTGTATCTCTCTATATGTAAGTACCCTGGCCACACCTGCCTTCCAAACCCCCACCCCAAATATAGGGAATTTTGGCTAAAGGCCTGAAGGTTTGAATTCACAGGAGGCCTGGCAGAACACAGAAGCTGGCCCTAGAACAAAATCGAGTATGGCAGAGGGAGCCAGATCCTGGCGGCAGATGAGAGGAGCTAGGTTTTTCAGATCCTGGGGGGAGACTGCGGTACTGGCAGTTAAAAGGAATCCAAAAAAATATGTTTTGATTTTTATTTTTTTAACTTGCAAACTGAACATAATTGCTAAGACATCACAGAGGCAAAATAAAGACGGTGTCACTATTGCAGAGTACTTTAAGGGCCAGGTGCTAAAATTAATAAGAATATGCTGCCACCTGGTGATTTCTGTTACTGAACCCCAGTGGCAGCAAAAGGTTTGCTTCTCAGGGTTCATTTACATACGTTCCTCCCATTTCTCACTGTTTCAGATGGAGATAGACTCTGTCTGTCATAATATCCATTTGCAGGAATTTAAAGAGACACTAAGGTTGGAGCTATGCTGTGTGCTAGACAGAGCACAGTGTGTGCTTGGAAGTGCTGCCTCAGGGTTACACACATTGCAGAGCCCTTCCTGTGACGTGCTGAGGACCCTCAACTCCTCTCAACTTCAGTGGGAGCTCATCACCTCACAGGATTTGCTCTGCACCATGCCGGAGCCACTTCCTAATTACCTGCTGACAAACCAGCTGCATATCTTTGTAAGATACCATCAGATCCAGACCCCGCTAGCTTGGTGGACTGTGTTCTGCCTAGGAGATAAGATGGTCAAGCGCTCACTTGAACTTTACACGACCTCCTTGACAGAACAAGGAGTAATGGTCTCAAGTTGCAGTGGGAGAGGTCTAGGTTGGATATTAGGAAAAACTGTTTCACTGGGAGGGTGGTGAAGCACTGGAATGGGTTAGCTAGGGAGGTGGTGGAATCTCCATCCTTAGAGGTTTTTAAGGCCTGGCTTGACAAAGTCCTGGCTGGGATGATTTAGTTGGGGTTGGTCCTGCTTTGAGCAGGGAGTTGGATTAGATGACCTTGTGAGGTTTCTTCCAACCCTAATCATCTATTATTCTATGATTCACACTCCGTTTACACTTACAGGAAACCTACTGCTGCACCATTACTGTAAGATCACATCCCAGATCTTCAGAAACAGGTGGTTAGCTGGTGCAGAAGGCAAGTGTTGGCAGGCATTAAAACCCATTCAAAGCAATAGAAAACAGAAGACTTTGAGAATAACCACTGCTCAAAGTAGCGCAGGCTGGACTGATGAGGTTCCTCAGGGGTTGGTGTTACTGAATGTAGTTTTTGAAATTGCAAATTCTTCTTGGCTGGGAATTCCTTTTTGTGACACAGCTCCCCTACTCTACAGCCCTGTCTATAAATAGGGCACTAAACAAATCACAAGGGGGAGGAGAAGGTTTACAAAATGAAGAGGCGAAGGAATCTGGCTGAATTTGCCCATGGTACACAGTTATTTCAGTTAGTAAAGACTCTGGATGATTGTGAGCAATATCAGATGGCCTTAGGTGCAGTGGGAGACTGAGCACTATCATGGCTGGTGATGTTTGATATGGATAGTGTAGAACAGTGTTCCTCACAGCGGGTCATGGAAGGCAATCAGGGGAGTCGGGAGGTGCTGGAAATTGTATTACAATCTAAAGCAAAAAAAAAAAAAAAAAGCTTGCTCTCCTTCAAAGTAAGGTATTCTCTGTCAACATCTGAAACAAACACACGCACACTAAATAAATTATCCACGCTTATCACTTTGATATGTTTTTAACTCTTACTTTTATAGTAAATGTAAGGGGAGCGCAATTTTTTTTTTTTTACTTCAGATAAGATGTTTCCAAGCAGAAAAGATTGAGAAACACTGGTGTAAGGTAATGAACATGGGCAGAATTAGCCTGAACTTCTCCTTTCTGCTGATGGGCTCAGAACATTGGGAGTCTCTGCAGGAGGCGACGAAGTGAACACTAGTGGCAGTAGAAACAACGAGGAGTATTTGTGGCACCTTAGAGACTAACAAATCTATTTGGGCATAAGCTTTCATAGGCTAGAACCCACTTCATCAGATGCATGGAGTGGAAAATACAGGAGCAGGTATAAATACATGAAAAGATGGGAGTTGCCTTACCAAGGGTGAGGTCAGTCCAAAGAGACAGTTCAATTGACAGCAGGATACCAAGGGAGGAAAAATAACTTCTGAAATGGTAAAGAGAGTGGCTCATTTCAGACAGTTGGCAATAAGGTGTGAGTAACAGTAGGGGGAAATTAGTATTGGGGAAATTAGGTTTAGGTTTTGTAATGACCCAACCACTCCCAGTCTTTATTCAGGCCTAATCTGCTGGTGTCCAGTTTGCAAATTACTTCCAGTTCTGCAGTTTCACACTGGAGTCTGTTTTTGAAGTTTTTTTGTTGAAGAATTGCTGCTTTTAGGTCTGTTATTGAGTCACCAGGGAGACTGAAGTATTCTCCTACTGGTTTTTGAATGTTATGATTCCTGATGTCAGATTTGTGTCCATTTATTCTTTTGCATAGAGACTGTCCGGTTTGGCCAATGTACATAGCAGAGGGGCATTGCTGGCACATGATGGCATATATCACATTGGTAGATGTGCAGGTGAACGAGCCCCTGATGGTGTGGCTGATGTGATTAGGTCCTATAATGGTGTCCCTTAGATATGTGGACAGAGTTGGCACCGGGGTTTGTTGCAGGGTTTGGTTCCTGGGTTGGTGTTTTTGTTGTGTGGTGTATAGTTGCTGGGGAGTATTTGCTTCAGGTTGGGGAGCTGTCTGTAAGCGAGGACTGGCCTGTCCCCCAAGGTCTGTGAGAGTGAGGGATCATCCTTCAGGATAGGTTCTAGTAGATAAGAATCCCATCATGACCCAACCAGCACATACAGCGCTGAACAGTAAAGGCTGAAGTAATGCTAAGTGGGGAGAACTTACAAGACCTACCACCTTGTCCTCTGTCAAGGGCATCTGTCCTTTGGCTTTTAATGAAGGCTTGGGAATCATGCTGGATTCATTATTGACCTTGGACCCTCAAATAGGGGCAGTCACCAGAATTGCCTTATTCCATACATTCCCCTCCACGACAATCTTGTCACAACTAGAGCTGAGAGGAAAATTTATACCCCCCCTCCCACCGGCAAATTTTAACGGTTTGTCAAAGAAGTGAAAACATTCACTTATGGGCTGGAAAGGCTGAGATGAAAATTCAACGAGCTGCAGAAAGCAGACACTTTTGGGGGAAATAATAATTTAGTTGAAAACCCCAAGTTTCCATAAAAAAAAAAAGTTTGTATTGAAAATGTTCAGCCAACCCTAGTCACCACAATGCATGCGTTTATCACCTCCCAGTTGGACTGTTGCAGTTCCTGCCATTTGGATCCGGGGGGAAGGGGGACTTGGGGGGGAAGGGAATCTGTTGCATAACCCAGCCACCCACTGCTAAAAAATTGTCACTCAGAGTCACAACAGTAGTTGTATAGCTACATACACCACACTGAAGAGGAATCATTCTCTGCTGGGACTCCGGCCATAGGCCCTCCACACCAAAAGCAGCTGTTCTAATCACTTAATGGAGAGTGGTTTGGGAAACATTCTATGCATGTCACACAAAGTGCAGTATCGGACACCTGGCCGCTGGATGAAATATTCGTTATGATCTTGGGGAAAAAAGGACAAGTAGCATGTAAAGTTCCCTTTCAGGGTGATCAACCTGCTTGGCACAGGGCCTCGCTTTAGGTAGAAATGAATCTCCAATGTAGCCTTTCAGAAGAAAATAAAAGCTAGACAAAATTCAACCCCCTTTCGTGAGGCCTGGAAAAGGCAACGTTAAAGTTCACACTGCACCGGAGCCCGCCCATCCCTCGTCACAACTATTAACATGCCATCACCAAACCACTGACAGTACAGCACAGTGCCCAGCCATGCACATTAGCATTCATTGGTAGACTGGCTATTGCTACTGATAGGAGGCATTCAGAAATGAAGACACCACAAAACAATGCAATCTCTTTAACAATCTCCTGGTTGCCAACTCTCCGGAACGTTCTGGGCATGGTGATGTCAGCCCCTGTTGCAAGGTCTCTCAGCCTCACATCTGCTCCAACCCTACCCAGCAGTTAATTCCCCCCTCTCCCCCCAGCCCACAAATAATTCTCAGTGCTGGTGCTAGCCCATTCGGGACCCTAAGCAGGAATATTCTCCCACCACACATACACACACAACCCACTAATAATTAATAGGGGCCCTAAGCAATTGCTTAGTCTGCTTATGCCTAGTGACAGCTCTGATTCCTGTCCCTCATCAGTTCTGTCCATAGAATCATAGAAGATTAGGGTTGGAAGAGACCTCAGGAGGTCATCTAGTCCAACCCCCTGCTCAAAGCAGAACATTGCTCCTTGTTCTGTCATCTGCCACTACTGAGAACAGCCTAGCTCCATCCTCTTTGGAACCCCCCTTCAGGTAGTTGAAGGTTGCTATCACATCCCCCCCTCACTCTTCTCTTCTGCAGACTAATTAAGCCCAGTTCCCTCAGCCTCTCCTCGTAAGTCATGTGCCCCAGCCCCCTAATCATTTTCGTTGCCCTCTGATGAACTCTCTCCAATTTGTCCACGTCCTTTCTGTAGTGGGGGGCTCAAAACTGGACACAGTACTCCAGATGTGGCCTCACCAGTGCCAAATAGAGGGGAATAATCACTTCCCTCCATCTGCTGGCAATGCTCCTACTAATGCAGCCCAATATGCCATTAGCCTTCTTGACAACAAGGGCACACTATTGACTCATATCCAGCTTCTTGTCCACTGTAATCCCCAGGTCCTTTTCTGCAGAACTGCTGCTTAGTCAGTTGGTCCCCAGCCTGTAGCAGTGCCTGGGATTCTTCTGTCCTAAGTGTAGGACTCTGCACTTGTCCTTGTTGAACCTCATCAGATTTCTTCTGGTCCAATCCTCCAATTTGTCTAGCTCACTGTGGACCCTATCTCTACCCTCCAGCATATCTACCTCTCCCCGCAGTTTAGTGTCATCCACAAACTTGCCCTAGCTTGAACCAGCCCCTTCTTATTCACCTCCCCGCCACAAAAGTTCTGTCCCGCAGCTTCCCCTCTGCTCCTTCTGGGTTCTTCACGCTCCCTGTCCCAGGGCCAGGGGGTAGCATCAGGCTCCTCTCTTCCCCTTCACAGGCCGGGTTTTGCAGAGAGGTGGCGGGAAGGAGCAGAGGAGCCATCCCATTACTCCCAGGAGGGACCAACCAAGCAGCTACGTGTTCTGCATCCCGTGGCAAGAGTCACACTTGGGATTGGTGTACCAAAGAACTCCAGAGAGCCAGAAATGATGTTAACAGGTCTGAAATGTCGGGAATTCTCCACTCTGGGGTATTTTATACAGATGTAACACTCAGGAACACACATGTTCTAATCTAAGCCACTGTCCTGCTATACGGGAATTACGTATCCCTCTGGAGCTGGTGACCCTGTCACAGAGTCCCCCCTCCTGCCTTGGGGAGGCACTGCAGGCATTCCCTGCCTCAGTTTCTTCCTCAGAGGGGAAGAGGGCCTCCCTATACCCAGATCACTGTGGGTCTTGTAGCTCCCCCCGCACCCCCAGCTGAGTCACTAAACAAATTTAACCCCTTCCAGGATAGCAGAAGTCCAACTAAAAGTCCAAACAAACAAAAGGTTCTTCTGCCCCTGGTGGGTTTACTCTTCAGTCCACCCTCTGGGCCCAACTCTCAGCCCCTTTGGGGCTATCTCTAAGCCCTTCCTTGCGCTGCTAGAGTGCTAACTCACAGGCTATTTTCTCTGAGTCCAGTTCTGAGCCTACCACCTCCTGGAGACTCCTGCTTCCTACAGACGCTACCCCAGAGCCTCCCACAAGGGGCCTAAGCTGCTTCCTGTAATTCTGCCCTAAACCAATAATATGACAGCAGCTGTCAGTCATATGAGTCAGTCACAACTTCTCCTCAGGCCACCCACTGCTCTGAGGGACAGAGTCCATTGCTACACCCCATCGCTTCTTCGGGGGGAAATCTTACTCCCTGCATGTGTCTGGCCAGCTTTTCAGGGGACAGTGCTGACTCCATCTACAGCACCTCACCCAGGCAACGGGGGCACAGCCCTGCTTGCCTCCATGAACCCAGAGAATCCAGCTACACAAGGGTGGGGTGAGGGGGTTCTTTTCTCTCCTACTCATCCATTGATGGGGGCACTTTAAGGGACAATCTAACCCACAATCTGTTGTAACATAAAAGAGCAATGCTTGGAGCATTCAGTGGTCTCAGGCGCATTCCAGTGCACGCATGCGTCAAGGAGCGAGAGAATATTATTTGGCCTTTTAAAGATGTTGAACTATGGCCATGTCCTGGAGCTTAGAGGATATTCAGCCTCGTTAGAGCTGATTTAAATAACTTTTGAGAATACAAACACCCAGTGGTGCTGTATTTAAAAGAAAAACAGCCAACCTTTGGCATCAGCACCCATCCTCGGCCTGAGGATTGGGGGGAGGTTATAGGAAGCTAACTTTTCTTTCCTGGTGCTAAGAATATGATCCTTCCTTTATAACTATGGTCCCAACCAAACAGCAGACAAAATCCAACTCTGCTGATAACTGTTGCGTCCTGGGTTACCGCACAGAGAATGGCTAGTGATGTACTTAACAGTGAACTTTGCTGATCAGGATTGCTCTGCATGGGTAGCCTCGCGTCCCTGGTAAAACTCCTGAATAGGGCTGGCCGGGAAATAAGATCTCCAGTTTGTAAAAATGTGAGGTCTTGATCCAATTTGTTTCCATTCTGATACAGAACAAAACTGAACCCTTTTGAAACTTTTCAAGAGAAAACCAGAGAGAGGGTGAAAAAGCTATTGGCTATGCTGGGGTGGGTCTCACTCTCTCTGGTTTCGATCAGAAATCCTGGCCTTGCAAAACCTTCCTAATGAAGGAACATTAGTTGAAACTGATGGAGGCTGCTCTGTCTGACTCAAAGCAGGGAACTGAAGCTTGTTTTCCCATACCCTAGGTTAGGGTCCTACCCACTGGGCTACAGAGTCAGTCTCTCTAGCCCACTGACTAATTACTTATACAAAGTAGAACAGATGTCTAGCGCTCCTTTTGGAACTGTTCCACTTTGTATGAAAAAAATGAAGTAGTCAGTGGGCTGGAGACAGATTGACTCTGTAGCCCAGTGGGTAGGGCGTTCACCTAGAATGTAGGGGTTCAAGGCTCTTGTCTGAATCAAGCAGATACCCAGAATGTGGAAGACCCAGGGTGAGTGTCCCAACCTCTGGGCTCTCTTGTTTTGACTAGAAATTCCATCCTGGACCCAAAAAACCTTCCCAACAAGTTTTAGCTAAACAAATCCTTTCCCACAGACAGTTTCTGTTTAAAAAAATAGGCATTTTCTGACCCCAAACCCTGTTTTGTTGAAAAGTTCAAAACAAGCTCCTGTGATGGGTTCTTAGAAGATCTTCTTTACGTTACTCCAGTCTGCTCTGGGACCTTGAGATGTCCCCCAGGGTGTTATCTGCTCCACTGCAGCCCCATTGGGTTCTCGACAATTGGACTCCACTTTCTTTGTTTGGTTCTCCCTGCTCCTGGAGAGGCTGCTTTTGATCCTGACCCTTGTTGAATAGGACAGAAGAGCTAACCTTCACCTGGCACTAGAGATCCTCCACACTGAGGTTCTTCTCCATCCAAACCCTAAACACAATGCCTCCTTAAAAACCACCGCCACAGAACAGGGTTTGTCTTGGCGGATTTTTTTGTCAGTCTAGTTCAGATCTTACCATGATCTGTTCTCTCTGTCTCATCACTGAGGCAGAAGTACCACAGCTATGACAAATGCTTCTGTAACATTGTCACTCTAGTCGGTTAGTTCAGCCGTCTCAAGTGTGTGTTTTCCCCTCTGTACTGCAAAGCAAGTAGCCCAAATGAGCAGGAACAAGACATTTCCCTTATACTGAGGTCAGAAAAGCTGACACATCAGAAAAAAAGCTTCTGTGGGGTAGATACTTTTGAAATCCAGATAATGAGGTGATGGCACGCTGAACAGCAGATGAATTTGTGACTGGATTTTTTAGATTGATTCTTGTGACTGGCAGAGTTACATTTGCAGCTGTTGTTATTTTACTACATAGAGAGCAGTTTTGATTCTCCTCACAGACATTCTTTACCTCATGGAATGGCAACAACAGAAGAAGGCCAATCTGGTAAAGGAAGACAGATGATCGCAACACCACCATCTCCTCCCTTCTTACCTTGTCATGAACACTTCCCTTAAGAGCAATCAAGTCATGCCCTAAAGAGGATGGAGCTAGGCTGTTCTCAGTGGTGGCAGATGACAGAACAAGGAGCAATGATCTCAAGTTGCAGTGGGGGAGGTCTAGGTTGGATATTAGGAAACACTATTTCACTAGGAGGGTGGTGAAGTACTGGACTGGGTTACCTAGGGAAGTGGTGGCATCTCCATCCTTAAAGGTTTTTAAGGCCAGGCTTGACAAAGCCCTGGCTGGAATGACTTAGTTGGGGTTGGTCCTGCTTTGAGCAAGGTGCTGGACTAATGACCTCCTGAGGTCTCTTCCAACCCTCATTTTCTATGATTCTATGCTCCTCTGTGAGGGGAAAGGAAGTAAGAGAGGGCTTGTGGGGCTATAGAGGAATGGAGGTCTTTTCTTTCCTGTCACCTGGGGAGATGCATTAAGAATGGTCTCTATACAGCACTGAAGCCAAGAGCTTAGCAGGATTCAGTAAGAAGTCAGACATGTCTATGGATAACAATTATCCAGGGCTATCATAGTTTCCCAAAGAGATATGCTCTTCAGGGAATACATCAGCTCCCAATTACTGGGAGTCAGGAAGAAACCTTCCCCAGGGAAAGGTTATACCATAACTACGGGGATGTCTTGCATCTTCCTGCGAAGCAGCTGGCACCAACCACTGTTGGTAAAAGGGTGCAGGACAAGATGGACCCACTGGTCTGATCAAGTGGGGAAATTCCTATGATCCTAGTACATATAAAATACCTTCTGCTGGCTGACCCCTAAACAGCCTGCCTTCTATCCAGCTAGGTATTTCTAATGCACTCATCACCATGGTGTCTGGACCCCCTGGCTTGAATGAAAGAGAATCCCAGTTCAGGGATGCTAACCCCTGCATCTGACAGATCGAAGTTGCAGCACACAGTGGGCTACATTCTCTCCATTATAACCATGCCATCTCACTAAAGCCAAGGTCGTTGCGTGGGCGTCACTTAGGGCAGATTTAGGCCTGATGTTTTTGCGTGCTTTCCATTAGACTCACACAGCAGCAACTGCCGCAAAGCCAACTGACAGCAAAGCAGAAGTGGCCACTCCAGCTACCCTCCTTCATGTCGTATCCCTGCTTGTCTGATACCCTCTGGAGAGCTACGTAGCAATATTTCATTTCTGCAAGTGAGAAAATGCAATAAAAACGTCCACCATAAAAGCAAGAAAACTGCTTTTATTAACCAAAGCCTTTTGTTAGACAGAGGAGCTTGTGGGTGGTGGTGGGGAGAATGGTGGCAGGGCAGAGCATGAACAATTCCCCAGTCACTACATGCATGCGTGCTTAAGTTCCTTCATTGCAGAGGCAGAACATGTACATATCCTTGGGGGGCTATTTCTGGCATGGCGAATATCCCTCTAAAGTGAAAGGTCACAGTGCAGCACCATGAGGTTCTCTCTGAGTGATCCAGCCTGGCCTAAGAGAAGAGATTCCTGCAGAGAAAGGAAATGAGTAGGGGCTTCCATTCCCGCTGATGGACACAGCAGCCAGGACTCCTGATCACAGAACCATTGGTCCTACTTCGCCTCTGTCCCTCTCTCCTCTCCACTCACCATCTGTGACCTGCAGGAGTGCAGCCACTCTGCAAAAGTTGTTGGGAGCCTGCCTCCCTCTCCACCTATGCTATGAAGCTGCTTAGCTCAGCTGCATCCAGGATGAGCCAGAGGGGGCAGGACTTACCCTAATTCTTCAATCTTTTTTGTTTTCCTTGTTGAAAATGCATATAAAAACCAGCTCCAGATCTAGGCTATTTCAGGATCACTATTAATTTCACACGTGTTTAATGCACACAGAAGAGACCCCTGACTGGAAAGTGAAAAGGTTAAAGCCAGCATAATCCAGTATAAGAATTCTGCCATTGTCTCCTGGCTGATCTTGGGCAAGCGCCTTTCCCTCTCTCTCTGTCAGGATCCCAACAAGGGCAGTCAGGGGCAAGGGGAAAAACAGTGGCAAACCTGAAACCAGTAATAGTCAAGGAGTTCATAGTCAGTTCCAGATTAGGGGCAATACTGAGGGTCAGAGGCCAAGTCACGTTTCAGGGTCCAAGTCAGGAGGTGAAGTCCAAAACAAGATGCGGTCAAGCCAGGAGCTCAAGAGCATAGAACAGGAATAGTCACAGCAGCTACAAGAACGAGGAGAACTTGTGGCACCTTAGAGACTAATACATTTATTTGGGCATAAACTTTTGTGGGCTACAGCCCACTTCATCGGATACATGCAGTGGAAAATACAGTAGGAAGATATATATACACAGAGAACATGAAAACATGGGTGTTGCCATACCAACTATAATGAGAGTAATCAGTTAAGGTGGGCATTGTCAGCAGGAGAAAAAAAAACTACAAACTCCTGCCTGGACCTCAGCCCTACCCCAGCCTGCCTCACTCCAGGTAATCCAGATCTGACCCTCAGCTTCAATTCCTGGCAACCAACTCCTGCTCTGACCACTGGGTATGACCAGTCACTGACAGCAACCTTCCTGTTACCTGGAGATAGCTGGACACTGCTAATACTAGATGCTGTCGGAGAATTAGCAGAGGAACTCCCTGTAAGGCCTGGTCCACACTAGGACTTTAATTCGAATTTAGCAGCGTTAATTCAAATTAACCATGCACCCGTCCACACCACAAAGCTATTTAATTCGACATAGAGGGCTCTTTAGTTCGACTTCTGTACTCCTCCCCGACGAGGGGAGTAGCGCTAAATTCGACATGGCCATGTCAAATTAGGCTAGGTGTGGACGGAAATCGACCTTAGTAGCTCCGGGAGCTATCCCACACTGCACCACTCTGTTGATGCTCTGGACAGCAGTCCGAGCTTGGATGTTCTGATCAGGCACACAGGAAAAGCCCCGTGAAAATTTGAATTCCTTTTCCTGTCTGGCCAGTTTGAATCTCATTTCCTGGTTGGACATCGGGGCGAGCTCAGCAGCACCGGCAATGATGCAGAGCTCTCCAGCAGAGGAGTCCATGCAATCTCTGAATAGAAAGAGGGCCCCAGCATGGACTGACCGGAAGTCTTGGATCTGATCGGTGTGTGGGGCGAGGAGTCTGTGCTTTCGGAGCTGCGCTCCAAAAAACGGAATGCAAAGACCTACTAGAAGGTCTCCAAAGACATGAGAGACAGAGGATACAGCTGGGATGCAACTGTCTAGTTAATTATTAAAAATACTTTGCTGTTAATTACTGTTTCCGTCATGTTTTTTCACAGAAGACTGTGTTTGAAGGGGGTGGGGTGGGGAAGGGGGTTGGTAATTGCATAGGGCGGTCACCTTTACCAGGGTACAGACATGGGGGCAGGATCAGCAGCAGGTCACACACACAGTGCAGTCAGTAGGCACCCTGGTCGGTATGGGAGGTGGTTTCCAGGTTCTGTGTGGGTGGGGGGGGGGAACGTGACTTTGTAGCGGGGGAGGGCGGTTACAGATCTTATGCAGTGGTCCTTGTCCTGGACCGCAGAGTCACGCAGCAGAGGAATCTGCATCCGTCCTCCTCCGCCACAAGGTCACATAGCCCCCGCACACAGAATCCCAAAAAGGAGGGATGGCAGGCTCCGTTGAAACAACCAATCCGGCACCGCGGACCACTCTAGGAGCAGGAGCCTGTCATTCCTCGAGTTTAAAGGCGGTCTTTACATCACCACACACCCTACCCAGCACAGTCTGCGTCCCAGTTTCAACCCTTTAATGCAAAGTCATTAATAAAGAAACCTTTGTTAAGTAACAATGGAACATGTATTTTATTTTTACACGTGTGTTGGAAGTGGGGGAAATGGGGTGAATGGGGTATGTAACTGCAGAGGATAGTCAACAGTAACTGGGTAAAGAAACAGGGGCAGGTTCAGCTTCTCTGTAAAGAAACTGAACAGTCACAGGTCACGCTGCTCGCTGGTACTTGAAGAGTTCCTTGTCGCTGTCCAAGGCGCCTGTATAGGGCTTCATGAGCCAGGGCATTAGCGGGTAGGCTGGGTCCCCGAGGATCACTATAGGCATCTGCACATCCCCAACAGTTATTTTGTGGTCCGGGAAGAAACTACCTTCCTGCAGGTGTCTAAACAGACCACAGTTCCTGAAAACACGCGCGTCATGAACCTTGCCTGGCCACCTGACGTTGATGTTGGTAAAACGTCCCCTATGCTCCACCAGTGCTTGCAGCACCATTGAAAAGTAGCCCAATTTCTCAGCAGCTGACTGTGGAAGAGGTGGACGATAAGGTGCGAGGAGGTGAAAACGGCCATAACTGCAGCGGGCTCCATGCTCGCAGTGCTATGGCGTCCGCGCTGTCACTGACCAGAAAAGTGCATGAACAGATTGCCTGCAGGCGCTTTCGGGGAGGGAGGGAGGGCGTGATTGACGGTTCAATGATGACAGTTACCCAAAACCACCCTCAACACATTTTTTCCCCCAGCAGGCATTGGGGGCTCTACCCAGCATTCCAATGGGCAGCGGGGACTGCGGGAACTGTGGGATAGCTTCCTACAGTGCACCGCTTCCAAAGTCGACGCTGGCCCCGTTAGTGTGGACTCACAAAGTCGAATTACTGTCCTTAGTGTGGATACACAAATTCGACTTCGTAAGGTCGATTCCACAAATTCGAATTAAGTTGAATCGAACTACTCTTGTAGTGTAGACATACCCTAAAGCAATGGGAATCTCATGAGCCCTTGAAGCAAGGGACTGAACTTGAGACACTGAACTGAAATGGCCGCTCAAGACACTTCCATTTTGTGGCCCTAGCTAATATGAAACTCCTTCTGGGCTGCAGCACAACTAGAAACAAAAGAAGCACTAACAGGTGAGAACAACAGTTCTGTTTTGCAGCAACATTAGGGGCTTTGAAATTTGTTTGTGTCCCACACTGAAATGAAACAGAACCTTTCCGATGTTGTCACAAAACGGAATGGCGTTGAAACGTCCATTTTCAGCTTTAGAAAAATATATTTTTGGCTCTGCACTCTCTCTTTCTAGTCACATCTGAGCAGAGAGCCCAGAACCTCAGAAATCTTCCAGATGAAGTCTGTCTTTGAAACCAATGCACCTTCACCAAACTTTTCAGCTTCATCAAAAACAGCATATTCCATTGAAAACTGTTAGTTGAAAATGTTCCAACCAGCTCTACTTGACGAGATAAGGACGTCACCCATTCTGGTTCCAAACCTTTGTAAGGTAAGGCAGTTGCTGCTTTCTCTAGCCTGGGGATTTACAACCTTTTTTCATTTGCAGACCCCTAAAAAATTTCAAATGGAGGTGCGGACATAGTCTGCAGACCTCCGATTGCTGTATGTTCCGCATCTCTGATTGGTAAAGGGCACCCTTGCAGCCTAGTTTTACAGATCTCTCAGAGAACCACAAATTAACTGGGGCACTGAATCAGCGAGGCTCACTCCCGTTAACGCGGTGTGACCCAGATGTTCTAAGCATCATTTTTGTAATACATTGGAGCTCATGCAAGTTTATCTTGCCACCATGTAAAATATAATCTGACTCAAAGTGGCTTTTCCAGGAACGTTGCCTAGATCTCTAAGGGTACATACCCACCCTTTATGCAGGCGATTTGACTGCAGGTACAAATCCAAATAGCTGTCAGCTGAATACCTGACTGCAGGTGGAAGAAGGATGGTCTTATGTTTAAGACATAGGCCTGGGACTTGGGAGATCTGGCTTTAATTCCTGGCTCTATCACAGATTCCCAGTGTGAACTTGGGCCAGGAAATAATCTCTCTATGCCTCAGGCTATGTCTACACTACAGCTCACGTCGCTTTGTGTGTGAATAAATCACATCCCCGAGCGATGCAAGTTTCACCAACAAAAGCACCAGTGTGGACAGCGCTATGCTGGTGGAAGAGCTTCTCCCAGTGATATCGCTACCACTGCTCGTGGGGGCTGGAATCATTAAGCCGATGGGCGAGCTCTTTAATGTAGCCACTCTAAACCAAAGGGAGAGCTCTCTCCTGTTGACTTAGAGCAGCTACACTGCAGAGCTTATCATGGTGCAGCTGCACTGCTGTAAACCATAGCCTCAGATTCCTGTTGGTAAAGTAAAGATCATTGTTTGTCTTTTCTATTTAAATTACCAGCTGTTATGGTCAGGGACTGTTTCTCACAGTGAGTTTCTACAGCACCCAGCACAATGGAGAGGTGATCCAGACTGGGGGCCTCTAGAGGCTATTCCAGGGGTAGGCAACCTATGGCACAGGCGCCGAAGACAGCACGCGAGTTGATTTTCAGTGGCACTCACACAGCCCAGGTCCTGGCCACTGGTCCGGGGGGTGCTGCATTTTAATTTAATTTTAAATGAAGTTTCTTAAACATTTTAAAAACCTTATTTACTTTACATACAACAATAGTTTAGTTATATATTATAGACTTATAGAAAGAGACCTCTAAGAACGTTAAAATGTATTACTGGCACGCGAAACCTTAAATTAGAGTGAATAAATGAAGACTCAGCACACCACTTCTGAAAGGTTGCCAACCCCTGGGCTATTGTAACAGGGTGGCTTGCCCTTAAGGGCTGGAGGGCCTGGGGCTACCACCCCTGATTACAAGGGAGCTACACCTGGGTTGGACCAAGCAGTGCCACTCTAGGAGCAGCAGGAAGCGGCAAGGAGGAAGAAGCTGCAGTGGGGCGGGGGTAGTTTAGTTGCTGAGACTGTGAGAGGCAGGAGGCCTGGCAGTGAACTGTGGCACAGAGACTCTTGTGGCCAGAGCTGAAGAGCAGCAGGGTAACTACTAGATTGTTTTCAGGTTTGGTTTGCTGTAGTGGGAAAATAGATAATATCCTGGCCAGAAGAGCCTGGAGACTGTTTGTTTGGTGGGAATATAATGAGAGAGCCCTGAAAATGGGAGAAATTGTTAGCAGGGCAATAGAGAAGCACTGCTGGACACAAGGAGGTGCATGGGAGCTGGCAGACAATACTACGGCTCCCATAACATGAATACTGCTAATGATAGAAGCAAGGGTACTTGGACTTGTGCAGACTTCCTCTTGTGGATAGAAACTGCATCTGCAGAAAGGAAGGCTGGACTTCAGCCCCGGTGATAATTTACCCCTTAAAGTGTGACTTCAGTTTGAGAGTGTCTGGAAAACGGGCAATGTGGTCCCATTTTTATTCTCATCCAGTTTGTTTGACCTCACTGGGGTTGGTGGCTAGGAATGAGAAGGGTTTGGGGGAGGGGGAATGGATAGAGGGCTCTGAGACCCAGATACCCATGGCTGGCAGAGCACTCACAGGGGATATATGAGAGGTGGGAGTGGCTCTGTTGCTGGCCGAGCAAACCCAGGAGGGAAGAACCTGACAAGTAACTGAGCATGGAGAGATTTTATCCTGCTAATTTCCGTGTTAATGAAACCAAGCCTCAGGAAGCAGGTGAGTGTAGGTTCTGCACAGTGTGTGGACTCTGGAATGGCATCTGCTCTCAAATAATAAAAAAAGGGACTCCCATGTGACATACTGTCATTATGATGGCAGTTCAGTACTCTGCTAGAAAAGCTCACACGGGCATCTGTACATTTCCTTCCATAAACGGAAAACATCATTCGCATTTGGAACAGGTTGTAGACTGCACTGGTTGCTAAGCGGCTTTTCCCATATAGAGGCAGGCTACTAATGCATCAGTGGCAGCATGATTTGCTTTAGCTACCTTTCAAAGGTCAGCAAGCCTGCAATTTAACTTGACATCTTGCCGTCTGTTTTTAGGGCTTTATACCCAGATACAAACTACAAGAGGAATTTTGACATGCAGGTTGTATTTGTGTTGAAAAGATCTCTATTAGACAGACAGGTAGAAAGAGGATAGCAAGTGACCATTGCAACTGGCGTTCACTTCCCTTGCCTTTCTCAGAACAAGGCTCTGAACTGGCAAGCAAATAGGGTAACGGCTTAGCTTTGCTTTAAAGGGGGTGCATCTACAGTTGCACAAAGTCCTACTGTTAGTTAAAAGTAGGAATCAAAACACTCTTGTACCAATGCTGAAAGCTGTAGTGTATCGGGCCCTTACTTGAGAGTATTGTGGTATTTTCTCATAGGAGTATTTCACCAAACGTAGAGCAGACAATGGGAGATGGGACATCCGCAGACCATGGTTTTGTTTAAAAGATCCGTGCATGTATAGTGCAAAAATGATATTAAGGCTTTTCAGAAAGAGATGCAAGGTGGAGATGAACTAAAGCTCGTGCACTTTACTGGGGGGTGACACTTATCAGCACAAGAGCCTCGAAGGGTCCCTGGTACAGCAGTGATGATGAGGTGTGAGGACTGGCAGCTGCAGACGGGGTGTAAAGGGGCTCCCCTAAACCTCTGTAAATAGCAGAGCTGGACTTGGAAGGTAGGTTTGGAAGGATTCGATTTTTATCAGTAAATTTTGGTAAAGAGACTTCACCAGCCATGCACAAATGGACAAACATCTCCACTGATAACAATCAATTTACAGACAGGCAAAGAAAGAAAAATGGTCATTGAGAGTTTAGTCAAAATCCACTGACTTAGACTTTTGAATTAGGCTCTCTACAATAGACTAGCAAACGAAGAGTAAAAACCAGGGATGATTGAAGGATATTTGCTTTGCATATTTTGACATGTGAGGTTGACAACTTGTTTTAACAGCTGATGCAGCTTTAACTTTTTGAAACTCAGTATCTGTCATTAAACAATTGTCTCCCCATAATTTCCTGCAACTCTGACAATAAAAAAAAATCTAAACAATTGATTAAAAATAGATTATCCACCAAAATTATATTGTAAAACATTGAATTCTGCCCCTGTTCCTTAGGGATCAGAACAGGTTGGAGGGACAGCCCAAGGGAGAGGAGACACCATGGGGCCACTCGTTCTACAATGACATGAATCTAATGGCCATAAATTCCCAAGAGTCTTGTCTGCTGTTCCAGATCAGGGTTGGGAACAGTAGGCAGAGGGGTTGTGTTGCTGTCCAACACCCAGGGGAAGAGAAATGATTCCACTGCTCCCCAGCCTTCATGTAATTCCCTGCCCAGAGTGGTTCACTCTGGCTTTGCGCACCAGGGTTGGGAGGTGAATTTCACAACAAGGCTTTATCTAGACTACACTTTAAAGGCGTGACTCTAGAAAGTGTCAGCTAACACCTTCTAATTAACATGTGAAAATACAAGGAATATGGCCTAGCTGGTTGAATTAAAGCCTAGGGAGGTCCTTAGGATAAATCTGACAAACTTAGCACATGTTAAAGTACATGCTGTCCTGTCTACACCATAGGTGCCAACTCTGTGGGTGCTCTGGGGCTGGAGCAACCACGGGGAAAAATTAGTGGGCACTCTGCACCCACCGGCAGCCAAGCTCCCCTCCCTGACCGCTCATCCCACCTCACCTCTGCCTCCGCCTCCTCCCCTGAGCGCACTGTGTCCCCGCTTCTCCGCCTACCTCCCAGCATTTCCTGCCCAGCCACCACCAAACAGCTGTTTGCATACTCCGGGAAGGGGGCAGGGAGTGGGAATGTGGCGCGCTCATGGGAGGAGGCGGGAAAGAGGCGGGGATTTGGGGAAGGAGTTGGAATAGGGACAGGGACTTTGGGGAAGGGGTTGGAATGGGGACGGGGAAGGGATGGGAAGAGGCTGGACAGGGGTGGGGCATCATGGAAGGGGTGGAGTGGGGGCGGGGCTGGGGGCAAAGGAGGGGTCGAGCAGCCACAGAAAAGAGGGGAAGTCGCCACCTATGGTCTACACTAGCCTCTTAACATATGCTCTAACCAGCATGGTAGATAACCTCTCTCAGCACCACACCTGTAAATCCCAGTCTAGAGCAGGCCTAAGGGAGAAACTTCCAAAAGCACCTGGAGTGACTAAGGATATGTCAACATTGCAGCCTGTGTAGACATACTCAAGCTTGCTTTTGATCTAGCTAGTTTGAATAACAACAGCAGTGAAGCCCTGGGAGCTTGGGTAACAGCATGGGCTGTAAAAGCACAAAGGGACCCTGGGCACAGACACGAGTGCTAGCCCATGCTGCTGCCCATGCTGCCGTGGTTTTACTGCTGTCCTGTTATGCTGGAGTCACACCTCTGACTGCCGTGTAGACATACCTCTCGGCGAGGAAGACCCATTTTCAAAAGGGAACTTCCACTTACTTCCAGTGAGATTTAAACTCCTAGTGGCCAGCATTTGTAAAAATATTTATGTCGCTAAAAATGCAGAGAGGTGCCTAGGTGCTTTTTAAAATCCCACTATATGCCTAACTCCCATTGGTTGCAATGGAAGTTAGGGGCTTTTGAAAATCTCAATAGACATGTATTTGTAGGCACCTAAAAAGTCAGGGTCCTTGGGTCTCTAGTCTGTTTGGAAAATGGGACTTTGCCTCCCAAGTCAATTAGTAGCTGCTTTTGAAAAATATACCTGAACTGTGCATTTAATGCCCCCTGAAATCATAAAACTTGAAGCTCACCATCCAGTTGTATTGAATGGGGAGTGCAGGAGACATCATCTAAACTAGCTGGAGCAAAAGTATAGCCCAGAATGTGGCTGCAGCGATCACTCTTTTAACCTACAGTTTGGAAAAGCTAGTGACAGCTGTTGTCACACAGCACTCCTCTCCCTCCCACGTACCCGCACGGCACATGATGTCAAGCCAAGGGCATCTCTTTGCTGATATTAAATATTGTTGGATGCATTTCATCGAGGCTGCTTGGGGCCATCCTCGTGCCCTGTGCCTCCCTTGGTTCTCACTATTAGCTAGCCTAGTTGGAATGTCTCCTGGCCCCTCTTTGCAAACAACTATATGCTGCCTGCCCTCTGCACACCTGTGTTTTGTTTCAACCAGAAACGTTGAAATCTTTCATGTCCGCATCTGACTCTACACTCTTATGCCATGAACATTTTTGATCTTTCAACTTTTTGTCCTGTTTTGGGATGAAACCAAATACTGGAATTTTTTGGGGGGGGTTGGGTGGGGGGGAGGCAAAGATTTTGTTTACCAAACAGCTGAATTGATTATGGTGCTCTACTGCTACTAACAGCGTGGGGGAGCACTATCAGGCTGCATTGTGAGTGCCCACACTGTTTGGCAACCAGTGAAAACAGTTTCCAGACAGATTGAAAGGAAAACCTAGTTCCAGCTCTACTTTAAAAAAGCTTCAGATAAGGATCCAGACTTGTGGCTGCAGTTATATCTCCGTCCCACTGGGCGCTGGTTTCACAGGAACAGAGTGCACTGTGGAACTGTCCCTTTGCGGGAGCTCAGTCTTGCCACATCTAGTCTCCTCGGTGTCTCCAAAGGAAACTTCTCCAAGATGGCCACTGATAGATCACATGACCACATCAGGTCTCAGGGGTCTCTTAATAAAATGGATGCTGGTTCGGCTCTGACATTGGCTTTCACAAACATAAAACTAATGTGTGAAGCGGAGTTAACTCCAGGATAACTGAGAATGGTGCCCATGTTATCTTTCATTAACCCTGTCTAGGCTGACTTGTCACTAAGGCACCTATGAGGGAAGATTGAAAAAATTGGGTTTGTTTAGTCTGGAAAAGAGAGGACTGAGAAGGAACATGATAACAGTGTTCAAGTACATAAAAGATTGTTACAAGGGGGAGGGAGGAAAATGTTTTCTTCTTATACTCTGAGGACAGGACAAGAAGCAATGGGCTTAAATTGCAACAAGGGAGGTTTAGGTTGGACATTAGGAAAAACTTCCTAACTGTCAGGGTGGTTAAGCACTGGAATAAATTGCCTAGGGAGGTTGTGGAATCTCCATCACTGGAGATTTTAAAGAGCAAGTGTCATAAACATACAGCTAAGGGGAGCATAAAATCCTCTTTACCCTGTAAAGGGTTAATTCCTCTTTTACCTGTAAAGGGTTAAGAAGCTCAGATAACCTGGGTGGCACCTGACCAAAAGGACCAATAAGGGGACAAGATACTTTCAAATCTGTGGGGGAAGGTTTTTTGTCTGTGTCTCCTGGAGTCAACAAGGAAACAGGGCAGGGAAAATACATCTCCCTAAGCCATATCTGAACTAAGCATCTAGTCTTGCAAAAATAGTAAGTAAGAGCAAAGAAATGGGTTAGATTACCTTTCGTTTTAGCTTGTGAATTTTCCCTGTGCTAGGAGGGAGGTTTATCCCTGTTTTTGTAACTTTAAAGTTTTGCCTAGAGGGGAAATCCTCTGTGTTTTTTAATCTTTTGTTATTCTGTAAAGTACTTACCATCCTGATTTTACAGAGGTGATTCTTTTACCTTTTCTTTAATTAAAATTCTTCTTTTAAGAACACAATTGATTTTTCATTGTTCTTAAGATCCAAGGGTTTGGGTCTGTGTTCACCTGTACCAATTGGTGAGGATATTATTCTCAAGCCTTCCCCAGGAAAGAGGGTGCAGGGCTTGGGGGAATATTTTGGGGGAACAGGACTCCAATTGGTCCTTTCCCTGATTCTTTGTCTAAATCACTTGGTGGTGGCAGCATATTGTTCAAGGCAAGGTGGAATTTGTGCCTTGGGGAAAGTTTTTAACCTAAGCTGGTAAAAATAAGCTTAGGGGGTCTTTTATGCGGGTCCCCACATCTGTACCCCAGAGTTCAGAGTGGGGAAGGAACCCTGACAGCAGGTTAGACAAACACCTGTCAGGGATGGTCTAGAATATACTTAGTCCTGCCGTGAGTTCAGGGGAATGGACTAGATGACCTCTAGAGTTCCCTTCCAGTCCTATGATTCCATGTCTGTCTGTCTCTTCTATCATAAAACACCTGATTTTGGGGTGAGGCGGGAAGGGTGTTCTTAAAACATGACTTCTAGCCCCCGAGCCAGTCCACTACTCAGCATGAGTCTGCCAGGAAGCATGGCTAGTGTAATGAAATCGAGGGTGGGAAGTTAACTTTATAACTATTTTAAACAGCATATTTAAATATTTCCTTTACTGTAAAAGTAAGGATGTTTTGCTCAACATATCTCTGGATGTTTGCATTTTACTCTATGTAGTGGAGAATTTTTGCCTTTTTCCTCCCCCATGCCAGACAACCAGCCTCCTCACCATTGGGTAAGCCTACACTGCCGCTGGAGGTGGCAATGCAGCACTCACAGGCATACCTGAGATAGTGTCAGTTCTTGTGCTAGCTAGGTTAAATAGTAGCGAAGCTGCAGCAATG
This sequence comes from Mauremys reevesii, assembly GCF_016161935.1. Classification (NCBI taxonomy): domain Eukaryota; kingdom Metazoa; phylum Chordata; order Testudines; family Geoemydidae; genus Mauremys; species Mauremys reevesii. The sequence goes on along the minus strand of NC_052635.1, from coordinate 23,274,486 downwards.
CAGGCTGTACAAGTCCATACTGCCAAAGCTTCACTGCTATTGGTACTTGCGCTAACTCGGGTATGTCTACACATGCTACAGTCACAGATCTGATTGCAACGCAGACATACCCATTGTTATCTGTGCCTCACCCTCACCAAAACATGACCTGCTTCCCTTCAGTGTGTCTAACCTCCTCCTTAGGCTGCAATGACTGTCACGTGATTTAGTTTTTGCTTGTTTCCACAAATTCTTGGCTTAAAGAGGAAGACAACGCAGTACTATGAGTACTATGCTAGGCTATGCACTATGAGTAATGTATATTTCTGTCTTGCACTGGTCTCCCAACAAGCACTAGTTTGCTGCCCACCACACCTAGAGAGTTCTTAATTCCCTGAAACAGCTCTTGTCTAGACTTTGCTTTGGAATATAGATACAGTAAAAGCTGCTGAGAGCGACCACTCATGGGAGTTAGCAAAAGTGGTCACTTGTAAGTGATGATCTCTCTTCAAAGGTTTGCACACCACAGAAGAGTCGTGTTCCGTGGCCTCTGCAAGTAGTCGCTTATGATAGGTGGTCTCTAAGGCAGGTTTTATTGTACTAACATGGATTACAATCCGTCAGACACAAAAATAAGTCCGGTGAGTACTATGGTTCAAGAAGCCTAAACAACTAGAAATGTGAGTTCACTGCCCTACCTCCATTTTCCCATCTGTCACATGGGAATATCACCTGCCTCAGTCGGGTTTTGAGGCTTAATTAATATTTAAAAAGTACTTTGAGGTCCCCAGACAAATAGCTATGGAAAGTATTATCACAATGAGTATATAAAATGCAAATTAGCATAGTGCCTTTTTTTGTACTTAAAACAAGTATACTGAAGATGGTCTTAAGGCATTGGACTGGGACTCAGGAGACTCCCTGTGTGACCCTGGGAAGTCACAATCCCTCTGTGCCTCAGTTCTCCCATCTTAAACACAGGGATCCCTTTGCTTCCTTTGTCTATTTATATAGTAAATTCTTTTAGGGCAGGGACTGTCTTTTATGTGTATGTACAATGCCTAGCACAATTAGGGCCCAGATCTTGATTATAGCCACTATGCATTACCATAATAGAAAAACAATCAAAAGACCTGCAGAAAATGTTAAGAATAAAATCATTCATTGACAGCTAGATTTGCAACCCTTGCTTCGGTGAGTGAGCACCTATTCCCACAAGCACTCGGCAAGAACATTCGTGTGTGTAAATGCTCATCAACACGAGTGTGTGTATTGCACAACCTGGTCCTAAATGTATACCCCCAGCCTTGAAATAATGGATTTTAATTTTTTAGTGTATCCTGACACACTGATTCCAGCTGTCAAGCTTAATGAAAGCAATTGAAGCTAAAAGTGTCATTTAAGTCCTTTTCCCTGTTTAGAACAGGTTCCATTACATTTTTAAAAGACCAGAAGCGTAGCAACAACTGAAGGTAAAACATTAACAAACGCAACTGGATATGGAGAAGCAGAAAAGGCAAACTGAGATGTTGCTCCACCAGGATTCAAACAAATGTGTTCTTAGAACACAGAAGAAAAAGGAAGGTTCTTTGTGCACACAGCCATAAAATAGAAATTAAGCGGTATGGGAGGCCAACAGGAAGAAAGCAAGTTAACAAGGGGATATTTCTGTCCATACATAATGGTTTCAACTAGATATGTTATTTCCCACATGCTGCTAATGCAGTTTAATTGGGAGGGGAGTCATGCAGCACGGCAGTTGCTTAGCAAACTATCATTTTTTCCCACCACTAGCTCCCAATTTCCTCTGCTGAGTTGGATTCACTGCATCATTGTGGGTTTTATTTGGTTGAGCTATATCCTTCTCCACCCCCCCCCCACCCGCACTGTTTTATTACCACTTACTGGACTGGGTACCAATAAGCCTTCAGCAACCTATTATCATTGGGCAATAAACAGCCGGCTACTCTGCCCTGAGCATTGAGACGAGGCATTATACTACTGGCATCCTGGGACCTACAGCTTGTCTTGTTTGTGGCATGCAGGAATCTGCTGGGTTATATTTCACTGCCCATTAGCTGAAGTATTGCCAGGGGAGTGCAGTAGCAACTGCTGAGTGCTCTTCAGCTACAGTAATGCTGGGTTGCTTCCTATGCCATTTATGCTGGGATTAACTGTAAATTATGGCTCTCTCTCACACGCACATTAGCTTTTACCTTTGGGGTGAGGAGATACAGGACTAGAGACCCCATGCATGTGGGAAGAAGCATGCTACAGCCACCCTCAGTTCATGGCTGAGAGTCTGATGCTCTAAAATAGCAGAGGGGAGATGCACTTAAGGAATGTAATGTGAAAACTTAGTCCATACAATACACAGACTCCATCAGCTCTCTGCCTCTCTTCTCCATGTTCCCAGCCAGGTACATTTTTGTGTATGTGAAATGCACACATTGTAAAAGCCCCAGGACACAGCTGAGATAAGCGTAGAAATCTCGCTCGGGTTGGCGTCAATAATCCAGCTAGCATTTAATTTCCTGCATGCAATTTTGTGCTTCCACATATACATAGGGATGAGGCTGTTTTGCATTAAACTTGTGTTCTGCCAGCTTGTGGCCAGATACAGGAGTGGACTCAGTCAGTTAGAGGAGCTCCTGGTCTGGTGGCTGAAGATGCCGAGTGAGTACATTGCAATAGTTGAGTCCCAACCCACCAGCTGCATGGCGGGCAGGAGGGTGGGAGCTGCTCTCTGCAGCGCCCCCCTAGGCGCTATGCTGAATTGGCTTTGGCTGCAAAGCCTCTGGCTGAAACTCAGCAGGGGCACCAGTAGAGCTCCAACACAATGGAAGCACATGGTTCGACTGCTTGAGAGGCATTGTATAGCCGAGCAAGAAACAGAGCGGTGGCGGCCAGCCGCATTCCCATCTCTTGTCTCCTGGTCCTGCCCCGTGGTGGCAGCAGCATGATATGCTTGCCCAGACACACATCACGGAGAATGTGTGTGTGTGAGAATAGGAGAGAAGGGACCTAGCTGAGAAGTGGATGGAGGCAGAGGGACCTGGTGGGGATGCAGAAGGACCAGGAGGGGAATGGACTTGCGGGGGGAGGAATGTAGGGAAAAAGAAGACTGGGAAGAGGCAGGAAAGAGGGCTGAGGGGGATATATGGGTAGGTACAGACAGGGGCGGCTCCAGGCACCAGCACGCCAAGCGCGTGCCTGGGGCGGCAAGCCACGGGGATGCTCTGCTGGTTGCCGCGAGGGCAGCAGGCAGGTTGCTTCGGCGGCATGCCTGCGGAGGGTCCGCTGGTCCCGCGGCTTCGGTGGACCTCCCGCAGGCGTGCCGCCGAATCCACGGGACCGGGGACCTCCCGCAGGCAAGCCGCCGAAGGCAGCCTGCCTGCTGTGCTTGGGGCGGCAAAATACCTAGAGCCGCCCCTGGGTACAGAGATGTGCAAAGAGACAATGCTGGAGAAAACAGATGGGGCCAGAGGAAGGTGGGAGGGTAACACTACACGTGGAGGGGGACACACTGAACTTGGAACAGCTCCCTCACGTCACTCAGTTGCTCATATCAAGGAGAAATCCCCCTCAGGGAGCTCCCCAGAATTTGGCAGCTGTGAGCAGGGCAGGTGTTGGCTAGAAGCTAGTTCAGATCCTCTCACGGCAGCTGGGTAGCTTGGATGACTCCACAGGTCTTTTCTCTCGCCCCAGTTTCTAGCTGTCTGTTTTTTAAGTGAGGAAACATTCCGGCTACACTGGGCATGGTTGGGGGTAACAGCCCAGCATGCAGGGGTGAAGGGAATGAAGGAGGGATTGGCCTGGTATGACAAGAATCATCTCTTCAAAATGCCCTTCCAGCCAGACACTCTCCATAGTGCAACCACCTCTGATTTCCCTCATCTGACAGTTCTCACCACTGGGCTGTACCTCGTAGGGCACCATCTGCTGATGTGGAACATCTGACCCACATCCTCACCCTATCTGCCTTCTCCGCATAAGCCCCATTTAGCTGTAATACCAGGCCTGTGCTTAATTCTAAGGGAGGGTAGATACCCAGTGATGGTTTTAACAATATTTGTATCCTGATTTTTTTTATGCTATTGTACATTTTTAAAAGAATTCCGTTCTGAGCATCGCTCTGCATATAATAAAACAGCAGCTGATAAGTAGCTGTGCTCTGCCTGTGCCCTATTCCAGCACGGCCTGGTAGTCAGCCCCTATTGATCATTTTCTAATTAAGCACTAAAATGCCTGACACTCCACCCATAAGGTCAGTGGAAAACTATCCTCTGGACTGAATCCCTTGCTGGCTGGTTGCCAGCATTTCAAGTGCACCCATGGACAGCACTAAGGATTTATACACTTCATCTTCTGTCATTTTCTACCCTGGAGGAAGCAAGCTTCTAAATTGAATTATCACAAAGAAAATCAATTGCAGATCAAACCTCTGTGAAATTATAATTGCTTTAATGATCTGCAGGCTGGAGTAAAGACAGGGCCAAGACCAGGCATTGTACACTTACTGTTCAATTCATAACGCTCCTATTGGGATCAGTCTTTGTTCACAGGGAGTATTAGCGATTTCTAATTATGTGTTAATTTAATCTTCTATTAATTTTCAATTATTGTTATTTTACAGACACTTCCTTTTTCCTAATGTGACTGCAGCATCGGATACTGAATTCCAAACAGCTCTGCGGCTAGCCGACAAGCAGGCATGATTTTATTTAAGCTTAAATATCTAATTTTGATGAAGACATTCCAGCTGAAAAATACAAAATGAGAAAGGAGAGACACATGAGCCTTTCTGACTCATCCAAAATGTTATCAGCTGCCGGTTTAGCCTAAAGGCTTAAACCACTTAGGTATAGCATGTTTGTGGAGACTCTCATTAGAATTGACATTTTGACAACTATGGAGAGAAGAAAACCCCTCAAACTCACAACATCTTGAGTAATTTAAAAATAATCACCACCGGCCGAACAAAGGCGAACGAGGAGAAATGAAATCGCACTAACCTCTTTCCTCTCTGAAAATGTTAGGGACTATCTAAAAATCAAGCTATTTTCCTCGATTAATTGTATCTGCCCCAAAACCTCAGGCTTTCCTGCATTATGCATTAGGATGAACAGAACTGCCATGGCTGTGACCAAAGCTGGCCTGCTGGATGGAATACAGGAGGTTGCGCAAACGTGTGTGGATTTAATTCTTGAATTTTACATGCCAGGAATCCTGCTCCTTGGGAAGCAGGCGGCTCCAACACAAAATTGTCTTTACTGTGAAAAGATGGAATGGCAATAAGACCCACCTGGATTCATATGGGTCAAAAGGAGGTGGAGCAAGGCACATTTCAAAGCCGATTTGTTTTGGTGCCAGTCATCCCATCTTACTGGCACCTTTGTGCCTTGGAAGCTGGGCAAAGGTGGAGCAGTTACAAATCTGACCCAATATGGTCCTGATCCAAACCCCAAGTATGGGTGGCGGGTATAGGAGGCCAGGGGAGGCTAAGCCTCCCCAACCAGGATGCGGCGCACCTCCCTCTGGATGCCTTTGGAGCGCCGCCACTGAAAGGGCGCATGTGCTGTGGCCCCACCCACACTTTGCCCTGAGGCCCCACTCATCCTCTACCCGTGGCCCCACCCACTTGCCTCATCTTCCACTTGGCCTCTTCCTCCTGTGGCCCCGCCCACACTGCTCATCTTCCCGCCCTCGCTCTCTCTCTTCCCCCAAAGACCCCTCCCGCACACTGCTCACGAGGCGGCAGGTGGGGGGGTCTCAAGGGAGAGGGCTGAGTGGGAGCAGGGCCCAGGGCAGAGTGAGGGTGGAGCACGGGCGGGCCTTGGGGGAGGAGGCCGAGTGGGGGAGGGCCTTGGTCCAGGCATAGTTAATAGAGAGCCTCCCCCTGATTTTACTGTGCTTTGGATCAGCCCCTCTGTTGTCATTCTTACAGTGACTGAGAGTGGCTGGCTCACTACAAAAGCAATTTTCCCTCTCTTGATATTGACACCTCCTCCTCAATTATTGGGAGCGGACCACATCCATCCTGACTGGATTGGCCCTGCCAACACTGGTTCTCCACTTGTAAGGTAACTCCCTTCTCTTCATGTGTCACTATATATATGCCTGCATCTGTAATTTTCACTCCATGCATCTGAATAAGTGGCTTTTTTTACCCACAAAAGCTTATACCCAAATAAATCTGTTAGTCTTTAAGGTGCCACCAGTCTCCTTGTTGTTTTTGTGGATACAGACTAACACGGCTACCCCTCTGATACTTGACATAATGGTCTTTGTCCACCTTCAGGAAATCACCTTTCATATGAATAAATAAATAGGGCCAGCAAGCTCATTTGTGAGGAGCCTTTAATTTAATCTTTGCCAAGCTGGGAACCAAATCCAAATGGTTTGTGAAATGTAATTAAAGTTTTACAGCTTATGATTTTCTCCCCTTTAGGACGTTATTGGGCTTGTTGCACAAATCACTTGGTGAAATGCTCCAGTCTGTGTTATACGGAAGGTCAGACTAGATGATCATAATGGTCCTTCTTGACCTTAAAAATTGATGAAGTTTCACCAATGCAGCATTACAGAGTGAATTTCATTGTCCACCCTTTGAAAAAAACTCCAGGATCGCTGGCAGACTGCTTAAAACTTTTGCCAACAATTTGCAAAGTGACACAGCAGAAAAGTGAACTAGCCAAGATATTCAGAAGTGACTGGTGATTGCGGGGACCTTAATTTTTAGGTGCCCGACTACAGATATTTGAAAGGGAGCCTGATTTTCACAGGCCTGGTGCTCAGCCCTTTGAGGCAACTCAAAGTGGAAGTTCTCAAAATTGCTAGTCACGCTGGAAAATCTTTGGCAAAGTTTATGAGTTTCACTTTCCACGTGATTCCTTTTATTAGAACTTGAGTAGAGAATAAGAAAGTGTTCTCTCAGGTTTCCAGAGAGGAAATACATGCAGTACACATGCATTATTCAATGTTCAAAAAGAAAAAGAGAACCAACTGTTTGGCTTTACTCCTTCCTCCCCATACTGTTCTTTCTCATCAAGCACTTCCTGAAAGTAGAGTAATCTATAAACATTTCCCTGTACATAAGCATACTATCATACTTCCCTCTGGGGAAGATGTTTATCAACACCTATCATCTGTTTGACAGGCAGTTACATTCTCAGACCCACTATACAGCTGAAAGCATGTTTTCTGGGCTTTCCATGAAGGACGCTCCACAATCCATTCTTAGCATTGGAGAACAGCACTGTTTACATAAATTGGGGATGTAAAACTATTGAGCGTGGCATTAGACAGGAGGTGGGGAAGGAAATTTGTACCTAGGAAACCTTGACACAGATCAGCTGATGTTTTTTCATTAAAGTCACCATTTCATCCGTATTATGAACAGAGGCATAAGGAGGCTAAGGGCCCCACCAAAGGTCATAGAGTGAGTCCTGCCCTCTAATTATTTTCTCTATCCACTAGGCCCAGGGCCATCCTTAGGATTTATGGGGCCCTATGCTGTATTATTAAACAGGTGCCCCTATGCCTGACAGCAGCCCGGGCTCGCAGCTGGGGCGGGGGGGTGGAAAGAGAAGCAAAGGATAGTGAGATGCCCAGCCCGCCTCATGGTTGCAGAGCGTCACAGTTCCCTGCAGAGACCCGCGTACCCTCTCCTTCACGCAGAATAGACATGCAGAAGGTACCTAATTAAAAGCATTAAACTTGGGGGGAAAAATGTCAGTCACAGGTTTTTTGATATGCCCTGAAGTTTGTCAGAGATTTATTTGCAAAAACTTTGTAGTAAGGGCAAATCAGCTGTCTTGCTGAATACAACATTAAATATTATGGAACACATGATGCAGCTCTTCTCTGTTTTACATTTTCTTAATCAGTATTTCTAAGCTGATTTTATATTTTAAATGTACTCTTAAGCCTTCATAAAGTAATCATTCCAGATTACTACATATTTAACTCACTGAAACAAAGACATTATTTTAAAATTAATCAGTTACAGAGGTTTAGTGTATTCATAACAATGTGCATTGCTTTTAGAAAAAGGGAACACTAGTTTACTTTGTGTGATCTCCATATCATGTTTATGAAATTTCACCAACTTTAAAAAATACGTTTCCAAAGATTTTAGGCATAACAAGAGATTTTATATCTTCCTAAGGTACTGATTTTGCTGGAGGGTTCTCTTAAAACTAGTTCATCAGATAGTCAGAAGTAAAGAAAGGGAAACTCTTGTCAACTGTCTAAAATGGGACATTTTGATTATCACCACAAAAGTTTTTTTTTTCTTGCTGACAATACCTCATCTTAATTAGCCTCTTACAGTTGGTATGGCTACCTTCACCTTTTCATGTTCTCTGTATGTATATATATTTCTTACTATATGTTCCATTCTATGTATCTGATGAAGTGGGCTGTAGCCCACGAAAGCTTATGCTCAAATAAATTTGTTAGTCTCTAAAGGTGCCACAAGTACTCCTGTTCTTTTTGCAGATACAGATTAACATGGCTGCTACTCTGAAACCCGTCCCTTTAAGGGCTCTCTTCAGGCGGTCGGGGGGTGAAAGGACAAAGGGATGGACAGAAAGGACAGGAAGACTTTGGAAGCAAGTTTTTTTTACTATAGTAATTATAATGTGTATTTTAGATAAGGGTGGTCTTTTGAAGGATTTGTTTAAAAAAACCTATATCTGAAGATTCAAGCATAAAAGGCTAAAGATGATTGTGCATCTAAAAATGCAAGGATTTTTTAAGTATCAGAGGGGTATCCAGGTTAGTCTGGATCTGTAAAAGCAGCAAAGAGTCCTGTGGCACCTTATAGACTAACAGACGTTTTGGAGCATGAGCTTTCGTGGGTGAATACCCACTTCGTGTGGGTATTCACCCACGAAAGCTCATGCTCCAAAACGTCTGTTAGTCTATAAGGTGCCACAGGACTCTTTGCTGCTTTTAAGGATTTTTTTAGAGATGTGATTTTATAATCTTCACCAGCTCACTAATGAAATATTTTTAAAGCGAATTTTAAACTAAGGTCCTGTAGATCAGTGCTTCTCAAGCTATCTGATGTGGGCGACTGGCAATTTTTTTTTCCAATGTGCCAGGGACTGGTGCCATATTATTATCTATTCAATGCTCTTATGAGGAAACTCACCGCGGACCAGCAGCCGATGGCTCACGGACCGGCACCGGTCCGCAGACCACCACTTTGAGAAGCACTGCTGTAGACCAGGGTTTCTCAAACAGGGGTCGCTGTTTGTGTAGGGAAAGCCCCTGGCAGGCCAGGCCAGTGTGTTTTCCTGCCCTGTCCATAGGTCTGGCCAGTGGGAGCCACGATGGGCCGGCCCTGCGGACAGGGCAGGTAAACACACTGGCCTGGCCTGCCAGGGGCTTTCCCTACACAAGCAGCGACCCCTGTTTGAGAAACCCTGCTGTAGACTAACATGTTCTGAGTAAATACTACAGTAATGCATAACTGTTTTTGTCAGTAAATTCAGAAACTAACAGTATATACCTGGGGTTTGGCAAATGGCTGTTAAATGGCTTCATTAACACTTGAATGGCTCTTTAACAGTTTCAATGTTGTGCTAATAGGTCTGGCAGGCTGGAAGGCGTTTTCACTTTTAAGTTACTAGATCCCCTCTGGAGTAAAATTGGTTGCAGCAGCTAGCTGTGGGAGCCTGCAGGAAGGATCAGAACAGGGATAGGAAAGCTGGGAGGGCAGACACTAAGACCCAGTGGTGCCTCAAATTTTCAGATGCCCTACGCATATGCTGCCTATGCCTAGGACTGCCCTGACTAGGTCACACAAGCTCACTATATAGTGAAATTTGAACCAGGTTGCTCATGTCACACTCCACCCTGGTTGTCTGTGGATCAGCTGATATATTGATCCCATGCTGTCGGCCTAACCCAAAGCTCACTGAAGGCAGTGGAAAGGCACCCGTTGACTTCAACATTCCCTGGACGAGGCCTACAGTGCTAACGTCATTATCTTTGTGAACAGGCTGGTTCCCTGGCAGTCAGTCACTCAGTTCTCACACCCACGCAAGTGCCATTAGGGGTCAGAATAAGTGAGTGAGTGTTAGCACGCTAGCCCTTCGCTCCTGGCTCTGCCACCAACTTGCCCTGTGCCCCAGGGCACATCACTAGTGTGACTTGGAGTTCACCAATTGATACATACACAAACTCAATGGCATATGCAGCGCTTTCCTAGCATCGGGGACGAGAGGTGTGAGTATTTTCAAAGACTGGTGCCACTAAGCTGCTGCAAAGTACTTATCATAACATCCGGGACTTTGATTTTGTTTGCACACAGAACATTAATGTAACGTGGTGGATGGAATCAGTCCTCCGCTCATTCGGCATGTGCAACTGCCCCATAGATTCATGGAGATTCGGGCCATAATGAGCACAGCATGTGTCCCCTGGACTGAAAGAGACTTTCCAGGCTTCAGCGTGAAGGTGTGCCGTTCCTAGGGACAGCAAGAGCTCAGAGCACTTCCTGTCACAGCCACCAAACTACAGTTGCAAATCTTTGAACTAGCCTCCACTACAATCCATTTGCTGACATTGCCTTTTCCAGCCTCATAGCTGGGTCTATGGCATTCCCTGTTTTACTGCTGGCATAACAGCAAACGAGCGTGCGCGCATCATCAGCATAAGAATTAAGATGCCCACCCATTGCATAAACATAACCTCCCTCCTGATTTAGCAGCCAAAGGGTGACGATAGACATGCAGTTCAGCAGAAGCAGCACATTTAACTTAAGGAAACCCAGTTATTACCAAGCAGGATTGGGGCAGAGCACGCTGGCAGAAAACCTAGTCTCTGTTTTAATAAGACTGCAAGTGTGCTAAAGCAGGGCCTTTTGTTGCCCTCTAGTCACTGAAGAGCTGCAGGCAGGTTGCGGGGATTGACATGGATCCCACAGAGCTGGCTTTTGGCCTACATGAAAAAAATCTCAGATCTCTCCCTCTCTCTTTTTTTTTTTTTTTAAAGGAAGTTTCTAGCCCTCGAATCAAATTCTGCACAAGGCTGAACCAGTGTAATTTGGGGGTAACATCAATGAAGTTGATGGAGCTACTGCAGAGACACCCAGGTGTAGCTGAAAGCAGAATTCAGCTCCTTTTCTTTGCAACGTTAATTTGAAAACATAAACCAAATCGCTAGGGCCCCAGGGTGAAATCAGCAGGCCTCCATGTCAGCAGCTGGAGTGTGGAGGGGCGCTACCATTCCCCCCAAACACATGAGCTTATTAGAGTGTTGCCAGCTCTCACCATTTTCTCACACCTCATAATATTTCTTGTGTTTTCTAAAGTCCCAGCTCCTGGAGTCTAGTGATTATGTGAGAATCTCAACTTTCATTTTTACAAAAGGAAATTTCTAGCCCTCCCAGCTGCAGAGGAAAGCTTGAAAAATATGATCCCGGAGCACCCCAAAAAGGCAAAGAAAAAACCCCAAAATGTATTATTTTACACCAATATCGTGATTTGGTCTTATTGATGCATTTTCAGCACTTGGGGTTGGCAATGCTGGGGAATGGGGCAGATGAGAACTGGTTGCACTTGGGATAGGAAGAAGGTGGCAAAACATTATGGAATGAAGTGCTGGTGGGGAGAAGGTGGAATTGATGTTGGATTTTGGGAGGAGGTGGTGTACAGAAGTTTCAGATACCATGATAATGGGCTCAGTATAAAACCTGGATAGATAGATCAAACTGATGGGACTATTTGCAATGGAGAGCGAATTCTTCAAGCTTTTTGCAAAGTGAGCTGCTTCCTGGTAATGTGCGGGGTGGGCAATATAATTTTCCCACAGTGCTCCATGGTCCTAGGGCTTGAGAGGCCACATCTGGGGTGAGGGTGGGGCACACTAGGGACTCTGGGATGTGGTTACTTTAACCTGGGTCTGCACACAGCACACCACAATGAATTACTACCCTCCACTGCACTGCCTCAGCTGCTATTGCTACTGAATAGAAGCACAGATCCAAAGATCCAGTCATTCCCAAGTCCAACCCTGTGCCAACTGAGCAGGAAATAAGCAGGCAAATAGCCCCACTCACTCCTGTCCCCCTGGACCCAAGCTCTAGGATCAGGGATACAGAGCCTGCATAAGGATGCAAGGTGCGGGGTAAGAGGAGTTCTTACTCCTCCTTAATTTCCTAAATGAGGACATAATCCAAATCACAACCCAATTTTACAGATTCTAGTCAATCAATGCTGAATGCCAGGCCAATGTAGAGATTCCTCTACCTTGTGCTGGGGTTGAACTGGTCCTGTCTGGCCCCAGGCTCAGGAAGGTGTAAAGGTGGCATAAAGCAGGGTGTAGCTTGACATGAGAATTGGGGCCCACATCTCAAGAACCCAAGTGATGAAGAAGGGAATAAACTACTGCAGTTATTCTGACCCAAAACGAGGGTCATGTGATCTACCACGAGTTTGCAAAATGATGCAAGGGACTGAGATAGTTAGTGGACACAAATATTTAAACTGTCGCTGGATTCAAGAAGCAGCAGGCAATCTGAAGTTCAAGAGCAACTAGAATTAAAAAGGGGAATTGATGCACGCCTATCGTATTTCACGCAGCAAGTAATAAACATGGAAGAGAGAAGTTGTGGGCAAAGTGTGCAGGTGAGTTCAAGAGGCAGATTTGTTTCGGGAGAACGAAGGGATTGAGGGATATGATGAAAAGGCAGGAAAATGGGATTAAAATAAATGGAGGGAAAGTGGGCATATTGAGTTAGCTGGCCTTTTCATGTTCCTAAAACTTCTTAGGCTCTTACTACTTTACCTGTGAAATCAGGATTGGTTGTCATGGAAATTACTGTAACAGTGGCACACATACAGGCCTGTGACTTCACTGCAGTTATAAAGAATCAGCAAGGGAGAGAACGGGCTGTTTGAGAAATGGCTTGGCCCTGATGTAATTAGGACGTGGTTGTGACAATAGTGTTAGAGACAGGATTCATATGGTCACGATCCGTTTAGGCAGCACCTCCTCCAACGCCTGCACCTGGAGCTGGGGGTGTGATTCCCAGCTCACGGAGACATACTCACACTGGCTCTCAAGAGTAGCGCAGGTAGCGGCAGCATGGGTCAGCCACCACAAGTGCAAACCTACCTGCATCCCGTGACTATGCACTTGCAGCACTGTCCCAATGAAACCTTTGCTTTCTATAAGCCGGTATTGCAATGTGGAGCCCCTTGCTACCAACACAGGAGCTAGTGTTTCTACTACACAAACCTCACTTCACTGCATTCACCATGCTGAGGTTCTAGAAACAGCTCCCAATGGCCTTCTCAAGCGTGAGAACAGTTTCAAGAGAACGGGGTCCCCCAATTCACCCCCACCCTTTAGAGTGCCACTCTGTACTGGGAAGGGACTCTGTAAAAATAGCACCTCCTTACTCAAAAGTAGAACTGGTCAGAAAACAGGCAAAAAAAATATCCTGAAAACTATTTTCCATTTGTTGATGAAATTTTGTTTTGAATGAATCGTTCTGATCACCAACCTAATAGGCTCCTGCTAGCTGTTATAAGCAGGTGCAATTTGGAGCAGCCTTAAGATGTGCTAAGTTGTGTTGGGGGAGGGAGGGGGCTAACCAGCCCCTAACAGCCCCAAGAGAAGGGGAAAGGGAAAGAACAATGGCAGAAAGCTGCCAGTGCCCCTGGGGCACCAAGCACTTCCAAGGCACCCGAGGACATGTACCAGTGGTGCAAGTTAGCAGGTACGGTCAGATACGCTACACCGGAAAGACACATTTTCAGAACCACAGGGCGCTCCAGGGAACTGCAGCGGCGAAAGGAGCAGAACATGGGGACACCTGCAGCTCCTCGGAACAGCTGTGTTGCCCCCCAGCCCCGCCCTCAGCCCAACCACACAGCTGCGTCTCCTGTCTGGGGTCTGTACAGCCCCACTGGAGGACGGGGCTGGGGGGAGTACAGCCGTGCCAGAGGACAGGGCTGGGGGGAGTACAGCCGTGCCAGAGGACAGGGCTGGGGGCGGGGCTGGGGGTAGTACAGCCGTGCCAGAGGACAGGGCTGGGGGTAGTACAGTCGTGCCAGAGGACAGGGCTGGGGGTAGTACAGTCGTGCCAGAGGACAGGGCTGGGGGTAGTACAGCCGTGCCAGAGGACAGGGCTGGGGGCGGGGCTGGGGGGAGTACAGCCGTGCCAGAGGACGGGGCTGGGGGGAGTACAGTCGTGCCAGAGGACAGGGCTGGGGTAGTACAGCCGTGCCAGAGGACAGGGCTGGGGCGGGGCTGGGAGTACAGCCGTGCCAGAGGACGGGGCTGGTGCCAGAGGACAGGGCTGGGGGCGGGGCTGGGGGTAGTACAGCCGTGCCAGAGGACAAGGCTGGGGGTAGTACAGCCGTGCCAGAGGACGGGGCTGGGGGGAGTACAGCCGTGCCAGAGGACAGGGCTGGGGGGAGTACAGCCGTGCCAGAGGACAGGGCTGGTGTGGGGCCACCGGGCAGCCCCACATTCTGCTCCTTTCGCCACTGCAGTTCCTGGGGCAGCCCTGCAGTTCAGAAATCGGTATCTGGCGCAGTGGGAGGACAGATTTCCCCATCCCCTCCCCAGGTAACGTGAGATGGGGAGGGGACGCGGAGAGTGCGGGGTCCCCCGGCACGGGGTGGGGCGGAGAGGACTCATGTTGGGGGTCACATGGGGAGGTCACGTGTCCCCTCTTTGTGTCCCTCCCATGAGTTGCCTATACATACTGGTAAGAATTAACATCTACTTGCACCACTGACGTGTACCAAAACTCCAGAGCACCACATAATTACACACTGTGACCCACACCCACTTCACACAGTGCCGTGGTCTCTCTAGTGGTGGCTGGGTCACATGTAGCTGTTAATCAAGGCTGTAGCAGGCTTATCAACAGTGCTAGAACCTATTAGTTCAGGCTTTAAGATCTAAAGGTTCCAGGTTCAACCCCTGCTGCTAACAATGCACCCAGAGCACAGCAGTTCAACCGATGGACAATATGCAAATATTTGTAAGTAACTGTAATACCAGAACAAGGACAAAAAAAAAGACACAAACGCTTTGCACACTCACAAACAACTGTTGACACACACACAGAGGGAAGATGGGCACCTAGCTACCTGCCTAGCATGAGGAAATGGAGGTTTCTGCAGGTTCAAAAGTGGCAAATGTCTGTTTTCCTAACACAATTAGCAGCACACCAAAGTGGAGACACAAAAGAGGAGACTATAGCTGAAATGTGTTCCCTTGTATTTCATGGAGCATGATTCACTATACAGAAAGGATACTCTTATGGTTAAAGCACAAGACTAGGTCTCATGAAACTTGGGTTCCTGGCTCTGCCACAGACCTCCTGTGTGACCTTGGCCAAGTCACTTATCTTGGTATCTCACTTCCCTGTCTGTGTAATGACACTTATTTTCTCCCACCTTTTACCTATTGTCTTGTTTATTTAGGCTGTGTGCTGTTTGCTGGAGGTACTCGTGTGTGTTTGTATACATGGGAGGCATGTGAATGCCTCTAGGGAGGCTAGCCCCCCGGCCCTGCCCCTTCCACCTGAGGCCCCTCTCCAACCTCCCTCACCCTCCAGAGCCCTGAGCCCACACCCAGCCCCGCTGCAGCAGGAGGAGCCCTGGCCAAACTGCCCCAACTCCTGGCCACCAGCTGGCCTGCCTGACCTCTGGGCTGCAGCCGGCCAGCTGGCCCCAAGCCACCCCCTGGCCCGAGCCACACCTGGCCGCCAGCCAGCCAAAGCAGCCAAGCCCCAGCTCCAGGCCACCAGCCCAAGTGGAGCCCCTGCTGGCTTCTGGGGAGAGGGGGAGTCAGGGTGGAGCCTCGGGCCAGGCCATGGTCACAGCCTGGATTAGGGGAGGCTTATCCTATCCTAGCCTATGATACCCGCCACCCAGGTTTGTATAGTTCCTAACAATGGAGCCCTGGCTCAGCTCGGGCCTTTCAGTGCAATTATAATGCTACGTTCTTTGCAGTGCTGTTAGCACAGGGCCAGATTTTCAAGAACTCTGCACTCTCAGTTGGGGCCATATTTTCAAAAATGCTCAGTCCCCAGCAGTGCTCATTGCGACATTTATGGCTCAATTTTCTACAGCTACGATCACTGAGGGTGCTGAGTTCTTTTGAAAACCTGCCCCTAGGACCTCAGCAATTATGTGCTCCCTTATTGCCAGATCCTTGGTTTAAAAGAAGAACACTAACTCCAAATATTTGTAATAATCCGAGTTGCTTTCCAAACCAGATTAAAGGATGAGTCAGAAGTATTCATGATTAGGAGTCCTGATGAATAAACAAGACAATGCAAAATCCTTATTCTCCTCTAAACTTTGAGGCTATTAGCAGCAGCTGAACCTGGCATTATCCCATCATCTTCAATCTAACTCTGAATTTACATAAAAGTAATAAAGTCGTTGCTGAGCCGCAGGAAGGCTCAAGCGGGCTGAATTCTCTTGAAGTGCTAACTTCATCCAAATCATTCTCAAAGGGTGCTTATTGCTACAAAAATATTCATCTTGCCTTGTTTTGATCAAACCAGACAGTCATTGCAGTTCTGGTATGTAAATGCAGGGTCGGGAATGCAGCATTTATATATTTTTATTCCCAGAAAATAAGGATTTTATGCCCTGTGTTTAGCATCAAGCCAGAATAAAACTGAAAAATGTCTTAGCTTCTCTGTTTGCTTTGTAACAGGAATCAGTGGAAAGTCTCCCGCCTGAGAGCCCTGGGGCCTGAAGTCTTCTGCTTATGCACAGATCAGGGAAAACAGGAGGGTAACCTTAAATCTTAGGGCTTTCTGCTTCTGCTCATCACCAGAGTATGTGAACACCCTCTGCATCAAAATCAATAGCAATAGTCAGGTCCCTACTGGACTTCAAGGAGACACTGGCACCCCTCCCTTTTGGGGGGGTCAAAATTCCTTTTCTTTTTTTGGTAGAGGTTTGGGGTAGGAGGTGTCAGTGCCAGGCAGTGTCCTGCCAACATGCCCTGACCTGAACCTCGAGGGACCACCTACCTGACAGAGGGAAAGCTAGTCTCCATGCTTATTCAGTTCATTGGCCTCTCTGCTGAGTCTGTCAAAAGACAGCAATTCTGAGGAGTCCTCAAATGGGGACACCCGTCTACTGAGAATTAGCCATGCATTTACCTATTACCTTTCGAGTACAGTGGGACCAGCAGAGGGGCTGGAGTTCTTTCGACACAGGAGGATAGAGGCGAGGTTGCTGCCAGAGGGGTTTCTGTTCTTTATTCCCATTACCGTGGTGTCCAAGCCCCTCCATGGAAGCCCGGAACTCACTTCCCCCCCTTGACCTGCCAGAAGCCAGGGCCAACAAAGCCGTCTAAAGTGTTCGGCTCCTGAACCTACACATAGCTTGATTTTCAAGAGTGCTGACCATCGGCCAGATCCCACCAAAGCCACGTTATCCTATTGAAGTCATTGGCAGCTGCTGACTGCTGAGAACATAGGAAACTCATGCCACTTACATAGATGCCTAAACATAGATGTAGGAGCCTGTTTCAAAAATCTGGGCATGGATGTGTTAACCCTTTGGGCACACAGCGAAGCCCATCTTTCTTCCCAGGTGTTTGCAGAAGGGACAGGTGGGGGGAAAGGAGCTGGTGCAGCCATGCCGTCATTACAAATGATTTTTTGGATGGTTTTGGAGGGCAGCTGATTTTAGTAAAAGTACTCACTGCATGGGACAGTACCCATTAATATGCTTATACATCAAAGTGAGTGAATATATAGGTCCAGGTATTTCCATACCAGCTGTTCACATAAAACAGGTCAACAGCTGGTCATGACTTCAGGCAGCACCGGCAACCCAAAATGTTCCAAAATCTTGGGAACTCATGAGATTTGCTTAAGAATCATGAGATTTTAAACACAAAATAAACTCTGGATTCTTTTTAGTTTTGTTCCTGAGCCTTTAGGTTGCACTTGGGTCATAATCCCAAGCTTTTCTCCACAACTATGCAGCTAGAAACTTCTATTTCTTTAAATGAAAGAAGAAAGGTTCTCACATCAACAGGACATCAGAAGCTCAGGCTTGAAGAAGGCCCCCTAATGTCATGAAAATCAGCAACAGTGGCATGGGTCACTAATGACATGAGCTGGATCAAACTGTTGACCTAGAAGTAAACAGCTCCCTAGGCCGCTACTAATCCCCTCACCTCGTCTTTCATCCCAACCAACCTTACCTTGGGGTGGTGCCCTCTGCAGGAGCCATACACCACAGGCCTGGATCCAACACCCACTGAAGCAATGAGCGTCTTTCAATTGCGTTTAGCTAGTATTAGGGCAAATGGGGCGTTCTGACTTCACCTTGTATTCACTTTCGCTACCAGTAAGACCAGACCAGAGGCACAGGAATGGATCAACAAACACAACAGTAGGACAAAGCGGGCTTTACATTTACATGTATAAACCGACGAAGAATCACAAGCTCCACCAACTGAAATAAAGGCCTTTTATATAGAGAAAAGAAAGGCAAAAGCATCTGTTAGAAGCAACCCAGAACCCTTTTGTATTTTGCATTGTCAGACTAATCTGATACGACATTGCATCAAACCCTGGCATGCAGCTCAGATAAATCTTTCATCAATAAAGCTCATTGTCACAACCTGAAGCACATGGCAATACCAATGCAGTTCAGCTGCACGCGCTTCTGCTTTAGGGCTCTGTCCTTAAAAACATTCCTTATGGAATTAGCATGCTAATTCCGCCATTTTCTTTCCTTCCTTGCACAGAAGAAAGGCTGTCAAGTTTTGTCTTCATAAAGAAACTAACTCACATCTGACCTACATAGAGTGTACAGATGTGAGTGGCCCTTCATAGCACTGCACAGATGTGTGTGCACAAAAGTTAAATGCTGCCTACCTGCCTGCTGGAAGTGCGTAAACAGACATAAATTATCTTTATGAACCCTTAAGTGAAAGCCAACCGGAGAGTCTATCCCACTGCATTCCCGACCTTTTTATTTGCTTTTCACATTCCCACTCCATTTGCATAATTATCTGGAGTGGAACTTTTATTCCTTTACATACAAATATTCATGTGCAAATGACACATTCAGACGTGAGCACATTTGCATTGCTTAGGCACCATAGTGGACTCAGTTATGGTGTCAGAAAGGGACAAGAGCAAATGGATAGCGAAGTCTGTGCTACAGCCAATGCACCTGACATCTCTCTCCCCCCCTCAGTCAGGTAGGAACCCAGCTATTTTTAGGATCCACTTGTATAGCTGAACAAAATGCTCTTCTCCAAAATAAAAATCAAGAGGTTTTGAATGTACTAAAAAATTCCTAGGCCTGCACATCTCCCAAGCCTCTGTCCTTAAAGTGCACCATTTCTCCTTGAGATTCAACCTGTTCCTGTTTATAAGGGCTTAGTCATCCAGTCAGGGAACAGGAAGCATATTATGTGACTTCAGTGGCCAATCACAGGCTGACTACCAAATTCTGAACAACAGAGTAATCTAGGCTGACCAGATAGCGAGTGTCAAAAATCGGGACAGGAGGTGGTGGTGGTGGGTAAAAGGAGCCTATGTGAGAAAAAGACCCAAAAATCAGGACTGTACCTATAAAATCGGGACATCTGGTCACCCTAGAGTAATCTAAGGTGCCGAAAGAGAACCAACAGGCCCAAAACCTTTTAGTTAAAGCTAGTTGTACAATTCAGAATAATGAACAAGTTAGCAAATATCAGGAACATGAAAAGAACAAGGAATGAATTGTTCACTGTTCTAGAGATTATGCAAACAACTATTTATGTTACAGTAACAGCTAAAGGCCCCAGATAAGTTAAGGGCCTATGGTGCTCAGCACTGTACAAAACACATAGTAAGAGACAGCCCAAGCCCCAGAGATCTTATAAGCTAAATAGACAAAATGTTGCAGGGGAAAATGAGGCACAATGAGGTGAAATGACTTACCTCATGTCACACATCACGTCAGTGGAAGAGCCAGATACAGAACCCAAATCCCCTGAGCCCCAGTTGTGTGTCCTATCCACTAGACAACACCGCCACTCTAAAAGCAGGGACATTTTGCACCAGATTTCAGTTGTCAAACAATGGGTTAACTCCTTGGAAACCAAACACTAGCAAAGTAGTGGTAGTTACAAGACTTAAAGTCTTAAGCTAAATATGTAGAAGCAGCAAAGAATCCTGTGGCACCTTATAGACTAACAGACGTTTTGCAGCATGAGCTTTCGTGAGTGAATACCCACTTCTTCGGATGCAAGCTGCTTGCATCCAAAGAAGTGGGTATTCACCCACGAAAGCTCATGCTGCAAAACGTCTGTTAGTCTATAAGGTGCCACAGGATTCTTTGCTGCTTCTACAGAACCAGACTAACATGGCTACCCCTCTGAAGCTAAATATGGTAAAACACATTCATCCCAGTGAGACTAAGACATGAACTGTGACAGAGCGGGGCTCTTTCCACTTGGCATCCCCGGCAAAAGCACCGGACTTGGAACAGTGGTTTTAGGCACATTTCAAAATATATTTAAAACGTGTGATTGCGTGTACTTCTATTACATGTGAACTGCGTTTGCATACTTTCAAAGCAGATGGAGTCTGGGTCTGATGGGGGTGAGGAGCAGTGCGACCCAGGGTACACAATGGGGCATGAGGAAATGGGGGATTTATTCCCAGGTCTGCTAGGGACCTGCTCTGTGCCTTGAGCACCAGACATTCCCTCTGTTTCCCCTCCCATTCTTTGGCCATTTGGACTGTAAGCTCTTTGGAGCAGAGATTGTCTGTGTGTATGCACAGCCCCTAACTACTGCGGCAGTGAAAAGAATAACGATGAAGGTAGCTGACATGGACTTAACCTCACAGAAACAGAGTTCTTATGAAGTACTCCCCCAGGTACCTATGTAAAAGTCCCCTAGCTCTCTTCCCACAGGGTGGAGGAGATAGGACACTGGCTTTCCTTACCAGACAGCTTCACTCTTATGCTTATGCACAAAAAAGAAAAAAAAATCTAATTGGAAATAAAGGAGGCTTCTCAGGAAGAACAGCGATGCAAACAAGCTAATGAGTGTGCATTCATTGTGCAGGCTTGTTTTCAATCCACTTGCTAGAGAAATTCCCTTTGTTAGTTGCAAGGAGACCTCGGTGCTGGCATAAAAGAAGAGTGAAGCTCTGGCACAGGAAAAACAAACATCTGCTTTCTCCATTTCCACACTCGATTGAAACTTAGTTAAAAAACAGCATTCAGAAGCAGAGTGCTTTTCTCACTGAAGTCAGCGACAGAGGGCGTCTCTCCATCGCTGTTCATTTGTTCACATGGAGACAGAAGCCTCCATCAAGTAAGCTAACAACATCCCAGTGCATCAAAGTGTTGAAAAACTTCCGCAGGCATTTTCTTAAGTGACATTTATTCATAGGACTATTTTACCATATATACACACACCCCACCACATTTGCTGCAATCACTCGAATTTCCCTATTCGCATCACTGACCCAGCAAAATTTCAGATTTGTGGAGCCACTTGCTAAACCGAGAATATCCCTCCTCATTCCCTGCACTAAGTTGCTGTGTAATGTTGTGTGCACAACTGAGTTTGGCCCCATGGCGGGCTGTGTTTTTGGCAATGCACATAGGAATCTGACTGGATGCATAGTTTGTTCAACCCTTCATGTGCCTGCTAGATGAGGAGCATTGTGTAAATACCAGATGTTATCCCATCATAACGGTAGGAAGGATGGCCTAGTTGTTAAGACTCCAGACTAGGATGCATGGATTCAAATCTTTGGTTACCCATAGGCTTCCTGGGGGACCATGGGCAAGTCACTTAACCCACTAAGGGTATGTCAACACAGCAAAGAAAAACCGGTAGCAGGCCCAGGCCTGCTGATTCAGGCTCACATTGCTTAGGCTGCAGGGTTGTTTCATTGTAGTGTAGACTTCTGGGCTTGGGCTGGAACCCGAGCTCTGGGACCCTTCCACCTCACAGGGTCCTTGAGCCTTGGCTTCAAACTCAGCCCAGGCTACATTAGCATAGTAGTGAAACAGCCCCACAGCTCAAGCCTCAAGTCAGCTGGCGTGGGCCAGCCACAAGTGTCTAGTTACTGTGTAGAAATACCCCAGTGCAGGGGTCGGCAACCTGTGGCACGTGAGCTGATTTTTACTGGCACACTGCTGCCAGCTGGGGTCCTGGCTGCTGGCCCCGCTCAGCCCACTGCCTGCCTGGGTGAACGGAACTCCCGGCTGGCAGCAGGCTGAGCGGGGCTGGCGGCCAAGACCCTGGCTGGCAGGAGGCTGGGCGGCTGGAACCCCAGATCAGCAGCGAGGTGAGCGGGGCTGGCGGCTAGTATCCCAGGCTGGCAGCAGGTAGAGTGGGGTCGATGGCCGGAACCTTGGCTGGCAAGGGGCCGGCGGCCGGAACCCCAGACCTTCAGCAGCCAGTCCCGGCCATTGGCCCCGCTCAGCCTGTTGCTGGCCTGGGATACCATCCGCTGGCCCCGCTCACCTCACTGCTGGTCTGGGGTTCCAGCCACCCGGCCCCCTGCCAGCCGGGGTCTGGGCCTCCGGTCCTGCTCAACCCCCGTGCTGGCCTGGGATACCGGCAGCCAGCCCAGGGCTCTGCTCCTGGCCTGGTCCCAGCGCTCTGCAGCCCGTATACAAATTTTTAGCTTAAAAACTTGAAAACTTAAAAACTCTGTTTGTATATTACAGTAATCGTTAAAATGTGTATAATGTTACTAAATACATAGGTTTGATTAAACAAAGTAGTTGTACTTATGTGCCTGTGTTTAATTTGTGTTTTCAATGATTTACTGTCTAAAAAAATCTTGCATGTCTCGCACCCCCAGAAAGGGCATCTTGCACCCCCAGGGTGTGCGCGCACCCCAGGTTAAGAACCACTGCACTAAACTGATAGGATCTGCATTTTAATTTAATTTTAAATTAAGTTTCTTAAACATTTTAAAAACCTTGTTACTTTACATACAATAGTTTAGTTATATAATATAGACTTAAAGAGAGAGACCTTCTAAAAATATGTAAATTTTTTACCGGCACACGAAACCTTAAATGAGAGTGAATAAATGAAGACTTGGCACACCGCTTCTGAAAGGTTGCCAACCCCTGCCCTAGTGCCTTTGTTTGCCACGCAATATTTGCCTATGCCCCAGGAGTATAGGCTAAAAATCCATTAATTATGAGGTGATGAGTGCTGTATTTTTTCCTTAGATATTAGCAGCTTGTTAGACAGACCAGCTAGAGTGACACAAAGCTGAAAATCAGCGTTAACAACCGAAAACCTGAACTAGAGAAGGCAACACAGATAAAGTATGGAATGACAATAAAAGTATGAAAACATTCTTAACATAGCCTTCATTTACCATTCAGGTTATTCACTCCACCCACTGGCTTGGAGTCCTTCAGTTGGGTAATTCCCTGTATATTTTCAGAGATGCAGTAGCGCCTGTCTCATAAGATCTGGTATTCTGAGACGTACTGTAGAGGAACAAGTACTAGCAAGTATCTGAATAATGAAATCAGTGATGCACTCCCTGGTCTGACCACTGCTTAGAAATCACATATCAATTGAGGACTATATGCATTCTCTTGCTCTATAGCATTTATTAGGGATTAGAATTAGTGTGTTAGAAAAATATCTGCATACCTAAGGAAGCAGCCAGAAATGAAGTATCAGGTAATGGCTTATTAATGCTTGTTCCAAGTAAGACTGCAGCTTCTGGGCTTTCTTCCCTTGAATTAGCTACACTCACAGTCTACCTTCAGTATGCTGGAGCAGTGCCACTCCACTGGCTTATTCTGTATAATATATGTAGAAATGAGGCTTTGCTGCTATTATACACGCAGAGGCCAGATGGGGAGTTCTGTTCCCTCTAGGATCATACCCCAGGCCCATCACCATAGCATCACAATGTTCTCAAGTGGGGAAATTGAAGACACAGACGCTGCAAGTCACCTCCACCAGCCATACCACTATTAAATTGCAGTGCTAACGTTTATTGGTTCTGGGCGTCAGACTCCGCTATGGCATTCCTCCCACTGCTAAATGTTACTCAATGGTGCCCTCATCCTAGTGAGGAATGGAAAGTACAAATGTAAGGGGACTGTTGTCCCCTTACTAGCACTCAGTGGGGGTGTTTTGGTTGGCTAGCTCCCAGTACCAAAAGAAAGGGGAAGGGTTGATGGGAAATCAGGACCCTGAGACTGACAGTCCCCAGGAACAATGGGAAGAGGCCAATGCTCCAGGTCAGCCTGATTGACAGGGTTGGCAGGCTAATCAGGGAGTCAGGAGGCCAGGGTGAGTCCATCCTCTGTGTGAGCTAGAATTGTCTGGGTCAGACAGAGTGGGTCTGAGCTAAGGAGAAAGCAGGGGCCCAAGCTGAGCTGGGGCCAGCCAGAAGGGCCAGAAAAGCAGCCCAGGGAGCAGGTCAGAGCTGGGAGAGTCACAGAAGCAGCCCACAGAACAGACCTGTGCTGGGAGCAGAGCTGCCAGAGCCAAGGGGGCCAGAGATGCAGCCCAGAGAGCTGGAGGCAGAGCAGCAGCAGCCGCCGCGCTGAGGCAGAGTGGAGCTGGGGCTGGAGCAGTCTGGAGCCGGGCACGGTGAGCAACTAGGGAGAGTGCGGGGGAAACTGGGCAGTGGGCCCAGCTCAGGGAGCCGCCCCCACCCAGCCAAGAGGCCCTGCAGGCCAGATTTGGAGGGGGATCGTAACCCTGACAGGGCAGGGGCGACGCTGGGAAGAAGAGTCCTGCCACCTAAAGCAGGAGGACGTAAGGGAAGTTCAGTCTGTTCCTCAGGGCTCTACATTACCCGCTGGATCGATGGGCAGCGATTGATGCAGCGGGGGTCGATTTATCGCTTCTGTAAATTGACCGCCGAGCGCTCTCCCGTCGACTCCGGTACTCCACCAGGGCGAGAGGTGCAGGCAGAGTCAACAGGAGTGTGTCAGCTGTCGCCTTACCACAGTGAAGACACCACTATAAGTAGATCTAAGTACATCGACTTCAGCTACATTATTCACACAGCCGAAGTTGCGTAACTTTGATCGATTCCCCTCCAGTGTAGACCAGGCCTCACATTCCAGAGACGTGGGTTGTGATGTCCCTGTGCCACAGAGTGGGAGGATGTGTTTTCCTTTAGCCTTTCCCATTTTTTCCTCTCTTTTTTTTTTAATTGGTTGCTGTTTAATAAATTGTATTTGCTTTGAACTGTATGTAATGATCAGTGGGTCAGGGAAGTGTCCAATACAGAGGGAGCACTCCAGTGTGGGGACCCCCAGCCCTCCCCTAAGTGAGCACAACAAGGTTGGGGGTCAAGCCTCTGAGGAATCCTGGGCCCAGTCTTGTTGGGGTTACCAAGACTCTGCCACATAGGTGAGTGGAAGGGGAGCCCGTGAGGTCAGGCAGGCCTGTGGGTAAAGGGAGTGGGAGCGAGGACTCAGATCCTTTCACTAGCCCACTTCACCAGGGTAGCGTATAAGCCAGGAAAGTTCTCCACAATAGCAGGACCATTGCCCCACTTGCATGAAGGCTCATCTGTTGCAAAATGGGAAAAGCAAGCCATTTGTAGATAGGACCCAGTGCAGTGGTTCAAGCACTCAGAGTTTGCTTTTTTTATCATCATGAAAACAAATGGCACTTTGGTGCCTCATTTCTTTGTTTTCATCACCCCCCTGCTTGCCTTTGGGCCTGTCCGCAAAACCTGGCTGTGTAAAGAAAGCATTGCTTGAAACCCTCCTCAGTGCCCTCCAAACAGCAGGAGTAGAGGCTACCCCTGATTTATGCTTCGGATGAAAGAGCTCCACCACCTGTGAGTACACAGGGCCTGTTCATTTTGGAAAAGAGGTAATTTAAGGTCCATTTTGTAACATTTGCTGACAGAACAAAGAGGAAGGACCATAAGAGATGATCAGTGCTTAGCCCTGTCTTCAAAGTGATTCGATAAGCTGCAGAAAATAAACAAGTAATCAGGGCCCAGGAGCCTGGATAAAAGCTGACAGAGGAACTGCATTTTTTCCTAAGCAAATATTACCCAGCTAATGGCTGGGCTCAGAAAGGTCCCAGTTCTTTGAGGAGAAGCAAGAATTCACCCACCCTCATGCCTGTGAGGCAAGACACCAGCTTTAATACCTTTTGTGGAACCATTGTAATGAAAAGCTTATAAGCCTTCTGTCCCCAAAAAACAGTGGGGGGCAGTTCTGTTTCCAGAAGAAAATAAGCTACAGTTTGTTAATAAATATACCCTATGGAAAGATATTTACACCACATTAAAATTATTGGAGAACATCTTTTGCTTCGTGCTGAGAACCTTCCATTCCCATATAAGATGTTCATGTGTTTTTGATGTTGTACAGTTGAATATTCAATTCATACTGAATTCTTTTGGTGAAATTTTATCACACACTTCTCTCTGCTGTTTCTTGCATTCAGTTAATACAGAGAGAATTACATGAGGTAAATGGAGGGTTCCTGCTGTATAGGTTGATCAGAGGGCCTTTTTGAACAATGATAATTGAAAAAGCAGCAGCTCCAGGTTTAGGACAGTGAACTTGCCATAAGAACTAACAGGGCTCCATATGGGCACAGGAGTCTGCTCCTGGAGGGCTCTTGGCAGGATCAGACTCTTAGCCTCCATTACAGGTGCTGGCAGTATTCACCCCAGCTAAGTTTTAGAGGGGACCATATGTGCTAGCAAAACCTTCAAGGCCCACTTGTGCAATAGAGCTACTCGTGTCAGTAAGGCTCACCAACATGAGTAAGGGATGCACAGTCAGGTCCTAAATTCTAATAGCAAGATCCATGGTCAAATCACGTTTAACTTAACTATGAGCTATTACAGAGGAGCCAAACAGAAGCTTCTTCAAACTGGAGTTTTTGCATGGATCACAGCAGCTTTGTGTTTCTTTAACACACGTCCTGCCACAATCCAATAGCCACAAGCACATACTCCCTTGTAACCAAACAACCTCATACAGACACAGTGACGCCTGTCTGACACAGCCCATCTGAAGCCTGGCCTCCAGCAGTGACATTAGCATTCAGGCTAAGCAGCACTGGCAGTTCTGGAATATCATTCTAGGAGGGACTGCTAAGCTTCCCACCCATCCTATGCCAACACCAAAGAACCCACCACTTCTGAAGCATCTCCACTGTGCTTCAGTACATCCTGGTTAGGAACAAACTCACTTCCCCCAGAGGCTTCCATCACGTGGCGCTCCTTCCTAATTAGCTCTTGCCGCCGTCACCCTCATCCTCATATCCTCTTGCCTGGGCTGTTCTAATTAGGTCTACCTTGAAGGCTGGCAAGTCCATGTTGAGTGAAGGAGCAGACAGGAGCTCATCAAACCCCACGTGAAAGCCAAGGAACTGGTTGCTGTATATACAGCCCTAAATGGTCTAAGTACAAATCTCTTTAGGACTGCTCCAGTGCCGGGTATGATCTGAGCTTCTCTGGAACACGAGAACTTGACACGTGAAGGGAACACCTGGCAGAGCTGTGTCAGTCCTGGGCCCACAACTCTGGAATTCACTCCCTGTGGAAATATAACTGAGTGCAGAACTAGAATGAGATGGAGATGAACTTTTCTGTCCAGACCCTTCCAAATCCTGCTTTCCCAAAGGGCTAGCAAACCTGAAGTCAGCAGGCAAGCCTGGGATTTGGGCTTCTCTTAGATCGTGAATATCTTATCTTAAGTCTTGTAAAGCATCCCTGTACCAGGGCATCTAGATACCAGGGTAATAGGCATTAGTAACAGCTTCTGCCCACACTCCTCCATGCTAGGAGGCAGGCCCATGTCTTCAAGGAATTGGTTATGTAATCAACTCTTCTAAAAAAGAAAACACCCAAATTCTGACTGTATATGTCTGGCTTCATATATGGATGCCCATCACCGTTGTATGTACAGACACTGAAATTTACTTTCTGGCAGGAGATTTTACTATTCACCCTCATGTCCATGTTTAATTCTTTTACTGAAAGGCAGGACTCCACTTGGAAGTATATGATGCATCTCTCCTTAATATACGAAGCGGCACAGCATAAAGGCTGGGCCTAGCTAGTGTTTGGGGTTTGACAGTGGAGGAGCTGGAGCTGAACGTGCTAGTACCCTCACCCTTGTTCATTTATCTTTCTTATAGCTCCCTGTAGTAGAAATCTGAGACACATACACTGTTACCTTGCCATAGTGGAGTAGAGAGCCCAAGCTGTCTGCTGGGGAAAGCATCTGAATGATGGAGCAGCACCCCTGTCAGTTTCTAATCTCCTGTGGTAGCACCATATGCTGAGTTGATGCTGCAGATTTCTATAAGAGACTATTCGTATTAGGCAGGGAGAGACAGACATAGCCCAAAGGTCCCCATGCCATTTAACTTGCTCCTGATTTCTAAAAAACATATGCCGTTCACTTTCCTTTGATTTAAAAGAGAGAGCTTTTTTCCAAGAAAAGAAGGCAACTCATGCAATGTCTCTAGTAAACCCTTCCAAGGGAGAGGAACAGATGTACTTGAGGAACAAGGAAGCTGTTTGTGGCACTGGGCAAACTGGGTTCTAAACCCTAGTTTTAGGGTAGGAGCGGAGAGCTACAATCTCAGGCCCAAAGCGGAACCAGACCTGCTCCCTGTAACGTCAATACCAGAACTCCCAGTGACTTCCATAGGAGGCAAGACTCAGGGCCCCCCAGAGGATTCAGGGGGCCTGGGGCAAAGCAATTTCAGGGGCCCCTTCCATAAGAAAAAGTTGCAATACTATAGAATACTATATTCTTGTGGGGGCCCCTGCAGGGCCCAGGGCCTGGGGCAAATTGCCCCACTTGCCCCCCTCCCCGGGCAGCCCTGGCAAGACTGAATCCAGTATGCGTTAGCATTTCTCCCTTGTGGGAGAGAGGAGAAATAGTCGTCTCCTTTTCAGGCCATTAGCCAGTTTCTGACTCTTACAAAGCGTGGGTTGGAAATGGTTCTGGCCTGTGCTTTTCAAGAAAAAGGAAGAGACAAGTCCTTCTGAGTGGAAATAGCAGCTGCAGAAATTCATTTGATCCCTGTGCAGACAGACACGTCCAACACAAAGATTTTGGACTGAAATACACAAGTGTCCTGATAAGATCAGTAATGAAAATGATTGTCATTTTGAGTCGGAGCGACAGAGTTGGAGGCTGAGCCTACTCTGTCTGCGTAACTCTTTCTTGGTTCAAATATGACTCGTGCACTGCCCTGAACAGGTTGTCCCACTAATTAGCATCCTCTGTCTGTTCAAGCAGGACTGTTTATAGTGAAAAATATATATACACACAGTTAAGGAAGAGCTGCCTTAGAGAATGAGTTTGTTTTAGAACTTGAGCTCTGCAGCATTATAACCGCCTTCATAATTTCACTAATGAGGTGGCTTTGTATGCATGTTCCTTTAAAGCTATCACAACCTAGCTAACATTGCTAATCTAGAGAATGAGTTTGGGGGCTCTCTGAAGCAGCAACCTGTCCTCAGCTTTCGCCTCATTATTAAAATTGAAAGTTCTCTCTGATACTCCTAGTACTTGACTTTTCTTGAAACACAGATAATTTCTCTCATCCATTGTTAAAATCCTACAGAGCTCAGATGCAGCTTTACGGACTTTGTATACATGGTCTATTCACCGGCCCCAGGGCCTGACTCGATAGAAGTCAATAGAAAGATTCCCGTTCACATCTATGGCCTCTGGATCCTGCTCACCGACTAACAGAAACAGGATACTAACGATGACTGGCTTAGGCTGCATGGATCAGATGAAGATATAAGAAAGGTTCGTGAATTTCTAAAAATATTGAAGGGCTCTTTGCAATTGGCACAAATGTTTCTCATTTGTAGAGGAACAGAGGGTTACCTAGAATGTGCATAGTAAACAGTCCTCCTTCGTCCTACTTCATGTCATTATAATCCTTTGCTTGAAGATCTCAGTTCCTGATCCTAAGAGGTAGCCCCCACCTGTAAAACCATAAACTTACGCTCACTTGTTAAATATGTAGAATGCCAGAAAGCTGCTCTTAAATCAGTCTCTGCACTCATGTCACCTCAATCCCATCTTCTGTAAAGTATGCATAGTTACGTTTACATCAGCGATGCAGCTACCAGAAATCTGATCCTCTAATTCAATATACACTTCTGAGTCAGAGGAACTAGATACTCTCACTCGCCTGAATTCATTAGAGTACATTACAAATAAAAAACTGGTACTGATGCGGGGAGAAGGAAATAGACAGTTCAAGCTATGCCAAGGAACAGTGCTGCATTCTTGTGCAACAGCAAAATCAACTTAATTACAAATGACAACTTCTGAAAACCTTCTTTGGATTCATCCCTTGCATTTTTCTAGGCCAGCTTGAAAACAAAAGCTTTGTCGTCTTCTTAAAATGCTATGGCCTCAGGCATCCTAAGAAAAGTGACATCACTCAGGTCTGAAAAATGCCTATTGGCTTTCAGATTCTCCTAAGAGCCTCTCTTTACTATTCAGTTTGATTCAGATCAGCATGAATTCTACCGATTAACCTTCCGCTATGAATATAGGTTTGAAAAGTATAGATTTAGGATTATATTTTAACTAGCTCATTAAAACTTTAGTTATGAGAAAATAGCTTGTTATTTGACTGAAACATTTCCCTTTTCCCCCTTAGTACATTTTATGAATTTATAAACCATTTGCTGACATTTTATCCTAGAGTTAGCACTATTCAGCTCATTATTTCAGTTTTTTTCCCCCAGCATGTATTACTTGCTAGATATATTCAGTCTTTCCATCCTTACTTCCTAGTTTCAAATCAAACAATGTCTTCAGACTAGCTTTCAATTGAAGCCTGAACCCACAGACACACATTTTAATTCTAAAATTAATTCCTTTTGTGTTTCTCCAAATAACAGAATTCAATCCTGTCCAGAGTAACACATAAGGGAGTGACTTAGCGGGGAAAAGGAAGAGATTCGGATCTCTTTAAATGAAGCTCAGCCATCTCCGATATGCATAACTAACATTTTGGAAAAATCAACATTAGCTTTAGTGCATCAAGGAGCTGCTGAGATTTTACATCCAGAGGCTTTTTCCTTTGACTGGATATGAAATTCTAGGCCTGAAAGTTCCCAATGTAGCCATCAATACAGAACACAAATCAAAGAAAGTTCTGCTGCTTTTACTTAATAATTTGGTACATGGGTAGCTAAAGAGTCT
Organism: Mauremys reevesii; assembly: GCF_016161935.1. Lineage (NCBI taxonomy): Eukaryota > Metazoa > Chordata > Testudines > Geoemydidae > Mauremys > Mauremys reevesii. Next base: position 23,243,314 of record NC_052635.1, on the reverse strand, counting down.
CTTGGTGCGGAGAAAGTTTTATTTTTTGAGGGACTGAGTCTTATTTCACACAAGCCAGTCTCAGTTGAGAGACTTAATCCTCCCCTTACAATCTGTAAGTAAAACATTCTTCCAAAAATCACTGCTTATTGTCTGCCTTTTCTAAAGAAAGTGGTTCTTAAAAGACACACCTTCTTTGCTTTGCTATTCCCTTAAAATCCATTGACAATGTTATCTTGACAGAGCCAACATACAGGCAATCTTTCATTGGCACAGCACTGAGAACTAGATGAATACCTGTCTTACTATATTCACTTCATGAAGAAAAATCTCAGGTTCAAACAAGCCTAATCCTGCTTTTAAAAAAAGCCTTAAAAACATATAGGAATATGAGGAATAATCGTTGTGACAAGTGATTAGAATCTCTTACAACCTACCTACTCCAAAGAGCTTTTTTCTTTTTACACTACTTTGGTGCAACAGTGTCTAGATTTTGGTCACACAACATGTGCATCTTAGTCATCTCCCCCCTCCCTCAAGGGAGGAAGAGAAAGCTCAGTTAAAAGATGCAAGAAATTCTACATTGCTTAGAAGCTCCTTCCACAGCTGCTGTCTTTAGTCCAGTAACATGAAACTTTTCCCCAAATAAAATGAGACCCAAATTATAAGAAACAGCAAAATGAGATGATACAAAAACCCAGCTGAACACCCCGCCCCTTAATCTAAGACAGAGGAAGATGACTTGAGGGATTTAGCTCCTTAGCAAGTACAGGTCTGAGCCCCTGCATTGCTCTCTCCCACTCAGGAGACCACTGTCATGCAGATGTCTCCCATAACAGCTCCCTCCTGGGCACCACACACTGACATAGGTCTATTGATTAGCATGCTTATGGCACCTACTTGCAAAAGGCAAGTCAATAATAACCTGTTTAATATGAAACAGGATGTATCCTGCCTCAGGAGCTGTCAAATGCAGCCTTAAAGTTCAAAGAGGAGAGCTACCAAGCATGGACAGTCTGCAGGGAAGTGGGAAAGCCTGTTTGAAGCTCAGTGCAATCTTCTGAGAAGTAAGCTTAAACCAGCTACAGTTCTCCCTTTACTGCAAAGGGAAACAAAGACATGTGAGAAAGATTCATGTTCATACAGATGAATTTGGTGTCTTAGTTTACAAGAGGTCATCAGACATGGAAGAGATTAGACATGGGAATATCTTTATAAATAGGCATTGTTTCTCTCTAATCTGGTTTACTCAACCAGAATCAGAGACCAGACTCAAACAGAATCCAACACAAAACAACCAAGCCGTTGAGAGAGGAATTTTGTATGAAAAGTGGATTTTTGTTTATCGTCACCAATGGCCATTGAAATTGCCAGCACAGCTATAGCAGTTGCAACCTGTCAGCTTCAACTGTTGTATGTTAGGAAACTACCGCTTAAAAAACAAAAACAAAAAAAAAAGTGTTTTAACAATAACAAGCGAAAGATTTATTTCAAGCCCCCATTTGCTACAAAGAAAGCACTTTTGTTCAGGTGTGGTTCAAGCTGACATGGGATTTGATTAGTACATTGAGTCTATTCAGTCAGCACAAAACATCTTAAATAAGTTCCAACAGGCACAATAGCAATCTTAGCCGCAGAGAGCACAGGGCTTAAATTTTACAAGAGCGATAAGATAACCTGCTATCATTTCACTCACTACTACTTTTCCAAACAGCACCCCTGATTGCAATAATGGATAGAAGTGTTCTTTTGAAAATAACAAGCAAATCCAGCATCAAAGATACATGACAAAAAAAACCACACACACACCTGGGTAGATATATTTCCATCAGTATAGCGCTGAGACACAGGGAATGGTATAGCATCCAATCAGAACTGGTTTATTGTTTCCCTCATAGTGGATTAAGGTAGAAAAGGTTTTATCCCACACTGTGCAGGTGAAATCTGGGCCCCTTTCAAGTCAATGGGTGCTTTGCTATTGACTTCAGCGGGGCCAGGATTTCACACAGATAGTTTTTGAAACATGAAAGTTTCTCATCCTCCAGCCTACCGCTGTTGACGCCTCTGTCCTCTTTCCCCCTTCCTGTTCTCCCCACATTACTAGACAGGTGAAAAACATTGAGTCAGGACAATATTCCCAAGAAAATCACTTCCAAACAACAGTTTTTAAAAAAAAAAAAAAAAAAAAAGGAGGGGAGGGGGAATTCTCATTTCCATCAACACAGCCATTTTTTAAAACATCTTCCAAGAAGATTCTATGTATTTTTGCAAGACCCAAGGCTGTAATATCCATGAAAAAAAAAAAGCAGGGGTGTGGGGGACAAAAATGTAAAAGTTAAGAGAAAGAAGAAACCACACACAGCATTCAAACACTGGCACCTGCAACAAGAAGGACAAATGCCTCTGAAAACAGAGCAGAGCCTAAAACAAACCCACTTTCAAAACACAACGAGCATATTTTGTTTTTTTAAAAGGAAAAATAAGAGGGATCAAAGGAAGGAAAAATTAGTGGGTGCGTCAGAAAGCGAGTTTAATTGCAACACCTCACACGGCAAGTGGCAGAAACAGAGACAGAAAGGGTCGGATTTAAAAGAAAAAAAAATCCCATAAACCTTTTATTGAAAAGATGTTTTTAAAAATCATGATTAATTTAGTAAAAGAAAAAGACTGGGGGGGAGGGAAGCAGCCCAAGAAGAAAGAAGAAGAAAAAATACTCACCAAGCAAGAAAATGTCAGAGGTAAAAATGTCAAAGAAGAAGAAGTGAGCGAGAAAGGGGAGGAGGAAAGAGTGAAAGCCAGCCCAGCGCACACACAGAAAAGCAGCAGCAGCCCTAGCTACTGCTGCCCCTCCAAGCCAGCGCCTGTCCTCAACTCTAGGGAGCTGCGAAGTCACTGACAGCAGCAGCGCTCAGTCCCGCAGCTGAGAGCCCTCCCCGCTGCACGTACCATTGCCGGAGCCGGGGAGGGGGAGAAAAGAGCCCCCCAGTCTCCTCTCCTCTGCCCTGCAGAGATGCTGCGGAGCAGCCAGTGGGTGCATAGCTCTGCTCGGGGCGGGGTTACACTGCTTTAAAAGCTCCCCCCCCCCCGCCTGGGAGGGTCTGGCTGTGCCCAGCATCTGGGAGTGGGGAAGCGTCTCTCCCCCAGACTGCTGATGGAAAAGGCCAGCTCCGAGAGGTAGCAAATGGGGGAGAGGGAGGAAGCCTGGAGCAGGGAGGCGGGATCTGGCAGCTGAGGTTTAGTTCTAATCTCTGCTTGATTGTATCCCAGATGTGATCCCCTTCGGGGAGCGATGTAATCACACCGGGACCTCCTGCTGGACTGCCCTGCACGTGCCGTGAGTGGCAATGGCTGGATCCTTGCAAGAAGGGATTGGCTTGCTCCTCAGAGGAGAGGGCTGGTTAGCAGCGGGGGGCACCCAGCGGGGCAGGCATGCTGCAGGGAAGACGCACAGCTCAGCCCACATACCCTAGAACTCCTATGGCAGAGAGAAGAGCCTCAGTTCCATCCTCTTGCGCACCGTGCACTGCTGGCCTAGGGTCTGATCCAGAGAGCCCTTACTCACTTGAGCAGTTCTCCTTACTCAAGGTAGTAGCTCGGCTGAAATGAATGGGTCTTCTTGCGTGAGCAAGGACTACTGAAATGAGTATGGGCTTGCAGGATCAAGCGCATGGTGAACAGACTAAAAGGGGCCCAGTGGTGTGAACTTTACTCACCCAGGTAATTTAGGAAAACAGCAATTGCCAGATTGAATCAGACGCAGGCTCCATCTAGCCCAGTATTTGGTCTCTGACAGGGGCCAGCACCTGATGTTGCAGAAGAAGGTGCAAGATGTATAAAAAGCACAATTTCAGAATTGTCTGCCTACTAGGGAAGTTTTTTCTTATCTCCTCTCAGCTATACCTTGACTTATGACCTGAAGAATGAGGGTTTAAATCCCTTTTATGTTTAAAATTCCCCTGTGTAAAGGAATGGGAGCTGGCTGTAGGCATGGCAGAATTTGCTTTTGCTTTTTGTTATAATTTTGACAGATGATATCTTGGTGTTTAAGCTGTGTTATTTTCATCAGTTTAAATCTTCAGAGTTTTGGGAAATTATGGGAGACAGAATATTATTTAATGACCATAGATGTTGAGATGCAACAAATTGCAGCTTTGTAACTGTTAAAACACAAATGGTCAACATCACATGGCAAAATATACAAGGTCAATAGCCTTAAAGCAAACTAAAATCTCAAGCAGCATATTTCTTACTTTGTAAATTTCAATTATGACCAATGGAAATATTTTTCATTGGTTTATGTGTATGGTGAAATTGGCATTTACCAATAAAATGGAATTCTTCCAAGTCTAAGTATATGCTATTATTCATAAATAAATAACCCTTTAGCAATCCCTGTTAATCTCTTGCTTTAGTAATATTCTGTGGAAGAGTGTTCCACAGGTTAATTATGCAAATCAGGGACCAAGCCTGAAAACCCCTATTCAAGTGAGAAGTCTTATTGAAATAAAAACATTAACATTTTTTGGCAGAATTGGACTCAGATCATTGCTTCTTTGGGCCAGGATAGTACAGTGGTGGCTGCTACAGAGAATCCTAAATTAGATAGGAACCATGGGTGAAATCTTGACCCCACTGAAGTTTTGCCACTGATTTCAATAGGGTCAAGATTTCCCACCCCATCTCTTTTGTTTGTGAAGTGTCACCATCACCTCTGGTGTGTAAATAATACAATGTAACAGAGTAACCTTGATACATGTGTGTAGTGCCAATGAAGACTCTGGGACTGTGTGCATGACTGAGGATTACTCCGGTGAATAATGGTGATGGGATCAGCCTCAAAGTTCTGAAGTGTTCTGGTGCACTGCAATGGACCAAATGCAGTCCTAGGCACCGTGAACCTCACCTCGGAGTGACTCTTGTATGTGAAATCCATGTGTGTACTGCAGTACCATTCCCTAATGCTACCGCTTGCCGTCTGCACTGTTTCGAGCCATTACTGGAGCATTTGAGATACCTGCAAGGAGTGAATGGGTAATTAACAGTCAAGATAGAGGTAGCTCCTTTCTTGGGTTTCCTAGTTGCTTCCGTGTTGGTCTTTTAGTGTTTGATCATGCAAACAGTATTTAGCACAGTGCTTTCTACCAATGGAAGGAGCTCCTGGACATAGTGCTTTCTAGTAATGGGGCTATGTCAGGGTATATACCAGGGGTAGGCAACCTATGGCACGTGTGCCAAAGGCAGCACGTGAGCTGATTTTCAGTGGCACTCACACTGCACAGGTCGGGGGAGCTCTGCATTTTAATTTAATTTTAAATTAAGCTTCTTAAACATTTTAAAAACCTTATTTACTTTACATACAACAATAGTTTAGTTTTATATTATAGACTTATAGAAAGAGACCTTCTAAAAACGTTAACATGTATTACTGGCACGCGAAACCTTAAATCAGAGTGAATAAATGAAGACTCGACACACCACTTCTGAAAGGTTGCCGACCCCTGGTATATACACTAGTTCAAAAGTAGACTCCTGAGAAAGGAAGTGTCTATTTTTCTCATATGCAGTCAGCTATTGTCTGGAGAAAATGTTAGAGAGAGTAGATCATCGAACTGTGAATTAAAAGACGTCTCTATTTCCAGCTCTGCGTTTGTCTATGATCTTGGACAAGTCACATTTCTCTGAGCCACAGTTTATCTATAGAAGGGGGATTGCACTTAGAGCTGGCCAAAAAGTGGGGTGGGAGATGTCAGACTGAGCAAAGAAAAGAAATACTTCAGCTGAAAGCCAAAATCTTTTAATTCTGAAATGATGCCTCTCTAGACGGGGCTCCCTGACTGGACTACATCTCCCATGCTGCACCATGTTCTCCCCTCTTGATGTTTTTTTATATATGTATATTAGTAAATTCAAACTGCGAAAAAATGTTTCATTTCATAATGATTCAAAGTTAACTCTGTTTTGATTTTTTCCAGGAGGCAAATCAAAGTATTTTGTTGAAGTTGGCATTTTCCAAGTGAACATTATCACAGAAGCCATATTTTTCTCACGGAAGATTTTTCAGTTAAAAAAAATGTTAACCAGCTAAAATTCTAGTACAGTATTGTGCTAGTAGTTGAGTGCTAGAAAGTGAAACTGTCTAGTTTTTTTCTCACTCTTAAAACTGAATGGAACTGAGTGAACAAATACACTCCATACCCCTTCGGTGTGGCACTCTGACCCTTTCTAGTGGGGACTGGGCACATTTAGAGATTGATGAGGCTGGTACAGCCTTGCTTGATAGAATCCTGTCTTTTAGCTCAGGCAGCAGAAGTTAATGCTGTAAGACCCAGAGGTTCCAGGTTTGCTCCCCGCTGCCAACAACCCACTCGGACACAGCATTACACGGCAGCAAGAACGATGAAGATTGTCAGAGATGACTAACACAGGGAAAGAGACAATGGGCCAGAGCTGATGCAATCATTGTAGCCTTGTTGACTTCATTGGAGCCCTCTGATTTACAGCAGCCAAGAATCTGATCCTGTGACTTTATATATGTGTGTGTGTCATATATGGAGACCTGCTACTCCCACTGGCTTTGGGTGCTTGGCATGTGACTCCTTTCCTTGATCAGCTTTCCTGGGTCGGAAAGGACATAGAGCAGAGAAGCAAGAGAGAGACCAGCAGGTATCAACCTTCTCTGTCTGCAGTTCCCCAGCCTATCTCTGAGGAGCCACAGCATGGTCTCACCCTTGTGGTGGCTGGGTGAGGAAGCTTGCACTGGCTCTGTCCATGATGTAACTGTCCTGGTGGAAACAGGAAAAGAACAGAATGGAGGGCTAAGGGGTAATCATTGATCCAATGTCAGTTTCCTGCTTTGCAGACGCTCCTTTCTGTGATCTCTCCACGCTGCAACAATAGTTTTCACAACAGAGTAGTAATTGGCCTTCTGTAATATGGCAGGCACTAGCACAGCAGCCCTGGCCCAAAGCATCCAGAGTCAAAGAGGATTTTCTGGATTACTCTGGGAAAGCCAACACCATGTTCTTCTCACACAAGCTTCCTATCGGTTTACATCAATGAACATCTCTAGCATTCCAGGAGGTAACAGTGGAGATGAAGGAAGGAGCCAGTTTAGACCAAGAGGGAAATTAGGAGCCTTCAGGGGAGATTATGAGATCTGAGAGCCTGCAAATAGCAGATACTGAAGCCTGAGGACAGTGATCCTGAGACTGGTTAGCTGCAAAGAGGGAGAAATATTGAACTAAACTAGAAAGTCAGCAAGAAGGAAAGTTCAGTGGTGACCTAGGGAAACATATGAAAAGCTGAAGCTCCCAACCAGCCTTTTGCAAGAGATCTAAGGTCTTTATTATTTGTGTTGTATTGTAAACACAGAATCCTCTTTCCTGCCAGACCTTGCTTTTTGCTTCCTATGGAGTATCTCATTTTTTTTTGTAAAGGGAAACCAAAAAGAAACAAGACAGTCTAGCCACCTGGAAGGGGTGGACTGGAGTCCACATGGCTCAAACGACAAAATGTTGCTCCTTGGGAAGAGTGGAAAACAAACATTTCTCAGTGACCCTTTGGTCCATTCATTAGATGCACAGCTGCAATCTGGTTTAAATGCTTTAATTAAAATCGACATTAAGAACTCACTTGCTCAAGCACAAGAACATTAGAAGGAATATAAATCGGGAGGTTTTTAGATCTGTGACATTTGTTCTAATGAGAAAACCTTTCCCTAATATCCACCCCCACATTCAAAAATGAATCGAGGAGATTAAAGAATGACTGCTCTCATTTGCAACCATGTGTCCTGTCATTAACATCTCCAGCTGCAAAGCAAGCATCTGCGGTTCCGTAAAGTTCACATACCAGCCTCAAACTATGCGTTAAAAAGCAGTGTGCAAATATACACACACACATGCAGTCAAACAGGTGACAGAATCCAAGGAAATTACCACAGTGTCAATTCCAGTAGAGTGTGGGGGGAGGGGAGAAACTATTATAAATGACAGAGCATTCCCATTCCACCTAATGAAAGGCATATTGCTGTAGTGTTTCAGGTCTTGAAGAAGAGCAGAGAAACAATCTGTCTCTAACTGACAAAATAAGAAACACCTCCAGTAATTTACTGAAGTAGGAATATTTTCATCTGAAAACACTGATAATGAAACGTAAAACACAAGAAAGAAGCGTAGAGCAAAGCCTGAATAACTGCTTATGGGTGATCCAGCCAAGCACTACAGCAATATTTTAGCTAGCTGAAATACATCCGTGTTGTAATTCCTCAGTCAATTATCTTTGAGACATTTCTAGTCAAAAATCACATCCCTATTGCCTTGTGCTCCTCCCATCTGATTGTTGTATCCACCTGTTGTCTCTCACCTTAGAGTTAGGGCTTGTCTGTACAACCTAGCGAACTGGGGTGTAAATCTACCTCACAATACTTTGCTGTATACTAACCATCTGTGCTGTCTCTGCTGCCAGGCACTAGAAGTTCTAGAGGGCACTTTGATCTACCCCATTTTGAAACAGGTTTGTAAGCTCTTTGGGCAGGGGGCACATTTTATGTGCTTCTACAGCGCTCAGTGCAGTGGGGCTAGGGTGACCAGATGTCCCAATTTTTGGGTCTTTTTCTTATATAGGCTCCTATTACTCCTCACCCCCTGTCCCGATTTTTCACATTTGCTGTCTGGTCACCCTAAGTGGGGCTAGGACTTCTGGTTCTATTGCAATACAAACAACCAACAATAGTAAACTGTATCATGGTAACCCAACGAGTCTCAACACCAGTACGCTAAGGAAGAACACCCACTAGCTACTTTATCAAAACTGTTTGCTGCGTATTTCTCTACGTGCCTTGCAGATGAATATTATGAACAATGGAAGCAAAAGGGACATGACACTTCTGTGGTCTATCTTTTGACTAGATTAGCTTACATTATGCCGTAAAATGGTCAAATATAAAAACTAACTAGATTGCCTGATTCGCTCCAGTATATTAGAAACCCTAGTCACCCATGACCCTTAAGGACTTTCTACTTTGCCTCAGTATTTGAAAGCAGCGCTTTTCTAACCAAAAAAAGCCTTTGAAACATTAATACACCAGTACTTTATAGTCACTGCTGTTCTGGGTTACTTGCTTTGCTACTCCAAAGGAGTGAAGCTCTCACTGTTCCAACCTATCTCTTCCACCTCCCCACTGTAAGCTAAAGTAGTGTCTTCTGACGTATCTGTGAAAGCTGCAATGTTAACATCAGCCTAAATCAAAATCTCAGATGCAAATACCTTCAAAGTTTGGGAGAATTTGACTATAGATCTGAACTTCATATTCACACCTATTTTTGTATCGGGACAAATCAAAACCCTGGATCTGAACACCCAAGCTCTGTTGAAGTTCGGATTAGGGCTGGAGTCTGCAGCAGGAATCCATCTCTAGGCCAACACACAACATTGTCTCCATTAAGACAGAAAGCAGTTGTATATGATATTATTTTAATCACCCATGTGTGGCTGGATGATAGTGCTGGACTGGTTTTAATGCAGTTGGTGCCAGATGGACTACATTTGAATCCCTTTTTCATTGGCTTGCTGATAATGCTCCAGCATGATTTCAGTTGTGGTAATGTTCCCAGAAACACCAGTTTTTAAATGAGTTTTAGAAACACTTTGTGAAAATGACTTTGAATACATCCTTGTGATTATTCACATTGGGAACCTGATTCTGAAAGTGGCATTTATCCAGTCAGGAAACACCATGTGACTTGTGCATCCAGGAAAACAGCTTGGATTTTTGAAGACTGAATACTCCCAGCAAGTGTCTTGCAAAAAAGCTACATACCAAGAATAATTCCGAGGGTCAGATCCTCCTCTGGTGTTAATGGGTTAAGCTGCATTGAAGTCCAGGGAGCTACATCTATTTATGCCAGTTAATAATATGACCTAGATATGATTTGGTAAACAATGTCAAATACATCTGATAAAACCAGTCTGCTAAGAATTTGTGAACTGAAAAAGAGGGACAGTGTCTCCATGATTTTGCTGTGGATTACATCGTCACTCTGTCAGATGGAACTCCGCCACGTGATTAGTGATTTTGGGAGCCTCGGTTTCTGAAGGGCCCTGGATTTCAGAGGGTAGGTGCTCATCAATTTCTGAAAATCAGGCTCCTTTGAAGCATCCTCAAGTAGGATAGCAAAGCCTGAGGCAACCAGGATCAGGCACGCTTGGCAATCTGCGCCCTAGTCTTGTCAACTGTCCCTCATAACTGCAGTATATTGGAAACTGGTGACAAGCTGCCACTTTAAGAGTGAGGGTGTCTCAGATCCTAGGGAGCACCCCCTTTCCTGGCCACTAACTAGGACTGCCAGGAGGGGAATCCTAGACTCCCTGCTCTACATCCCAAGGGGTTTCAAGCTCCTAGAGCCTCAGCAGGCTACAGCCTTGGACACTTGGGCACAATTCCTGGGTGCTGACCCTCAGTCTGCTACCCCTTCTCATCAATGGGGCTTCTCAGCCAACCTGCCCTTGGCCCCAGGACCAGTGTGGCTCCCCAAGACAGTGTGCTGAAGCAACAGGGGTGTTCTCCCACAACACAAAAGAAGCTTACAAGAGGGTGCTAAAGGAGTTGGCGGATGTGATTGCAGAACCATTGGCCATTATCTTTGAAAACTCATGGCGATCCGGGGAGGTCCCAGAGGACTGGAAAAAGGCTAATGTAGTGCCCATCTTTAAAAAATAGAAGGCGGAGGAGCCGAGGAACTACAGGCGAGTCAGCCTCACTTCAGTCCCTGGAAAAATCATGAAGCAGGTCCTCAAGGAATCAATTCTGAAGCACTTAGAGGAGAGGAAAGTGATCAAGAACAGTCAGCATGGATTCACCAAGGGCAAGTCATGCCCAACTAACCTAATTGTCTTCTATGATGAGATAACTGGCTCTGTGGTTGAGGGGAAAGCAGTGTACGTGTTATTCCTTGACTTTAGCAAAGCTTTTGATACAGTATTCTTGCCAGCAAGTTAAAGAAAACGGATGAATGGACTAGAAGGTGGATAGAAAACTGGCTAGATTGTCGGGCTCAATGGGTGGAGATCAATGGCTCCATGTCTAGTTGGCAGCTGGTTTCAAGTGGAGTGCCCCAAGGGTTGGTCCTGGGGCTGGTTTTGTTCAATATCTTCATTAATGATCTGGAGGATGGTGTGGACTGCACCCTCAGCAAGTTTGCAGATGACACTAAACTGGGAGGAGTGGTAGATATGCTAGAGGGTAGGGATAGGATACAGAGGGACCTAGACAAATTAGAGGATTGGGCCAAAAAAATCTGATGAGGTTCAACAAGGACAAGTGCAGAGTCCTGCACTTAGGATGGAAGAATTCCATGCACTGCTACAGACTAGGGACCAAATGGCTAAGCAGCAGTTCTGCAGAAAAGGAGCTAAGGGTTACAGTGGACGAGAAGCTGGATGTGAGTCGACAGTGTGCCCTTGTTGCCAAGAAGGCTAACGGTATTTTGGGCTGTACAGTAACTCCTCACTTAACATTGTAGTTATGTTCCTGAAAAATGCGACTTTCAGCGAAACAATGTTAAGTGAATCCAATTTCCCCATAAGAATTAATGTAAATGAGGGAGTTACGTTCCAGGGAATTTTTTTTTTCACCAGACAAAAGACTATATTATATATATACGCACATGCACACAGAATATAAGTTTTAAACAAACAATTTAATACTGGTACACAGTGATGATGATTGTGAAGCTTGGTTGAGGTGGAGGAGTCAGAGGGTGGGATATTTCCCTTACTGCTAAATGATGAACTAGCAATTGGCTGAGCCCTTAAAGGTTAACTATTTCATTCTACAAGGCAGCAGGAATGAGGGAGATATGCACATTTCTCCTTTAAGTAGACTGCCTTGTTAATTAGATCAGCTTGCTGAGACCTCAGCTGCTGCAAGCTCCCTCTGTCCTGAGCCCTGGTGTGTGCCCCCGCTCTATGGAAGATGGGGTAAGTGGGATGCAGGAGCAGGGGAAAGGGGACACCCTGACATTAGCCCCCCCTTTCCTCCCCTCCCCCCACACAGCAAGCGGGAGTCTCAGGGAGCAGCTCCATGGCAGAGGGCAGGAGCAGCACATGGCAGTGGGGGGAGGGACATCTGCAATTGCTAGCCTGCTGGGCAGCTGCAGCACAGGGAACTTAGGGGAGGGGGAGCTGATAGGGGGACTGCTGGTCCACCCTAGTTTCAAGCCCCCACCAGCTAGCTGCAATGGGCTGCTCTTCCTGCAAGCAGTAGACAAAGCAGATGGCTGACAAAGATGTTAGAAGGGAGCATTACACAACTTTAAATGAGCATGTTCCCTAATTGATCAGCAATGTAACAAAACAATGTTAACCGGGACCACTTTAAGTGAGGAGTTACTGTATAAGTAGGGGCATTGCCAGCAGATCGAGGGACATGATCATTCCCCTCTATTTGACATCAATGAGGCCTCAGCTGGAGTACTGTGTCCAGTTTTCAGCCCCACACTACAAGAACGATGTGCAAAAATTGGAAAGAGTCCAGTGGAGGGCAACAAAAAGGATTAGGGTGCTGGAGCACATGACTTATCAGGAGAGGCTGAGGGAACTGGGATTGTTTAGTCTGCAGAAGAGAAGAATGAGGGGGGATTTGATTCCTGCTTTCAACTATCTGAAAGGGGGTTCCAAAGAGGATGGATCTAGGCTGTTCTCAGTGGTACCAGATGACAGAACAAGGAGTAATGGTCTCAAGTTGCAGTGGGGGAGGTTTAGGTTGGATATTAGGAAAAACTTTTTCACAAGGAGGGTGGTGAAGCACTGGAATGAGTTACCTAGGGAGGTGGTGGAATCTCCTTCCTTAGAGGCTTTTAACAAAGTCCTGGCTGGGATGATTGAGCTGGGGTTGGTCCTGCTCTGAGCAGGGGGTTGGACCTGCTTTGAGCAGGGGGTTGGACTAGATGACCTCCTGAGGTCCCTTCCAACCCTGATAGTCTATGAACACCATGGTGGGACACTGCTCCTTACAGTTTAATGCTCTCAGGGCAGGGGCAGTTGACACAGATGCACTTTGTACAGCCTTTATGCTCAGTGATACTTAAACATGTATGATCCGTGCTGTTCTGTGCTCTACAAGACTACATATGGTAAACGCATGTCCCTGCCTCAGTCTCCTCCCCACCGCAGGGCATTCTTTAGGCTGTGATCTGAGTCCTTGGGGCACCTGGGTGCAGGAAAGCAGGCAGGGCCCCCTTGCCCTAGGAGATTGCTACATACTGGGTGACCTCTCCTTCCTGGAGCCCTTTACCCAACTTCTGTGACTTTGTACTCTCCTGCCCTCTGCTCCCTCTACTTGCCTGGTCCCTGTGTGTCTTTATTTAAACCCCTCCTGGTCCCTTGTTCTCCTCCTGGTGACTTTCTGCTGCTCCTGCCTTCCCCCTCCCTTCTGGGGAATGAGAATAAAAGTGGTTTCCCAAGACTTGAACTGCTTTTTTGCATAACCTTTCGAAGGGCGTAACTCACTGAATATGCTTCCTTGTGGCTAGGCCTGGGAATTAGTTCTTGCTCCACCTGGCACCCCTGAAGTAACCCCATTGGTTACTCATGTGACAATCCTCTCTCTCACTTCACAACTGAGGATGCTCTCTCCATCACTCGGCCCTCTGGCCAGGTCACTATATATAGCCCACCCCCCAGGCTAAGGAAATCCCACCAGACAAGCTGGGGGGAAACACTGGCTGGTAAGGGAACCCAAGCATGCCTGCTATTCTGAATTCAAACCCAGGGACCCCCTGGTCTGCCCAGTCTCATTACTATTTCCCTGGGTTCCATCTTACCCCACCTCTCTATTTAGGGTTGCCAACTTTCTAATTGCAGAAAACCAAACACCCTTGCTCCACCCCTTCTCTAAGCCCCCCCCCCCACATCATCCCCCCCATCCTCACTCATTTTCACCAGGTGACAGATGAGGGGCTTGGGATGCAGAAGGGGGCTCTGGGCTGGAGCCAAGGCCGAGGGGTTCAGAGTGTGGGAGAGGGCTTCCGGCTGAGACAGGAGATTGGGGTATGGGTACAGCTGGGGGTGCAGGCTCCAGGATAGAACCAGAAATGAGGGGTTTGGGGGTCCAGTCTGGGCATGGGGATGCAAATGAGGGGTTTGGGGTGCAGGAGGGGACTCTGGACAGAGCTGACTGTGCTGACCAGAGCTACCAGGGTCCCTTTTTGACCAGGCATTCCAGTTGAAAACCAGACACCTGGCAAGCCTCTCTCTATTGTCTATCTCTGGGTTTACCACCAGGCTTTCCTCCACTCTCTATAGCTACTTCTCCCCTCGCTAGGCCTCTTGTAAAACTTCCTAATCCAGGACATGGCTTACTCACCCCATAGAGCTCTGCCATGTTCCCAGCCAACACCCCTTCCCTCCAGGGAGTGACTACAGACCTCCAAACAGCCCCTTCCAACTCTCACTTCCTTGCTTTATAATCCTAGCCCAGCTCCTCCCCCAGCAGGGCTTCATCTGCCATTAGGCCCTGTCAAGCCCTGGTTCCTTTCCAGGTGCAGCTTCTAGAGTTAATTGGCCCTTCCTGACCCTCATCAACCTGCTTAGGGCTTGTGTGGGGTGGACACCCCATCACAGAGCTAAGTGCCATTGTTAACCTTCAGTATTTCCCATTGTCCCTGCTACAGGCCCCGTCAGCAATGGCGGATCCACATACCTATAAGCATTCATGATACAGTAATCTTTCATAATTCATCTTCACATTGTCAACCAGAATTCATCAATTGTACAGAGATAGTCCCAGATCATCACAGAGGGATTTCCTGGTCCTGCTTGCAGGCTCTGAGGGAAGCCATGCCATCTGGGTCCTCGGAGGCAGGCAGCAGACAGCCAGGCTAGAAAGAGCCAGTATAAAGCAAGGTGGGGAGAGGTGTGCTTCTGTTTTAAGGAGCTGCTTGTTTTCTCTCTCTCTGTTTGTTGGCTTCTTATGAGTTATCCTTCTGAACTCTAAGAAATAAAGTTGTGTTAGGATGCAACTTTCCAGCCAGAGTATTTATGTTTTTATCTAATTTCTCTGTGTGTATGCTGTTGACACAATATTAATGAAGTTTTTCTGTGCCCCCAGTAATTTCTGTTGTCCTTCTCCAAACTTTTACTATTCCTGCTATATTCATTCACCATGGGGTGACCCATACCACAAGCAGGGGGAAGATTTCCCAGGACCATCCCCCAGCTTGTGTGTATACACACACACACACACACACACACATATATATATATGGATTTGTCAAGTGATTAAAAAAATTAATTGCAATTTAAAAAAGTAATCTTGATTAATTGCATGGTTAAAAATAATAGAATACCATTTATTTAAATATTTTTGAATGTTTTCTACATTTTCAAATATATTGATTTCAATTATAACACAAAGTGTACAGTGCTCACTTTATATTTATTTTATTACAAATATTTGCACTCTAATAAAACAAAAGAAATAGCATTTTTCAGTTCACTTTATTACAAGTACTGTAATGCAATCTCTATCATAAAAGTTGAACTTACAAATATAGAATTATGTACAAAAAATAACTGCATTAAAAATAAAACCATGTAAAACTTTAGAGCCTACAAGTCCATTCAGTCCTACTTCTTGTCCAGCCAATTGCTCAGAAAACCAAGTTTGTTTATATTTGCAGAAGATAATGCTGCCCGCTTCTTGTTCACAATGTCACCTGAAAGAGAGAACAGGCTTTCACATGGCACTGTTGTAGCTGGCTTTGCAAGATATTTACGTGCCAGATGTGCTAAAGATTCAGATGTTGCTTCATGTTTTGTTTTTGAGTATAATTATATAACAAAAAAAAATCTACATTTGTAAGTTGCACTTTCACAATAAAGAGATTGCACTACAGTACTTGTAATATGAGGTGAATTGAAAAAGACTGTTTCTTTTGTTTATCTTTTTACAGGGTCAATATTTGTAATAAAAAATAAATATAAAGTGAGCACTGTACACTTTGCATTCTGCGTTGTAATTGAAATCAATATATTTGAAAATGTAGAAAACATCCAAAAATATTTAATACATTTCAGTTGGTATTCTACTGTTTAACAGTGTGAT
Organism: Mauremys reevesii; assembly: GCF_016161935.1. NCBI lineage: Eukaryota > Metazoa > Chordata > Testudines > Geoemydidae > Mauremys > Mauremys reevesii. Next base: position 23,227,230 of record NC_052635.1, on the reverse strand, counting down.
TAAAACGGATTAATTTAGTTGCAGCCTGGCACACGGGGTCACGGTGCTGCTCAGGTTTGGCCTGATCTCCCACCGTGGAGTTGTGGCTAGACCAAACCTGAGCATCACTGCGACCCTGTACGCCAGGTTGCAATGCCCGGAGCAGGGAGCCAGGTCCCGTCCCGTGAGAAAGGAGAAACTGCTGAAGGGTGAGTATGGGGCAGACTCGCTCAGCTGCCTCCTCTCTGTGCCTCTTCCCCCCGCCTCCCCCCCCATTCCTGGGCCTCCCATCCCCTGGCAGCAAGACCCAAACCCTAGGGGGTGGAGAATGAATAAAACAAAATAATAATAAATTCCCCAAAAGTAAAAGAAAAAAATATACAAAATCAAAGGATTTCATAGGGCTCTACATATACAGTACAATCAAGTGAACTCTTGATCTTCTTTTTGACAAACTAAACAGATTGAGCTCTTCAATGCTCTGACGATAGCCATTTTTTGAGTTCTTCGCTGCACTCTCTCCAGATTTTTCAACATCCTTTTGAAATGTGGCCTCCAGAACTGGACACGGTGTCCCAGTATCGGTCTCACCAATGTCACATAAAAGCACTTCCCTTTTCTCACTGACTGCACGGTTTATATGTCTGAGGATCTCATTAGCCCTTTTTTGTCAAAATTATGGGCATTGCAAATAGATTTTTAAACAAACTGATTTCTTATTGATATGGGACCAGTTGTGTCAACATTACTCTTGTTTAAAACCTTACTCTGGAAACAGCTGTATAAAACTTAATGGGACTACCATGGCGTAAGGCACAACATGAAGTGAGCAAGACTGTTTAAAATAAAAGGTAAGTGAAATTCACCCTTCAGCATTCATTGCAAGTGAGGTTGTTCTGCATTCTTTATACCATGCGGAAGGCTAGAACTTAGGCACTAATTACATCTCTCTGGATTTATAACATCTCTGATCTTGCAGTGAATTCAAAATAATATATAGCAAGTGTATAACTAAGTCCTTTTAAATAAGTAACTACAAAGTGCATAAAAATGCTTAAGGGGAAAGAGCCTTTGTACTGAACTCAGCATGTGAAGTCAGATCGCACTGAAAGATTGAACAAACAGACCTGTTACCCTTGCAACTGGACCTGATAGAAAAGACAGAGGCCTTTTCTATGTTTGCCTCCTAATGTACTGGAGCTTCATTATCTTTTTATAGCAGCACCATGATGCTTAAAGCTATCCCCCTGTATCAGCAAGCACTCCGTGATGGTCTGTCACTGGTGATATTGGTACTATTATTAATTATTTGTATTGCTGTAGCACCTGGATGTCCCAACCAGTATCAGGCCTCTATTCTGCTGGGTGCTGTATACGGGCACAGCAAGAGAATCCCCATCCTGAATCGAAATGGACAAAGCAAAGTGCGGGAAAAGGTGTTATATTCATGGCATACACAATAAAATGTTCTTGCTGGAAGGTTGCAGTGTAATGCTGCTTTATTTCTTACAACCCAGAATGATAACGGATGGTAACCAATTACAGAAAGAGACAAAGCTGGCTGCTCCCTAAAACAGAAAGGTACAACTCACCCCACCTTACTGAAGGCTGCTTTTTTCCAGATTATACCCTTCATTACAGAGTCCCTTACCCACCAAGAAGGACCAAAAACCAAAGTGATAGCTTGCAATTCCAATTCTGTCCCAAGGGCTGTCAGTCCTGGCACCTTTCACCAGCATGAAAAATAAAATACTAATAAAAAGATACTTCTGGCTGTTGAGTGCTTGCATTGTAGTGTCTCACTCTGAGCGTTTTTTCCAAACAAGAGAGTTAGGGTATAGGAAAGAGGGATTTCCAAACCGCATGAAATGAAGCAGAAGAGACTGGATTTCATTAGGCTGCAATGAGAAATGCAAAAACTTTGGAAGTTGAGTTTTTCCAACATTGCAGCTCATTTGCTGGGAACATCACATTTTGTTTCACTAGTAAATACAAGATATGAGTTACGTGTTTATATTATGGTAGCATCCAAAAACCCCAGCCGTGATTGGGACAACATTGTGCTGGTTGTGGTTCAAACACAGGGTTAGATTCTGGTCTATCTAACCCACTTGTGTAGGAACTTACAAGGGGAGAAGGTGCTTGCTTGTTCCTCTGCGCTGGCTCCCCCTTTGTGGGTAGCAGTGCAATGTGGGGAGAGCAGCCCTGCAAGGTGGGCTGGGAATGGGTGGGTGGGGCATGGAGAAGGCTGTTTGTGATTCTGAATCATAATCTGCTTCCTGGCCTGTTCCCAGAGTGGCACCTTACGCTGCTTCGTACCCAGGACTCCTGGAAAACCCACAATTGTTCCCTAGGAAAGAGACAATCCGTTCCTCGGTGGGAGAGGCTGTACAAAGAATGATTTTTTCAGTTCACTGGCAGTGGTTCCAAAAAAAAAAAAAACCCAAACAAAAATTTGTCTTGGGTAAACCAAAAATCTTGTTTTGATTTGGAGAGTTTATTTTTATTTTGTAAGTAAATTTGCAGAGGATTCCAAAACAAAACCATGTTTCAAACTGAAATGTTGAAAAGGTTCATTTAAAAAAATGTTGACACAAACCATTTCAATTTAAATTAATTTATTGTCTCGACACAGTTTCGTACACCAAAACACAAATGCGTGAAATGTATAATCTGCATTTTTCACCCCAAAAAAGATTTGGACAAACATTTTCGCCCAGCTCTGCTTACAATCCAAAAGGTGCAGGCACCAGGCAGTACCTAGGCAATTGTGAGCTTGAAGAACATGCTGGCAGGTGAGTAATGTGAACAGGCAGGGGGCCTTCCGAATTCTCATCTCCAGCATGCCCCTGAGGAGGTGCATTTAGCCTAGAGCCAGGGTTACACTCAGGCATTGTGTGCAACTGTCCCTAAGATCTGCTGCCCTGCAAGCTTCTTCTGGGGCATTGTCACTCCCCATTCTCCAAGGCACATTTCTGCCCAGAGCACTAGTGGCACGAGTGCAAAGGAGGGGCTGTGTTGTAGCTGGAGCCTTGGAATGCTGGCTAATGGGTAACTGCACCACCTGGGAAGAGTGCGATGTATCCTCCACTCTGGACCAGTGCAAGGAATGGCCATAATCTGTCCCTTCTTTACTTAATGCATGTGTAGATTTATAAAATGCCTGTCCCTACAGAATTAGACTCCAGAATCCAAGCTGTCAAAGATAATTAAGTGTCTAGGTTTTACTGTTGTAAAAAAAGGCCTCACAAGGTGATCTGAGTATAAACTGAGGCAGCAATTGTCTTCCTGAGTCTGTAGAGAGACACCCTGAAGCAATTGCCTAATTCATTCCAATGGGATGTTCACTCTGAAGCATAATGATATCAACACTCTTAACAACATTGCTGCTGATTATTTTAACAGATCCATCCAGTGAATGTGCTCATCCACCACTGCTGGATACAGTGCTGGATAGTTGGGTGAGGAGAGGGGAGCAGTTACATTCAGCTACAGGTCGTCGGGTGGGAGAGCAGATGTTCAGACTCCCCCAAACTGCTGTGCCAACAAAGGGGAACTGATGAAAAGATGTGTCTTTTTGCCAGTGCTAAGAGTGTCACCTGCTCCCCATTGCCCAAAGTCCCACCTATGCCACAGCCAGTGGCTGCAGCCATCAACTCCCCTCCCTCCCCACCCCCAACAACTGCTGCAATGCAGACCTGCCCTGTTAATGCAAAGAGCTGCACCACACGGAGAACTCCGGCAGAGAATACAAGAAAAGAGATTTTGTATAAAAACAGAGAACACAATGGAAATGGCACTGACTGCGTTATTCATTGCCATATCTAACTCGAGAAGCTGCTGTAAATTTGCGGGACTATTTCAGAACTCAGCACCAGAATGCCACAGACTTCATCACTGGATCCCCATAGAAACAAGGAGGCCAGGCAGAAGGTAGGCTCAGCATGCTGATGACTGTACTGGTACCATGGAGGCATGTCTGTGTCCAGCCAAAATACACTTCTCTTGTGTTATGGAGAAAGATAAAAAGTCAACAGCATCTCAGCTGGGGAGGGAGGTAACTCCGGGATTGGCGCTGACTAAAAGCATTGTGGTAGAAGTTAAAAAGAACTCTCCCTCTCTGGGTAGCAAGTGTGACATTGTCTTAAAAAGATACAAACCCTTATATAACACAGCACATACGCCATGGCACAATGGCATGCCAGCTGCGACCAGTCGCAACCCATGCATGCGCTGCTGCAGCATATCATGGCACATGCCAGCTGCGACCAGTCGCAACCCATGCGTGCCCCGCTGCAGCATCTCATGGCACATGCCAGCTGAGTTGGCTGGTTTAAGATTAGTTGGGAATCCATTAGAGAGACGAGGGGCTAAATCCTGCTTTCTGTCACCCTGGATTGACTCCATGGATGTGAGTGGAGTCACTCTGGGGTTACAGTCACGAAGCTAAAAACAGAACGTGGACCACAGTCCACACTACATAATCCCCTCACACTGCCCGCCTCTGATCTCCACTCTGGATGTCCTGCCAATTGCGTGGCTCCCTCATGCTCTGTCCATGCAGACCAGGAGAGAGATGAAAACTATTCGTGCGCCAGACACCACTCCCCAGCCAACACATATTCAGGTATGAAGAAGATCAGGAGACTCTGTTACAGACAAGTGGTACCCGTGCATCTCCGAGCGGGGTTAGACAGTCAGCACTGCCGATCTTTCTTTCCTGACTAGAGATGACTGAAATAAGGTGGAGGGAACTAAAGGGGCTGCTGAATAGGAGAAGGGAAAGGGCTGGGCCAGCTTATTCAGATTTGAGTCCTTTCCTCCATGGAACTTATACTGACTGGAGAAAAGAACTGGGAATTGTCAGTTTTATCTGTGAGCTGCCACTACCTTCCAATGTGGCTAGGTGCCAGGCCATGCTCCCCTGGGAGTCTCAGGTTGTCCCTAGAGAGATCATTGTGCTGATCATTGTACAAGGAGAGTGGAGCAGGTCGAAAGAAAGAAAGAAAGTTTCACCCACATACACAGACACTTCTATTTTCTAAACTCTTTTGCTGGCATTTGCCCAGGTTTTGGAATCTGGTTCTAGCTGCTAATGAATCATTCTGCTTTCTTGTAAACAAGGCCCTTATTAGATTCACAAGCATGTGTTTGTTTCTATTTATACCTCTGCTTCCTATTAATATTTGAGGACACCACTGTGTAACGCTTGAATTCTTTCTTTCTGCCCTTTCACGTCGATGGTCCCCTCTCCCCAGTCTCTCTTCTTTCTCTTCTCAGCCTGTCAGTCTGTCTCTGACCCTCTCTCCCCATTGGCCTGACCCTGCAAGGGGTGGAGTGCCTCCTTACAGAATCAGGCCTCATCTCTCTTCTTCAGTTTCCCTCTCTCTTCTTTGTTTGTCTGAACAACAAACATTTTGGAACTACTTCCTCAAGGGCTGAGATCTTCAAAGCCGTATAAAGGGTGCGAAGACCCAATTCCATTAGAAATCAATGGGAATTCGGTGTCCAAATGCTAAGCAACTCAAAATTCTCACCTTAAAAATGTCTCAGCTCATCAGCTTATTCCTGAAGCAAGTCATTAACCCCGTGGTTTATTGTAACCCTTGAACCTCCCGTTTAGAACAGATGTCTCATTATTTCACGGGGTCAGAGTGCTGGCTTTAATGAGTAAAAAACAAGGCACCGCTAACATTCTCTCCATGCCCTGTATTTGGGGACAAGGCTGTGTGTGTGTGTGCACGCTAGGAGCAGCCTTCTAATGTAAATGTGCATCTACTGTGTCTTTTATAAGCACAGGCTTTCTCCGGGTGCCTAATGAGAGCATGGAGAGAAATGGCAATGAAAGCAAAAGAACACAGAGCCTGATATAACCTTAAAAGTTAGGTTGACATAGCTGGAGTAGCTCAGGGATGTGAAGAATGTACACCCTGGCACCCTGTAGCTACGCTGACCTAGATGCAGCTAGGTCTACAGAAGAATGCTTCCTCTAACCCAGCTACCACTGCTCAGAGGTGAATGACCTACCGTGATGGAGAAACCCCTTCAGGTGCTGTAGGAAGTGTCCATGACTTCTCCAGTGTAGCAGAGCTGCTGGAGTGCCCACAATGTAGACTCCTCTTCAAGCTAATTAACAGGAAATTAAATTAAAGTGACACACACTTCTGGGCTCCTCCATCTGAGAGGAGAGAGCGCTGCCAAGGTGTCATTTGTCACTCTTGCCATCCACTGTTCTGTTCCCACTTTTACCTCACCAATTGCCTGGGGATGGGAGGGAGAGAAGGATGGCAAAGCCAATATGATAATTCTCATTTACATAATAATTTCCCAGTATTGTGCTTAATAGTCTGAGAGCAACTGGAAAAGTATAGAGAGTCCAATCTTGAAGAAGCTTCAATGCACTAATTGAAATTAAATTACATGAAACTCAGTCTCTGTCTTCTGCTAGGCGGGAGATAATACACAAGCTCCAGTTTTATGCATTATTATTAATATTGATAAATGAACCATTGTGACCGCCCCAGAATTGCTTCCCAAATGTATTTTCCCTTCCCTCATTGCGGATAAGCCTGGGATGATATTTTTCCACATTAAAATGCCTCATTTGGTGCCCATGGGAATGGAATCCGTTAGCATTCGAGACAGTCATTATGGCAGATATCAGTGCCTACTGGAGGTGCTAACGCCGGGTAATGCAACTGCATTCTCTTTTTACATTTCTTCACATACATTATAGCTCAATTAATCTGTCAGGGTGACATTTCCATCTCAAACTAAATCTTTTAAGCTAGATTGGCAACCCTGCAAGTGTCGAAGTCTAATGCTTGATTCCCAGAAACTGGTCCAGCGGCAGGACAAACTTCCCCTACACACTGTCCCACCAACACACCTGCTAATGTGCTGGTCCAGTGTAACTTGGGGTTGTTGGTTCACCTTTGTATTCCTTTTTTTTTAAAATGATGCTTTACACAGAAAAGGTTGCAAGTTTTAAATGGGTGAATAATCAGCTATTACTTGGACTGCCCTTTTATTCATTTCAGTGCTTTCTATTTATATTCATAATACGTACAAAGTATTGTAAGTACACAGGTAAGTGTGTCGAGTGTCCCCTTAGTTGCTGGACTACATACAGGATATAAAACTATTACTGCCACCAGCTAATTGAATTATTCCTTGACCCTATGGGAGGACTTAAAAATCCTGATGTGTCTTTAAAACTCAATTTAATCTATTCTTGGACCACAAACACTAAAATCCTTTAACTGGGATATGGTTATTGCATTGCAACACTGCAGGGCAGAATTAAGGTTGTTTGGGTGCCTTAATTGTGCATTTCTTACCTTAACATGTGTGGATTTCTTTTCAGTGTAGCCATTGTTCCGAATTTCCTGGGTTTACAATGCTGGCTTTTGAGATAATTGCAACATCCCCGAGTCCCTTTTATCTTTAAGTTACTGATACACCCTTTCAAGCGTAACTCCTTCTTCACATCATGTTATCTCTGGGAATTAATAAAGTCTTCTCCCATGGCTTCAGGCTCTAGTCAATGCCCCTCTGACGGCCTAGATCACAGGAGAAGGCCCCTTGGGAGGGCCATTTGCTCCAGTGCAGCTGAGACACCAGTGCTTTTGGGGCACACTAGCAGCAGGACAGTGCTGAGTGACTCACTGCAGGATGCAGGGTGGGGAGCCTTGTTCCAGGCAAGCGCTGCTCCAGTGATACTGGCAATGCCTGTGCACTATGGGAAGTGCACAAGGTGTGTTACAAGCCCAGCCGTGGCTTGCAATACCAAACTCCCTAGAGAAGACCAGGATTGGACCCCTGAGAGCAGGATTGGGCCCCAAAGTCCCAAGACCTCCCTGAAGATCGTGGGAGCTTCCTGAACACTGCCTCTCCTGAGCAGGGCAGGACTGGCGACCTCCATCTATTGTAAACCACTCACACAGGGGACGTGTGCATGTCACTTTCAATCAAGCTAATCACATTAGAGACAGAAACCGGCTCTCCCCTGTGCTTTAGATGAGTCACCAGCTCGGAACACCAGGAAAACATTCCTGAAAACCTCTTGTCAAACAGACTTTATGTTAAAGGGAGCATCAGAAAGAGCAAAGTGTTTTTCTCCGGGGGTGCGCTAAAGCTCTGAAGTTAATTAATTGGGGCACATGAAAAGGCTCCATAATACAGACCGTTCAGCTGAGTTCAGGATCTCGCAATGATTCAAAGTTGAAAAAAGACAGCAAGAGGGGAGGGAGCCTGCGTATGTCCCCAGATCTTTGGCTTGGGAGATTTCTTCTTTGAGAGCCAAATTCTGAAATCCCTGTAGTGAAATTCTATGCTCCTGCCTGGGGCAAAATTCCCACCAGGCTCAATTCTGCCTTCCTTCCCCACCTTTTTATTCAGACAGTCTCCCACTGACTTCAATAGGAGTTTAGATGAGTCAAAAGTCTTGGTAAGGAGTCCAAGTTTTACCCCATTGACTTCAGAGGGAGCGTTGCTTGGGAACGAGCCACCAAATTTGGCCCTTAGCAATGGTTTCAGGAGCTTTTCTGTGGTGCAGGGAGAAAGAAGGAAGATCAGGGGCAAAATCCTGTGAGTTCAAAGTAGGGGAACTTGGGAGCATTGCCTTATTTCTCGGACACAGAGTAGATTTAAGCACAGACCAATCAGCCTACAGGCTTATCCATAGGGTCCTGGCTCCTAGAGTCACATGAGGATGTCAGAATCTTAGGTTTCGTTTAAAAAAAAAAGTTTCTTCTGCTCCCGGCTGTGAAGAAACTCTTGAGAAATGCAGCCCAGAGCCTGGGACAATAAGGCTTGGAGGGGTAAACCCCCCATTTGTACACATGGGGCATCAGCACTGAAACCTGTGGCTCTAGGGGCATCCACCAGTGTCAGCCCAGCAGAGAGCTGTGTGTGTGTTTATGGGAGTTGGGTGGGTGGTCTCTTGCTGTTGCCACCACGTCATGGCGGTGCTGGCATGGTGTTAGCAGGGCCACAGGACTTTGGGTATGAAGGCTCAGTTCTCCCTCCTCTTGGATGGCCCTCAGCTCACCTGAAGGAAAGGAGCAGTGGTCCGGGGAAGAAGAGAGCCACAAGACATTGGCAGTCCCCACCCCCCAACAGCCCTACAGATGGCTCCCGTGCAGTGCCCCTGCTCTACCGTCACAAGAACAAGCAGAACCAGAGCAAAGAGTTGGGGGCAATGGTGTGAGGGAGGGAGCAAGGGTAGAAATCAGGGCTGTGTGTGAAAATTTCCATTTCCATTGAATTTTTCTCCATGTTTTCAGATCAGCTCTAGTCTGCATGTTTTTGATTTCAGGTTAAGGAAAACACAAAACAAAGAACGAATGTGTCCAAGAGTGAGCGAGTGCACAGTGTCATTCTCATTCTGTAACAAGTATCTTGAATTAATGGTGTTGCCAATTCTCATGATTTTAAATCCCCAGCTCCTCAAATCACATGATTATATGAGAATCTGAGCCTTTAAAAAAAGAATAAATTTCTATCACTCAGTTGCAGAGAAACTTGTAAATCTGACCCCCGAGGGCTCAGAAACCAGTAAGCAAATAAAAAAATCTGAACATTTATTATTTTTAAAATCTAGCCATTCTCACCAGTTGTTGGCACCTGAGTCATGATTTTTGAACTCCTGGGTAGAGTTGGCCAAAAAATTTTTGATGAAACATTTTTACCATTTGTCAAAACCAAAACCATTCATGAAACAGGGTTGATTTTGAGGCATGGCCTGACTCAAAAAAAATGCCGAGAAAAATGTTTCAAAGTAGTTGCAATGTTTAGTTTCAACATTTTCAAAATGAAAAAATTCCCAATGTCCAGCTCAAAATGACTTTTTGTTTTGAAAGTAATTAGACTAAAAAACATGGTTAAAGAAAAAAGATTACAATTGAAATGGGATATTTCGTCTGACCCAAACAAAAAAAAATCATTTAAAAAAAATTCTTGAATATCTTCAAGTTTTTGACGTTTTGTTCTGATTTGAGACTTTTTCCTGACCAGTATCACCAACTCCTGGGTTTGGTGATACTGAATTAACTTGCACAGCACTGCCTTAGAAGAGACACCAAGAAGAGTCTTCACATTTAAAGGTGCAGTACATAAAAGATAGACTCCTGCCATCTCCACATTCAATATAGCAAAGGTCAGTGTGGAAACAAGGACAGCTAAACAACCTGAGGGGTTCTAGGAATTATTACATTGCCTGTTCTATGAAGTTCTGAAACTATGCGGGGGAGCAGCTCCTGAGTTATTCCAGTCTCCTTAATTATTTCATAATCATGTCTTTAATGCATTTGTAGGAGCTTGCAAGAATTGCTTTTATGCCTAATTGCAAGGCTTTCTGAGAAAGCAATCATTGCTCAGAGACATTTTCCAAGGATTTTGCTGTCTTTACTTTAGCCTTTGCAACATCAGTCAAGCAAGCAACACTTCAACAATCTCTCTGCAGCCTCACTCCCTTTTCTTTTCACCGTGTGCCGTAAAACCCTTGGCTATTATTATCCTTTCCCTATTGGTTCATGTCCTACAGCTACAGATGCTTATTTAGAGCCCACATGAGCAGCCTCCCTAACCAAGGAGGAGACATGAAAGGAGCAGAGAGCAGTTGTGTTGAAAGTCCCCAGGATGGCTTGGAAGTTATTTGTTGCCCGTTGAGGAGTGAAGGCTTTCATTTGCTTTCACCCAATGCCACTGCCAGTGGGCAGCCTTGGGAGGAGAGAGGGTGGGTTAGGAATCTGGTCACAGGTGAAAAACATCTGCAAATGAAATAGCGCTGGTATCTGACAGGAGAAGGCTCCCTCAGGCAACGCATCCCACACCTATGCTACAGCAGAAGAGAGGAGCACGAGCATTTGGACCAGATCCTTGTCAGAGTCACTTGCAGAAACATGTAAAGACACATATAGCGCCCGTGCCACACATACCTAGACCCAGGCACACTCAGTGCTAAGGACAGCCGTGTACCCAGCTTTGGGGATTGCTGAAGCTCCCTAGCAATGCACCAGAACCGTCAGCCCCAAAGTCCAGTCGCAGGGGGAAATGGTGCAGCAGGGTTCCCGGAGCAGCAGTGCCTCCTTTCATACCTCGAGCCACAGCGAGTGTGACACATTCTGCCTGGACCCAGCGGGCTCCAGGCTGCCTCCATTTGTAGCTGTAGCCCAAAAGTGGCTGTTATGTGGAAATGGGGCAGAATAATCCTCTCACTGTCACTCGAGGCTGGGCCGTCCATCCCACATCACTAGTTATGACACCGAGGGCTGCATTCAGCTCTGTGCTGGTGCCCGCACAGAGACAGAGGGGAGATGGCTTTCTCTCCCCTATTCAGCTGAAGGATGGGGCAGCCTGTGGGGCTTCCCTAATTTGCATTCCTGTTGCAATAGCCCTTAGGAGCACTTGCAGGGGCACAGACTTGCTAGGGCACCAGAACAGCCCAGCCACATCTTCCCCCACTCTCTCCATCCCCTGGCTCCTCTGCCTGCACCAGTGGGGGTTCCTGCAGAAGCATGACATAGAGCCCCTGAGCCGAGGGTTCCCCCCAGAGGGTAGGGGCCTTAAACTCAGATACTGCACATAGGCACTCAGCTACGAGGGTGATGAGTGCTATATAAGAACTTATATAAAATATAGAACACCCACCCCCTGGCTTGTTTGTGCCAGCCTAGCAGGCACAATGCAGCTGCAGGGTAATGCTGAATCAGGCCACAACGGCCAGATTTTCCCATCATGTGCACTGGTGTAATTCAGCTGAAACGGCACTGAGTTCAATGGAGTGATCCTGGTGTCGAATTGCTTTTCAGTCAGATTCAGGGTCCATCATGGGCTATGGATGTTTTAAAGAAGAAAGAAAGAAAGAAAGAAAAGCAAAAAGTAGTTGGTATGCAGAAATCCGAATGAAGTGGCTTGTTTCCCCAAGACCTACTCATCAGTGTGAGTAAAGACTTCACAATCTGACCCCAAATGAATAAGTAAATAATTTTGAGAAATAGTATGCGGCTGTGTGATTGAACAGTGTATTCTGATGTGCACATGAGGGGCAGAGTTAAGGTTATACATGCAATCTTCACTGTAGCATTTTGAGACTTCTTATTGTGTATTCATGAAATCTTCATGTTTTCTTAATGCAGGGGTTGTTTCCCCCCCCCCCCGCCTTTTACATGGAAAACACATTGTGTAATTACAGTTCTAGCCTGGTGCAACTCCACTGATTTCAGCATAAAAGTGAAGTAACGCAAAGGTGAATCAAGCCCATATAGTATAAATCTCTGACTCTTTACGGTTTCTACCAAGAATAAATAACAGACCAAATAACTATTTTAGCACCTGAGATAGCAAAGGAACTGAGTTTTATGATCAGTCTTGAACCTAATTTTTAGATTTGTATCCCTTCTTCTATCCCCCTTTACTTAATAAAAGCCCTCAGCAAACCTCTTTGGCCTTGTCTACACTGGCAAGTTTCTGTGCAGAAAAGCAGATTTCTGCAGTATAATTCCTGAGATGTATACACTGCCAAGCCACTTACTGCACAGTTGCAGCGCTGTAAAAAACCACCCCGACAAGAGGTGCACAGTTTTCTGCGCCGGGGCTACAGTGCCACAGTGCCAGTGTAGACACTCTGATCGATTACAGCACTGCGATTGGCCTCCGGGAGGTGTCCCACAATGTCTGTTCTCGCCTCTCTGGTCATCGATTTGAACTCTATTGCCCTGCCTCAAGTGGCCAACCATGAGCCCCACCCCTTAAATTCCATGGGAATTTTGAAAGTCCCCTTCCTGTTTGTTCAGTGATGCGTGCATTGGTCTCAGCGCATCTTTCCAGGTGACCATGCCTGCTTCATGCACTAGGAGATCCCCCACTTGAAGCAATGCTGAGCTGCTGGACCTCATCAGCATTTGGGGAGAGGAGACTGTCCAGTCCCAGCTGCGCTCCAGCTGTAGGGATTATGATACCTACCGACAGATTTCACGATGCATGACAGAAAGGGGCCATGACCAGGACACACTGTATTGCAGGGTCAAAGTGAAGGAGCTGTGGAACATCTACTACAAGGCCTGGGAGGCAAACCACCACTCTGGTGCTGCGCCCATGAGCTGCTGCTTCTACAAAGAGCTGGATGCAATACTTGGTGGTGACCCCACCTCCACTGTGAAGGCCACTGTGGATAGTTCAGTGGCTCACATGCCAGTTGAGAGTGGACCGAGCCAGGAGGAGCAAATCTTGGACGAGGATGTGGAGGGGGACCAGAGGCAGAGGATGACTCGGAGGCCAGAGATGCATGCAGCCAGGAGCTCTTCTCTACCCCGGAGGAGGCCAGTCACAGCTGTCGGAGGTTGGCAAAGCACAAACAGGAGAGGAGGCCCCTGGTAAGTGGGTTTGATTTTGGGAATCGCTGAAGCGAGTTGTTGGGGACAGGAGAGTTGCAGAACCAGGCTTGGGTCTGTACGATGCGCGTACCAGCACATACCTAGTCTGAGCGGTGGAACAGGGTGTTGATGGACTCCTTCATTCACGAAAATCTGCCTCAGATCACCACAAAACTCTCATGGAGATACTGGGCAAGCCACTGCTGCCAGTTCTTTGGCAGAGCTGCTTTGTTTCTTGCCCCATTAACGGTAACTTTCCGGCGCCACTCTGCCATCATGTGGGGGTGGGGGGTGAGAGGACAACACACCATTGCCACACACAGGTGAGCCGCATAAGGGCCAGGGCAGAAGCCGCAGTCTTGGAGAAGACCCTCCCTTGATTCCCTGCTCACCCTCAGCAGTGAGATATCTTCCCTAATGAACACAGCCTGTGGAAAATGTGGGGACAGGAATGATTATAAGCCCCCCTACAGTGCTGTCTCCCCCCAAGAGCCACGTGCCCAGTGTACAGTACAGTCCTGGAACACTGATTTCCCCTGCCCCTGCGGTTACTCACCATTTTGGCGGTCTTTTGGCTCATGTGAGCTTGCCTGGGGTCAGCTAGTTAGTGACAGGTATGTGAATCGTGGCTGTGTTTTAAATCACTGACTCAGTGGTCTCTGTGTTGCAAACAATGCTGCTTCTGTAAAATGTTGTGTTTTGGCTTCTCAGATATGACCCTGGGAGCCCAGCCTCCCTCTCTGTTATCGCCAGCTGAACGGCTGCACAGAATTAGAAAGTGGCCACGAAGAACTAAAGAGGACTTTCTGGGTGATGTCATGGTGCACTCCGTGGCTGAAAAACAAGAACTGAAAGAGTGGCAGGAGAGCAAGAAGAGGGACTGAAAGGAGAACGCAGCATGCCAGAATGAAGCCTCGGAACGGCTTTTAAAAGTTATGGAGCGCGAAGTGGACACGCTCCAGGCACTATTAGCACTGCAAACCAAGCAGCTCTGTACCTGCCCTCCCCTACAGCTGCTGTCGCAAAAGTCTTTCCCACGCACCCTCCAGACAATGCCAACAAACTCTTATCAACCTCCTGGCTCCAGTGTGTACCCGCTGCATTCCTCTCCTGCCCCATCACAGTCCAGCCCTGCGGACTCCCAGTGCCCACTGCAGTCAACACCCGTCCCTCTGCAGTTTAGCCTTGCTGAAGTACAGTACCCGCTGCACTGTACTCCAAAGGACAAGGTTACATATGATACCTGGACATACACAAATCTTTAACTGTCTTGGGACCCCACCTCCTCCTGAGACCCTCCCTCCATCCCCCACAGTGCTGAGGTGGTTTTTTTTGTTTGTTTCTCTCCTCTGCTTGTTGTTTTTTAATACAATAATAGTTTGGGTTTGGAAGCAATCTTTATTCCATTAACTGAAAGCAAACATCAGAGGGGTAGCCGTGTTAGTCTGGATCTGTAAAAGCAACAAAGAATCCTGTGGCACCTTATAGACTAACAGACGTTTTGCAGCATGAGCTCCACATGGACTCCTCCTGAGGGTCGAAATGACAGTCTGGACCTATACATTGAATGCTTCCGCCGATGTGCACAGGCAGAAATTGTGGAAAAACAACATCGCTTGCCTCATAACCTAAGTCGTGCAGAACGCAATGCCATCCACAGCCTCAGAAACCATCCTGACATTATAATCAAAGAGGCTGATAAAGGAGGTGCTGTTGTCATCATGAACAGGTCTGACTACCAAAAGGAGGCCGCCAGACAACTCTCCAACACCAAATTCTACAGGCCACTTCCCTCAGATCCTACTGAGGAATACACTAAGGAACTGAACCATCTACTCAGGACACTCCCTACACTAACACCGGAACAAATCAACATACCCTCAGAGCCCCGACCAGGGCTATTCTATCTACTGCCCAAAATCCACAAACCTGGAAATCCTGGACGCCCCATCATCTCGGGCATTGGAACTCTCACTGAAGGACTGTCTGGATATGTGGACTCTCTACTCAGACCCTATACCACCAGCACTCCCAGCTATCTCCATGACTCCACTGATTTCCTGAGGAAACTACAATGCATTGGTGACCTTCCAGAAAACACCATCCTGGCCACCATGGATGTAGAGGCTCTCTACACCAACATCCCACACACTGATGGAATACAAGCTGTCAGGAACAGTATCCCTGATGATGCCACAGCACAACTGGTTGCTGATCTCTGTGCCTTTATCCTCAGACACAACTATTTCAAATTTGATGACAATATATATCTCCAGATCAGTGGCACCGCTATGGGCACCCACATGACCCCACAATATGCCAATATTTTTATGGCTGACCTGGAACAACGCTTCCTCAGCTCCCGTCCACTCACGCCCCTTCTCTACCTACGCTACATTGATGACATCTTCATCATCTGGACCCATGGGAAGGAGACTCTGAAAAAATTCCACCACGATTTCAACAGCTTCCACCCCACCATCAACCTCAGCCTGGACCAATCTACACGGGAGGTCCACTTCCTAGACACTACGGTGCAAATAATTGATGGTCACATTAACACCACCCTATACCGAAAACCTACCGACCGCTATGCCTACCTTCATGCCTCCAGCTTCCATCCCGGGCACACCACAAGATCCATTGTCTACAGCCAAGCACTGAGGTACAACCGCATCTGCTCTAACCCCACAGACAGAGACCAACACCTACAAAATCTCCACCAAGCATTCTCAAAACTACAGTACCCGCACGAGGAAATAAGGAGACAGATCAACAGAGCCAGACGTGTACCCAGAAGCCTCCTACTGCAAGACAAACCCAAGAAAGAAACCAACAGGACTCCACTGGCCATCACATACAGTCCCCAGCTAAAACCCCTCAGCGCATCATCAGGGATCTACAACCCATCCTGGAGAATGATCCCACACTTTCACAGGCCTTGGGTGGCAGGCCAGTCCTCGCCCACAGACAACCTGCCAACCTGAAGCATATTCTCACCAGTAACTGCACACCGCACCATAGTAACTCTAGCTCAGGAACCAACCCATGCAACAAACCTCGATGCCAACTCTGCCCACATATCTACACCAGCAACACCATCACAGGACCTAACCAGATCAGCCACACCATCACCGGTTCATTCACCTGCACGTCCACCAATGTAATATATGCCATCATATGCCAGCAATGCCCCTCTGCTATGTACATCGGCCAAACTGGACAGTCTCTAAGGAAAAGGATAAATGGACACAAATCAGATATTAGGAATGGCAATATACAAAAACCTGTAGGAGAACACTTCAACCTCCCTGGCCACACAATAGCAGATCTTAAGGTGGCCATCCTGCAGCAAAAAAACTTCAGGACCAGACTTCAAAGAGAAACTGCTGAGCTCCAGTTCATCTGCAAATTTGACACCATCAGCTCAGGATTAAACAAAGACTGTGAATGGCTTGCCAATTACAGAACCAGTTTCTCCTCCCTTGGTTTTCACACCTCAACTGCTAGAACAGGGCCTCATCCTCCTTGATTGAACTAACCTCGTTATCTCTAGCTTGCTTCTTGCTTGCATATATAAACCTGCCCCTGGAAATTTCCACCACTTGCATCCGAAGAAGTGGGTATTCACCCACGAAAGCTCATGCTGCAAAACGTCTGTTAGTCTATAAGGTGCCACAGGATTCTTTGTTGCTTTGAAAGCAAACAGAGGCCTGCAAAGCAACAGGCAATTTTCTTAAACCTTCATAGTGCATTGTCTACATCAATTACAAGCACTGCACTCCCGATCATAGCAACAAATATTAGTGGATTTCAGCTTCAAATTGCTGCCTCAAGGCATCCCTGATCCTTATGGCTCCGAACTGCACCCCTCTAATAGCCCTGGTCTCTGGCTGTTCAAATTCAGCCTCCAGACACTGAGCCTCAGTGATCCAGCCCTGAGTGAAGCTTTCATCCTTCCCTTCACAAATGTTATGGAGGGTACAGCATGCAGCTATAAGCATAGGAATATTGTCATCAGCCAGGTCCAGCCTCCCAGATAGGCAGTGCCAGTGGGCCTTGAAACGGCCAAAAGCATACTCAACAATCATGCTGCACTTGCTCAATCTGTTGTTGAACAGCTCCTTGCTGCTGTCAAGGTGCCCCGTGTATGGCTTCATAAACCATGGCATTAAGGGGTAGGCAGGGTGTCCCAGGATTACAATGGGCATTTCAACTTCCCCTATGGTGATCTTCTGGTCCAGCTTCCTGAACAGGCCAGTGTTCTGAAAGATGCATCGTCATGCACCTTTCCAGACCAGCCTGTGTTAATGTCCATGAAATGCCCATCGTGATCCACAAGTGCCTGGAGAACCATAGAGAAATCCCCCTTCTGATTAATGTGCTCAGTGGCTAGGTGGTCTGGTGCCAGAATTGGAATATGTGTGCCATCTATCGCCCCTCTGCAGTTTGTGCAAAGCCAGCCAAAATGTCATGTATGTTGTCTTTCGGTGCAGGATGCGATTAATGGCCCTGCACACTTCCGTCAACATGAGTCCAATGGTCGATTTCCCCACTCCAAACTGGTTAGCAACTGATCGGTAGCAGTCTGGAGTAGCCAGCGTCCACAGTGCAATCACCACGCGCTTCTCCAATGATGGGGCAGCTCTCATTCTTGTGTCCTTGTGCTGCAGGGCTGGGGCGAGTTCATCACACAGTCTCAGGAACGTGCCTTTCCTCATCCGAAAGTTCTTCAGCCACTGCTCATCATCCCAGAGTTGCATGACGATGTGATCCCACCAGTCAGTGCTTGTTTCCCGAGCCCCAAAGAGGCGTTCCACTGTGGTGAGCATGTCCGTGAATGCCACAAGCAATCTCATGTTGTAGCTACTACGCGTGATGAGATCAATGTCAAACTCCTCTTGCCTTTGTAGTTTAAGGAATAACTCCACTGCCGCTCGTGATGTGTTAGTGAGAGTGAGCAGCATATTGGTCAACAATGCGGGATCCATTCCTGCAGACCAAAGAGGCAGAGTGCGCAGTACACAAACCATTGAAAGATGGCACCAAATGCAGACAGAAGCACAGGGATTGCTGGGATGGGAAGCAATGCATCACGGGGCATTGGAACAGGACTCAGAATGTCCCGGGACCTCCTCCGGCTTCCCATAACTCTTAGCGGCAGAAGAGGAGATGCTCTGTGGGATAGCTTCCCAGAGTGCACTGGTCCGAATACCGCTGCAAGTGCCACAAGTGTGAACACGCTATTGCACAGGCAGCTGACAATGAGAACACACAACAGCGGTTTCCCTTCAGTGCTCCCTGAGTAGAGCTGTAACTCTGCCATTGTAGACATACCCTTCCCGACTGTCCTTTCCCCTCTGCACACACAGCCATAGAAAATAATGTCAGCTCTATATAGTCTTGAAATTACAAGGCTTAAGGTCTTATAATGTGTTTGAACAGCTGTTATTGGCGTTGTCACCAAGGTAGGGACCATCTACTACTCTGTGTTTGTACAGGGCCTAACACCACTGGGCCCCATAGGCACTAGCAGAACAAACAAGACTGATAATTATTATAAAATCATCCAGCCCTAATTCTGCTCCTTTTATTGCTCTCTCACTCCAAGAGCTCAGGAAGGGCCCTTAGAAGTACAATTCTTCATTTCTGTCCAGGGCAAACCTCCATTTCATTCCCTTTGCCAAATGTCCCAGGAGTGTAGTTCTGCAAAGGGTAAGCAAAGGGGGAATTGTCAATGATCCAACAGATAAGGAAGCACTTGTCAGCTGGAAATAAACTAAGTCTGAAGTGTTTCTTGGTAACAGAAGATAACAAGTGTTTCTTGGTAACAGAGGTCCCCCCCCATTAGAAACAGCACCAGGGTGAGAGGTACAGAAATTTGATAGCTCAGATGAGATCACTTCCTAAAAAGAATTAATCAGATGATAGGTTCACCCAGAGTGGGGCCAGTTTGCTGTTTCATCTCTCTGCTGAAGACTCAGAGGGCTAGTCTACAGGAAAAATTTCCTCTGTGGGCCCAGGTTGATATGCAACTTGTGTACAATTTTCAGTTGTGTTTCTCAGATTGCACTCACCTCCACGATTTCTTTATTATCTAGCATTATTTTGCCCTGATACTCGGTGCGTTAGATGCTTGGCAAATTTGTTTCAAACATGAGGCCTAATGTTCTTTTGACCCTCTGCCATCTTCATTGACTTTCAGAGGTCATTGCATATCTCTAACTTTGCCATTCTATAAGTACCTGGATCTGAGAGACTAGTGTAGATTGGTGCACCTCAGTCCCTTCTGTTGTCTTCCCACGCAATAGCTGAATCTCCCGAGGGCTACAGTATTTTGGACTAATTCTGATAGTTGGCTTGGTGTGGGGGTGGCTGGGTGGTGTTGGTGGCCTGTGCTGTACAGGATTTCAGAGTAAATCATCTGGTCCCTTCTGGCTTTAAACTCTGTGGCTATGCTTTCCCTGCCCATTGGAGAAAGTCCTAGATGCTGCCAGGCCAGTGATGGTCTTATCTCCTTGACTTGATAAGTGCTACCTGAGATAGGGGAGAGGGATGGGGGTGCCAACAGGAAAAGTCAGGAAACGGAGACTGTATCAAATACTGTGGGAGACTGTATCAAAAGCTTTGCTAAAGTCCAGAAATAGCACATCCACTGCTTTCCCCTCATCCACAGAGCCGGTTATCTCATCATAGAAGGCAATTAGGTTAGTCAGGCATGACTTGCCCTTGGTGAATCCATGCTGACTGTTCCTGATCACTTTCCCCTCCTTTAAGTGGTTCAGAATTGATTCCTTGAGGACCTGTTCCATGATTTTTCCAGGGACTGAGGTGAGGCTGACTGGCCTGTAGTTCCCTGGATCTTCCTTCTTCCCTTTTTTAAAGATGGGCACTACATTAGCCTTTTTCCAGTCATCCGGGACCTCCCCCGATCACCATGATTTTTCAAAGATAATGGCCAATGGCTCTGCAATCTCATTGGCCAACTCCTTTAGCACCCTCGGATGCAGCGCATCCAGCCCCATGGACTTGTGCTCGTCCAGCTTTTCTAAATAGTCCTGAACTACTTCTTTCTCCACAGAGAGCTGGTCACCTCCTCCCCATACCGTGCTGCAGAGTGCAGCTGTCTGGGAGTTGACCTTGTCTGTGAAGACAGAGGCAAAAAAAGCATTGAGTACACTAGCTTTCTCCACATCCTCTGTCACTAGGTTCCCTCCCTCATTCAGCAAGGGGCCCACACTTTCCTTGACTTTCTTCTTGTTGCTAACATACCTGAAAAAACCCTTCTTGTTACTCCTAACATCTCCGGCTAGCTGCAACTCCAAGTGGGATTTGGCCTTCCTAATTTCACTCCTGCATGCCTGAACAATACTTTTATACTCCTCCCTGGTTATTTGTCCAATCTTCCACTTCTTGTAAGCTGTTTTTTTGTGTTTAAGACAAGCAAGGATTTCACTGTTAAGCCAAGCTGGTCGCCTGCCATATTTACTTTTCTTCCTACACATCGGGATGGTTTGTTCCTGCAACCTCAATAAGGTTTCTTTAAAATACAGCCAGCTTTCCTCGACTCCTTTCCCCGTCATGTTATTCTCCCAGGGGACCTCTGCCTCGCTACAGAAGGGGAGAGTTAAGGTGTAATGCAGTAATACAGCTCTGATGGGTGTATGAATGGAGCAAGGTTTTTTTCGTTATACATCTAAAACCCTGTTTCTGGAGGTCTGTGAGAGGTGTCAGTATGACAAACACACTCCACTGTACAGTACAGGAGCACGGGAAAGCCATCTGCTGGAGATGGGGGGAGCTTGGTAAGTGCTGCTGAGCGTGCCTGCATACATATGTGTGTTTGCTGTGTGTGTACATGCTGCCCAGGTGCACACATGTACACATGCTTATCCGGGCACGTATGTATTTGTAGCTGTCAAGTTTTGTACTACATACTGGCAACCAGTCATAGAGGTCCCACCATCCCTCGCAGCATCCCCAGAGCTGTGGGAGGAGCAGAGGAATGGGGAGGGGAGCAAGACCCCTTAGATATGGGAGGGGAGGGCTTGAGGGATAATAAGGATGACTGGGGGGGTCAAGGATTTGGGGTGGGAGAGAGCTCTGGGGGATTATGGGAGTGAATTTAAGGGGGTGGGTTGCTAGAGGGTAGGTGGGAACCTGGGAGAGGTGTTGGGTGGGGGTCCTAGCTCAGTGTGGGGGAACAGAGCACTGCTCTGTCCACCTGGCTGAGCCACTTCCAGCCCAACTCCCTGTGTTACCTGTTCCCCTGGGGTCCCCTCAATAATGCCCACTCCCTCCCCGGGGAAGATGGACCCTCCGACTCCAGTTCTACTGATCATTATACACCAGGTGGGGGAACCTCTCTCATTCTCTCTTAAAGAGTCATTTGTGGGGAGGGGATTGAGAGCAAACAAACATGATGCTGGCTCTATATGGCTTGAGCATTCACCCAGGATGGGGGGCGACCCAAGATCCAGTCCCCCTGCTCTTTATGGGGGAAGTCATGCTCCTCCTTCATCTCTGCCTTGCTCTCAGGGACTCTCACTAAAATGGCACAAGGTGCCTAACTCCAAAGGGTTCCTGGCTGTGAATGGCGAGCATGTTTACAGGCTACAGTGTAATTTAGCACAGCCACTCGCGCATTCACCGAATACTGGACATTCCAGCACTTCCTGAAATAACATGGGCCCACCCTGCCGGAATGACTTTGCAGCACATGAGGTCACACTGCACAGAGGGACACCATTGTGAAGAGCACATTGCTCCACCCCTGATGTGTGCGAGGTCCCGGCAAGGGAGCTCAGAGCTACACTGTCTTTGAAATGGCATCCCCATCCAATACGGGACAAAACCATCTCCAGTTTTGTCTCAGTACCAGACAGGGGACAAATCACGCAGAAAGAGCATTGTCTGGTTTAAAACTGGATGAATAACCTGCCTAGTATAATTACACTTAGCAAGCCCAAAGCTATTGCTGAGTAACCTGCCTTAGGAGACAGAAATAATAATCATGTGCTTACCCCATAATAACAGGGCCACACCAATTCTTTGCTACTTCCTCTTTGTTAATTAACATTGATATGGGTAACCAGTAGCTTCAGCGTATGACCTCTCCACAATAGCCACTCCCACCTGGGAACCCTGGACCCGCCCTTGGTCTCATTCACTGTTGTAGGAACTCCTGGGTCCGACCCAGAAGATGTAGCTGGCATTTCCAACACCTGGGACATCAAATGGGCAACATCTTCAGCGAAATATTTGTGGACTTCAGAAAAGCAGACTTCGACTCCCTCAGGGACCTGATGGGCAAGGTCCCCTGGGAGAATAACATGACGGGGAAAGGAGTCGAGGGAAGCTGGCTGTATTTTAAAGAAACCTTACTGAGGTTGCAGGAACAAACCATCCCGATGTGTAGGAAGAAAAGTAAATATGGCAGGCGACCAGCTTGGCTCAACAGTGAAATCCTTGCTCGTCTTAAACACAAAAAAACAGCTTGCAAGAAGTGGAAGATTGGACAAATAACCAGGGAGGAGTATAAAAGTATTGCTCAGGCATGCAGGAGTGAAATTAGGAAGGCCAAATCATGCTTGGAGTTGTAGCTAGCCGGAGATGTTAGGAGTAACAAGAAGGGTTTCTTCAGATATATTAGCAACAAAAAGAAAGTCAAGGAAAGTGTGGGCCCCTTGCTAAATGAGGGAGGGAACCTAGTGACAGAGGATGTGGAGAAAGCTAGTGTATTCAATGCTTTTTTTGCCTCTGTCTTCACAGACAAGGTCAGCTCCCAGACAGCTGCACTCTGCAGCATGGTATGGGGAGGAGGTGACCAGCTCTCTGTGGGGAAAGAAGTAGTTCAGGACTATTTAGAAAAGCTGGACGAGCACAAGTCTATGGGGCCGGATGCGCTGCATCCGAGGGTGCTAAAGGAGTTGGCCGATGAGATTGCAGAGCCATTGGCCATTATCTTTGAAAAATCATGGCAATCGGGGAAGGTCCTGGATGACTGGAAAAAGGCTAATGTAGTGCCCATCTTTAAAAAAGGGAAGAAGGAAGATCCAGGGAACTACAGGCCAGTCAGTCTCACCTCAGTCCCTGGAAAAATCATGGAACAGGTCCTCAAGGAATCAATTCTGAACCACTTAAAGGAGGGGAAAGTGATCAGGAACAGTCAGCATGGATTCACCAAGGGCAAGTCATGCCTGACTAACCTAATTGTCTTCTATGATGAGATAACCGGCTCTGTGGATGAGGGGAAAGCAGTGGATGTGCTATTTCTGGACTTTAGCAAAGCTTTTGATACAGTCTCCCACAGTATTCTTGCCAGCAAGTTAAAGAAGTCTGGGCTGGATGAATGGACGGTAAGGTGGATAGAAAACTGGCTAGATGGTCTGGCTCAACGGGTAGTGATCAATGGTTCCATGTCTAGTTGGCAGCCGATATCAAGTGGGGTGCCCCAAAGGTCGGTGCTGGGGCCGGTTTTATTCAATATCTTCATTAACGATCTGGAGGATGGTGTGGACTGCACCCTTAGCAAGTTTGCAGATGACACTAAACTGGGAGGAGTGGTTGATACGCTGGAGGGTAGGGATAGGATACAGAGGGACCTAGACAAATTAGAGGATTGGGCCAAAAGAAATATGATGAGGTTCAACAAGGACAAGTGCAGAGTCCTGCACTTAGGACGGAAGAATCCCATGCACTGCTACAGACTAGGGACCGAATGGCTGGGCAGCAGTTCTGCAGAAAAGGACCTAGGGGTTATGGTGGACGAAAAGCTGAATATGAGTCAACAGTGTGCCCTTGTTGCCAAGAAGGCTAATGGCATTTTGGGTTGTATAAGTAGGGGCATTTCCAGCAGATCGAGGGATGTGATCATTCCCCTCTATTCAGCACTGGTGAGACCTCATTTGGAGTACTGTGTCCAGTTTTGGGCCCCACACTACAAGAAGGATGTGGATAAACTGGAGAGAGTCCAGCGGAGGGCAACAAAAATGATTAGGGGGCTGGAATACATGACTTATGAGGAGAGGCTGAGGGAACTGGGATTGTTTAGCTTGCAGAAGAGAAGAATGAGGGGGGATTTGATAGCTGCTTTCAACTACCTGAAAGGGGGTTCCAAAGAGGATGGATCTAGACTGTTCTCAGTGGTAGAAGATGACAGAACAAGGAGTAATGGTCTCAAGTTGCAGAGGGGGAGGTTTAGGTTGGATATTAGGAAAAACTTTTTCACTAGTAGGGTGGTGAAGAACTGGAATGGGTTACCTAGGGAGGTGGTGGAATCTCCTTCCTTAGAGGTTTTTAAGGTCAGGCTTGACAAAGCCCTGGCTGAGATGATTTAGTTGGGTTTGGTCCTGCTTTGAGCAGGGGGTTGGACTAGATGACCTCCTGAGGTCCCTTCCAACCCTGAGATTCTATGATTCTATGATACCCCACAGCCCCGCTGACGGACGGACCTCCCCTAACATCAATGTGGGCGGAGCCACTGGGTCCTGTGCCCGCCCCTCAGAGGTCACGGCGCAGACCCGGAAGTATAAAAGTTCACTTGCAGAGCTCAGTGGAGAACCAGCCACCGGAGAGACCAGACGTCTGCGACCGAGCTCCCTCTTGGGAGACAGCAGCAGGCCGCAGCCAGCCTGAGCTCGCACCCGGCCAGCCGAGCCTACCCCGTGCCCACTACCCCGAGCAAGACTGTCCGAGCCTGCCCCGTGCCCGCTACCCCGAGGAGGACTGGCCGAGCCTGCCCCGTGCCCGCTACCCTGAGGAGGACTGGCCGAGCCTGCCCCGTGCCAGCTACCCCAAGGAGGACTGGCCCAGCCTGCCCTTCACCGCGTACCCAGAGGAACCGATGGTGTTTGAGACAGCCAAGGATGCTAGCACGACCCAGGCACCCTACGAGGGGGAGTGTGGAAGTAGCCCAGGGGCAGCCGACCCCAGTCTGTCTGCAGCACTGCCTGATCCTATGTCAGTGTGTTGCGGCCAGGATCCCCACTGACAGCAGTGAGTCTTTGCCGCTGCTAGGGCCCCGGGCTGGGACGCAGTGGAGAGGGAGGGCCTGCGTCCCCCCCTGCCACCCACTCCTTGGGTGACAGGCTCCCCCTTGTCCTTTTCCCTGGCCTGGAGAGGCTAGAACAATTTGAACTATTGACTCAGTCCCTGCTTAAAGGCCTGAGTCCCTGACTGTTTGGTAGCTGCCCCGCCCTGACCTAGGGCCTGGGCCGCCATTTGACTGTTGACTCAGCCCCTGCTCCAAGGGCCTGAGCCCCTAACCGAGTGTGCGTTATTCCCCCTGACCGCAGAGCCAACGGATGGCGAAGTAGAGTGAGGCGGTGGGATACCCCACTGCCCCGCTGAGGGATGAACCGCAGCAAAGCCGCAGTACACCTTCCTTTTTAATAGCCGCTTCTCCCACCCGGACTGTGCCTGTACTTACTGACAGTGGTGGCTAATATAAGCTGCGATTAAATTCTCAGACTGTACCCACACTGAGAAGGGATTGTGGTCACAGCATCTCTCTAATTCTTCTTGAACCAATCTGGGGAAGGGAGGTGAATATACAAGGTCGAATTCTGACACTTGTGAACCGTACTGTTATGATCTCCCTGCTTTGTCAAGTGGTCTGTTTTGCTGGTGAGGTTGGGGATCTCCTTGCCTTTCCGCGTGCATCTCCACCCTCTCCCTGATTCCTGCAATCCCACTTGTTATACACCGACAATGTCAGTAAGAACCCATTGCACTTTGTCTGTCACTTACAGCTTTACGGTCAGAGACCAATATCAACAATGGAGCTGGGTTCTGAGCATTTCCTTGTATTGCTTCTAACTGCCCTTCCCTTTAATTTCACTGTGTTTCTCCTTGCATCTCACCTTGGACAAAGTGTGACTAAAAAGAGACTTTCATTATGCCCCGTGTAACACAGAATTTCTCAACGACCCCCCCGTAAGGCCACATCTACACTATGAGCCAGGGGTGTGATTCCCAGCCAGCAGAGATTTACACGAGGTTGATGAGAGCTCGCACTAGCGTAAACAGCAGTGTCGCCGCAGTCGTGCAGGCAGTGGTGAAACGGCTTAGACACCAGTTTACAACCCCACCTGAACCCTTTGGGTACATACTCAGCTGGCTAAGCGATACCGCTGCTGCCTCTGCAGTGCTACTGCGGCTGCACAACTATTTATACTCATGCTAACTCTCGTCAAGCTAGTGCGGGTATGTGTACGCAAGCCGGAAATCACCCCCCTAGCGTGTAGAATGGACATAGCTTGACTCTCCGTTCCAAGGGAAATGAGCCTAGTTTGGGCAGTCTCCATCTGCAGCTGTGCTGGGGCTGCACCGCGGGCCATGGGAGGATCACCCCAGTGAAGGGTGTGTTGCTGGGAAAGGGTTTTTATGTCACTCCCAAGCTATGGCTAGAGTAGGGGGCATCACTGGAGGGACGACTAGATACCCCGCTGATTCTAAGCTGCTGTAATAAGCTTTTGGGGCAGCTGGTATAATTTAAAGCAACCCTCAAGCTGCTCTAAATTATGCTGGGGAAATGGACTGGTATCTAGCTGGCTCCAGAATCTGGGGGGGTAGTACAAAGTCAGCCACCCGCCTGAGCATCACTGAGAGTCCCTCAGCCATAACTGAGGACCAGGGCCAACACATCTGAACCATGGATGATCTTCCCCTTTGCTGGACCTTTGCAGGGTCTTCTAGATCATTTTTGAGGTGAGGCCTGGAGACTGCCTGAGATCTGGCTGGACCATTGTTGTGTGTAATGGCAGGATCTCTTTCCTAGCCAGTTTTTCCAGAACTGATATGAGCAACACACAGAGCACACGAAGGGAATCCAAAGGAGGGCAACACACAGTACAAACTCTCCTTGCAAAAGCTCAGATCCATTCAATCTCAGTTATTTTCAGGCAGTGTCATTCTACCATCCTGCCAAATAGCCGTCACAAGGCCCAATGCCAGCAGACTGGCAGGATTTTACTGTGATCCAGCAAATGTAGGCCAGGCCAATTGCACCAAATGCCATACAAATGTCGATCAAAGGTAGGACAGCCAGCACCTGGGATAATCAGGAGCTGAAATGCCATTCAAAAGATAAATTAAGTTTTAGGGGCAAAAATCCATGAAAAGGAAAAACCCTAGGAAGCCAAGACATTATGGGCCAGCTCCTCAGCTGTGTAAATCAATGTAGTTCCACTGAGACAATGGAGATTTGTCAATTTACAATAGATGAGGACCTGTTCCTCCCTTCAGTAGGGGAGGAGGAACAGATATAACTGGCACCATCTCTGAACACTACCTGTGGCAAGGCATCTTCTTAGTCTCCCCAGCCTCTGCTGCTTTTAGCCCTGGTGAGACAGGCTTGGGTAATGCGGTCCCCCCCTTGGGACACAGGGGAAGTCTGCTCCCCATATCTCCACCAGTCCTGTTTAGAGTATTTTTACTCCCTTGTGAGAGAGAGTACTGCCTCTCCTCCTGGTGAGGCTCGCTGTCTTGCTGTGCCAACACTCCTGGCGGCGGCAGCAGGGCTCCTTCTCTCTCTGCTCTGCCCCCTCCTTCCTCCCAGGGAAGGGTTTAAAAAGTTCTCAGGCAGCCCTAAGTTGGAATCAGCTGGTCCTAATTAACCTCAGGTAGCTCCCCCTCAGCTGATTCTAATTGCTACGTTGGTAACCCTTTCTCAGCTGAACCTGATTGACCTGTAGTTGCCTCCCAGATGATAAGGAGGAGGACCTTTTAACCCTCTGGGACTCATTCCTATCCCTCCCTTGCAGCTGTCTGTCCTGAGTTTATCACACACCTCAATGCATTTCTCTGCTCAGATTGCAAGACTCCCTGCCCTCTGGAGCAAGAATGGCTGGTCCAACGTAAACATTACTGCAGGAAACAGTAACCCTCAAAATGAAGGCTCCTTTTGCACAAGCTGGGACAGGGTCCCCAGTCACTTTGTCAGAAAGAGCGGGTTGTCGGACTTAATGGCTGTTTTAAAATCCAAGCTGAAGACTCTCTCTGCTCTGAATTCATATGTCTCTTGTCCATGTGTTTGTTCTAATTTTGTGAAACACGGATACTTGTGAACTGTGCTGTGTACAGGGATGAATAGTAAACATAGGGATGTCCCTGGCGGCCTTGGAGACACATGACCACGGATTGCTTCATTGTCACTATCTTCTGTCTCCACCGCAGTCCATGCCAATGAAGAGGATTCTAATGCATAATGAATACTGGGCTTAGAGACAGGTGGGTTAGATATGCACCCAGCTGGCACTGCCATTCCTGCAGCAAGTGAGCCACTCTGTGGTTTTTTTCACAGTACTTAAATCTCAGAGTGATATGCTTCCTTCTTTCCTACCTAGAGCCCGATCCTGAAAAGCCTGATTCATGTAATTAGAGGTTTGCTAGATTTGGAGGGTCAGATCATTCTCAAATATGAACTTGGTATGGCTCCACTGACTTGGATGGTTTCCCTAGCCTCTGTTTACCAGAAGCTGGGAATGGGCCACAGGGGATGGATCACTTGATGATGATCTGCTCTGTTCATTCCCTCTGGGGCACCTGGCATTGGCCACTGTCAGAAGACAGGATATTGGGCTAGATGGACCTTTGGTCTGACTCAGTATGGCCGTTCTTATGTTCTTATGACTTCAGTGGAGTTCCACTGATTTACACCCACTAAAGATCTGACTCAGAAAGTTAAATACTGTGAGACGCTGGGCAGTAGAAGTGGAATTGGGAGAACAGTCATGCACAGACACTATATGGTGAATGAATGAAAGCATTCAGTCACAACAACAGTAAGATATGCTTTAAGAGGAGCTTGGTATAGATGGAGCCCTGTTGAGACTGTAGCCACTCTAAGATGATACAGTGTGACAGACAGCCCTAGGGTTGCTGTTGCCTCTTTTTGGGGGCAGGGACTGGCAATCTTTTCTGCAACTTGCATTCAAAGCCTGAGAAGATTTTTTCTTTCCTCGGCTCACTTGGTACTTCATGTAAACCATCTCAGGAGCAGTATGTCTCAGGGAAAGAAGTTCTTGTCAGAGTCCTGGCAGGGTTGGTTCTGGAGAGCACTTAGTAGAACAACATCTGCGGAAAACCCTCCATTTGTATTAGTGTCATCCTTCACCTTGATGAGAACTAAAAATAAAGCACTGAAATAATCAACTAGATTGACTAAGACAGATGCAGCTTTTAACATGTGAACTGTAATTAACTTATACAAGGCTAAAAGGATCCAGCTCAGCCTCTTCCCATGACAGGGGAAATTTGGATTTCTAATAATAGGAGCTGGTAACACATGTTGAATTATAAAGTAACAAGTTGGTTTTGGCATGGACACTCCAGATTTGTTGTGCTTCCTTTGAATCTCCACATCTGAGAGGATTTAATTTCTTAATTAATAGCCGGTTCTGCTGTTCTGCCCTTAGATCCTCTTGAATGTCTCTCCTCTATTCCAAGGAAGGACATGAATTCTTCATAGATGTGTGTGCTGCATTCATTTACTGTCCTGGGCTCAAATGCAGACATTAGCACACCATCGCATGTTGTGTTATTTGCAGTCGCCCACACGCACTGGCTGATATCTCATGTTCAAGCACACACAAATACTGGCTAATTTACATATGCTGCATAGGCACACAAATACTGACAGAGCCACATGCTATACTTTACAGATGCAGCCTTACATACTGGCCTGTTATACACAGCAATATACAGTGCTATTCACTGCAGCTGGTCAGCAAATGGAAGACACTTTTCACAATACTGTGTTCCATTTTTCCAGGCGATACACCCACAGTATTATTACTGCATTACTGACTCACTGATTTTGTTTTATTTAAATTGGATTTTTTTAAAATTTAAATTAAATACAGATTTTAAAAAATAAACCTATTTAAAATTACATTTGAAATTATGACCTAGGTTGCCTACATTTGTCATAATCTGTTAAATCATTTAAATTAAAGACAAAAATATTAAGCAATAAATGTTTGCTGCCAAGTTTTAAAGAAAGTCAAACTAGAGAAAGTCATTGGCTAAGCACCTGGAGCCAGAGATTGATCTGGGGATTGGTCCTGCTTTGAGCAGGGGGTTGCACTAGATGACCTTCTGAGGTCCCTTCCAACCCTGATATTCTATGATTCTATGATTGTTTAAGCGCTAAACCAGCTTTCAACAGTGGTAATCTCACTTCTGCAAATGCAAAGTTTATTCAGCTAGCTCAGTTCAATGACTAGTTCAAGCAAAGTTGAGAAACCAATTGGTAGTTCCTCTTCCAATTTGTGATTTAAAAACTAGGTGTGAGAGGATGAGATCTACTAGTTCTAAAATCTTGAAGGACATGATGACCAGACACAATCAGTTCAATTCATCAGATAAAATACATCCTTTGTTTAATATATCACTTAGTTTTAAATGCAAAACCTGTTAATAAATGAATACACCTTTTTCTTATGTATCCAGCACTTTTAAGGTAGTTTTATTTAATAAAGCAATTCAAATGCTGTTTTTGTGTCTTTGTAATTGAATCTGAATTTCCATCCAAACAGAGCTTGACACAAAATAAAAAAAAAAACCTAATAATAATCTAGTATATAAGAAATGCATCACTCACCATTTTCTAACATAATAAAAAAGTAAAAAATTAGGACTGTGCATAAAGGTAAATTAAGCTATACAATTGCTTAAATACATGTATATACATATAGTGTATCCTCTTGGTTAGCAAAAAGGAGCACCAAATTTAGTATAAAGGCTACATTTATTTGCCAACAAAAATTTTTAATGATTACCAACCAAAGAGAATCTTTTTTTAAAAAAAGGGAAATTACTAAAATGTCCAAATGCAAAACACAATTAAAATCAATTATTTAAATCAAGGTTTCCTCATTACTGATTGAGATCAGCAATTTAAATTGCTTTGATTTAAATCAATACATCCCGCTTGACAAATTTATCATCTTTTCTAATACCCAAGATTGCAACCTTGGTGTTATCTTTGACCTCCCTCCATTCTCTTCCCCGTTACAACCAGGCTCTTGCTATATCTCATCACTTCCTATGCAGTGTCTCCAAATGTTATCCTTTCTTCCCCTTCCTTACCACCAAGATGCTGCCAATCCATGATCTGCTAATGTCCTGTCACTGCAAGATGTTTCTCTTTGGCCTACCATTCTCCAAGCTCCCTTCCTCCAATTCAAAACGCCACTGTCAAGAATTTCTTCAGGGTCCGTGATACAATTTGCATCTCCTCTGTCTTGAGACTCCACTGGTTTCCACTCTCGCCTCAGAAAGACACTTTCAGAGCTATCACTTTGCCACTGTCCTTATCTCTGTCATCATCACCTCCTCTGCACCTTCAAAACATCTCTGACCACTTCTTTTGTTTCCTTTTCTCCTTCCCAATGTTGTGCTTCATATATGCCACCCTGTATGTCTGTAGTTAATATACATATGCCAAGCCCCTCAGTTTGCTTCTTGATAAGACTTGGAAATCCTTTCTCAGCCCAGAAGCACTCAGCCAACAATCACTGAGCCTTCCTCTAGTTTTATTTAGATTGCCTTGCACCTGCTTCTGCATTTACATTTTGGGGTATATTCTCAGTCAGTTCTCTACCTGTCTTCTACTCAAGCACATATAAAGTTGACACAGAAATACTCATGCCTGCACTTTAAGGTGCAAACACCTGATAAAAATGAATAGATTCCAAGGCTGTAAGGGACCACTGTGATCATCTAGTCTGACTTCCTGTATAACACAGGCCAGAGAATTTCTCCCCCCAAATTCCTAGAGTATATTTTTTAGAAAAACACCCAATCTTGATTTAAAAAATGCCAGTGATGGAGAATCCATCATGAACCTAGGTACCTTGTTCCAATGTTAAAATTGTCCTCACTGTTAAAAATCAGTCTTATTCCAGTCTGAAATTGTCTAGTTTCAACTTCCAACCATTGGATCACATTTACCCTTTCTCTGCTAGACTGAAGAGCGCGTTATCAAATATTTGTTCCCCACGTAGCTACTTATAAACTGTGATCAAGTCACCCCCAACCTTCTCTTTGTTAAGTTAAATAGATTGAGCTCCTTTAATCTGTCACCAAAACGCAGGTTGTCTAATCCTTTGATCATTCTCGTGGCTCTTCTCTGACCCTTCTCCAATTTATCAACACCCTTCTTGAATTGTGGGCTGCAGAACTGGACACCATATTCCAGAAGCAGTTGCACCAGTGCCAAATACTGAGGTAAAATAACCTCTCTGCTCCTTCTAGAGATTTCCATGTTGATACATCCAAGGATACCATTACTTCTTCTGGTCACAGTGTTGCACAGGGAGACCACATTCACCTGGTTATCTACCATAACCCCCAGATTCTTATCTTTGCAGGAGCTCTCACATGTGTCAGAATTTGCACTCACAAAACCTTTTGGCCACAATGGGTCCTGCATGCTTGTGTTAGGCTATTTCAAGGGCACACACACGCAAGTGTTAATGCACTCATAAGTTTGTGCGCCTGAAAAGTTTAGGTACATGTTTGTGGATATGTAACTGTACATGCTCACAAGTGGAAGCCAAGGTCTGAAAGCCTGACCTTTTAAGATCTTCAAGATGCTGTCTAAAGGTGAGCAGAGAGACAGAATTTTATCTCAGATACAATTTTCTTTTTGAATTATAATTTCTCATTTTGTCTGGTTTTAACTTATCCAAATTTCATCTGCATGATTTCCAAATATATCTGCACTGTGCAGCATTGGCCTGATTTCCCAGCTCTTCTGACAATCAGGTGCCCTCACTGGACACAAATACAAGTTAGACAGCTAGACGAACAAACAATCATTTCTGATTGCTTATGCCAATGCAAAAATCACGAAAGCTAATCCAAATACAAATTTGTTATCAGAAGTTCGGTTCAGCTCCCGCATTGATTTGTTATTTGTTATCTTTCACCTAGTATACAAATGTGATAGTTACTTATGGCATAAAAAGAGTGCTTAGATTATTCAGTTTAGGAGATTAGACAGAGCAGATCACAGTAACTTTTCCTTCCAATATGTCAAACTAGGGGACATTTAAAACAGAAAACACCTTTGTAATGGGAGAGTAGGGCAGTTGCATAGGAGACAGGAAGACACTATGTAAGCATGTTAATTAAATGATCCACATAGAGTTGGCTGTCCCTTATGACTTTCATTTCTAACTGTTGAGCCTCCTAATGAAGACCTGTGATTTCACTTTGTTCAAATGTCACTTCAGTTCAGCTGAAGCAAATCAGGCTTTCTTCTTTCTGCTTTGTACATTAGCAGCAGGAACAGGAAAGTCATGTCTCTGAATCCTACATTAAAGAGAGTGACAAACCCGTTGTGGGAGATTTGGTTACATCTCCAACTGCAGCTAATGCAGGTGTGATGCAGAGGGTGTGTAAAGCTCAGATTTGAACATCCCTGAACTATGAGGTGTATGAAATCCAAAGCCAGAGATCCAGGTCTAAACTTTCCAGCTTGGCCAGCCTATAGCATGAGATATTTGGGATGGGCAAATCAGCTAGAATGACAGAACAATGCTGACCCCTCCACTTCAGTCTACACTTCAAAAGAAAGAGATGCTGGCCCAGTAGGTCTGACGTTAATGCTTTGCAATATGCTATGCATGAGATGGTAGGGTTCAATTACTGGCTCTGGTCCTTTCTTCCTTGGGACAGGAGGGGTTTCTCCAGAGCCCCTTGCCCTATGGCTCACCTAGAAGTAACACTGATGGTGCTAAAGAGCAGCCTCTAGCCAGTCAATGATAGTCACTATAACATAGGGACCTGCAAGTCAGCAGAGAGGAAAAGGGCCTTTCTATAAAGGACCTCTGAAGTGCATCCATTTCTTTCTCCTCCCATTCCCGCCCTTTCCTTGTTCTCACGGGTCTCTATTATTTACTCAGATACATTGTGGATCAACCAATGCACCCAATGCCAGATTGTGGTTGTCTCTTGTACAGGTGCCCAACAAGCCCTTTCCGTGAGCATCGCACTCCAGGGTCCAGTCCCACCACTCACCTCCACACCGGCCAGCAGCATGCCCTGACACACAGTGCGTCCCTGTGCTCCCATCCTGGCTATGTGGCTCCTCATCACCCCTGAGGCAGGGCAGTCACTAACTGTCAGGCTCTGGCCCTTAGGGATTCATTTCAGACTCTTATTACACTGCAAAGTTCTTCATATTGCTGCACTTGCCCGTCTAATAATGAAACTGGAATTTCTGCCCCCTGGGGAAATTCCAGTAATTCAGCATTTGTTTTCATCTCAGTCAGGACAAAACATCCCAATATCAACATTTCTCACAGAACAAAATGTTAAAAAAAAATGTGTATTTGGCACAATCCAAGCAAATGAAAATTTGACATTCCTGAATCAATCCATTTTATTTCAAGTCAGTTCAACATTAAACTGTTTCTGCCTGTGTTCCTGCCTCATGGGAGTTTTAGTTCAGATGCCTCATGACCTCATTCTTAGTCCAAGTCTGAAAGAAACATCAAAACCAAACAGTCCTCAGCCCCACAGGGTTCTGCCTTCAGCTTCCTTCCTAACAGGTGGGGTCCCAATAGCCTGTCTCACTGGCTACCCTCCTACCAAGGGCCTCTGGGAAGCCATAGCCCTCAGCCAGGTCCTAGCTTGAGTCCAACTTCTTACCTCACATCGGAGCAGCCTGTCTGCTCTCCTCCCCAGCCAGCCCCAACGGTGGGCATCCTCAGTCAGCTTCTCAATTCTCCTCCTCTCTGGCTGCTCCTTCTCCTCAGGGCTAGTCACAGGAGACAGCCCCAGTTCTTTTCCTCAGCCAGCCAGCCTGTCCCAGGGAACAACTCTTCTTAGATCCAATGCCCAGCACAGGTGTAGCCAGCTGGGCTAACCAACCAGGACCGATTGCCCCCAGCCCCATTATCGTCACTGTCTGAGTTTGCTGTGTTGTCGTTGTGTGTATGCTTAGTGCAGGATTTTCAAAGGCTCATAGTTTGATCACATCAAGCCCAATTTGCAAACGAACGTGCAAAGGCTTCTCTGAGAGGGGCATGGAAGTGACATAGGCCACCTTTTAATTTCCAGCCTTTTCAGCTGCAGGGGTCTTCAGTCAAGGTCACGAGAATGTTATTATATTGGGAAAAGTGTATTTTTCCCCACTCTCCACTTAATCAAAGAGAGGGACTGGTTTTGCTCAAACATTGCATTTCGTAGGAATTCACCTTCAGGCAGACACCCTGACTGGAAAATTTCAGTTCCAACGGTGAATGTTTCAGAGTTATGAGTGCTCCAAAACAGGAGGTTAGAATGGAAACTGTTACCAAACAGCTATGATTCTGACTGATGTAGCCACCTAAACTTTGCAAGGGGCCTCCTGTACAGAAAACCTTTTAACTGATTATTATTATCTGAACACTTTACTGTCTCAGGTCTTTAGATAGAAAGGAGCATGCACAATTACCTATTTTTTATACTCAGGCAAGTGAGGTAATTGCATGTGCATAAGAACATAAGAACATAAGAAAGGCCGTACCAGGTCAGACCAAAGGTCCATCTAGCCCAGTATCAGTCTACCGACAGTGGCCAATGCCAGGTGCCCCTGAGGGAGTGAACCTAACAGGCAATGATCAAGTGATCTCTCTCCTGCCATCCATCTCCATCCTCTGACGAATAGAGGCTAGGCCCATTACACCCCTGGCTCTCTTCATGCACAAATACAGTAAATGGGGCATGCCAACCAGAGCCCAGATCCAATGCCCACTGCAGTCACTGCTGGGAGTCTTTCCATTGCCCTCACTGGGAGTTGGAGGAGGTGTGCAAATGCACCAGGCCTTTATGATAACCGGGGACACCCTGTTCTTTTGTTATAGTCTCGGGTACTAACCGTAACCTTTGTTGAAAAGGTAACAAGGAAGCAGAGCTAAAAAAACAAAACTGAGTGGAACTCAGTGGCTCAGGAACTTTTCATGCATGTCTGGTACCCCCGGCCCCATCCACAGGTCAGCAGGAGTGTGAATAGGCCAGCCCTATCCCACTAGCGCTGATTGGGTAGGCACAAGGGGGGGGATAGCTGGCCCCAGAACACAGATTTGCTAGCAGACTGGGAGGAAACTACACTCTGACGCCCTGCTGCCTGCCCATCTCCCTATTGGAGGGGAGGAATGTCCCTCCAGAACAGAACTCAGTCCCGCCCAAAAGGAACAGAGGATGGGTTGCAGGCCACCTGGTTGGCTCCGGGCTGCTCAGCAGGCACAGGGGCAGGATTGGAGAGAGGACGCACATGCTTTAGCCTGAGGATCTTTTGGGACTGCTGGAGAGAGCAGTCCCAAACTTACTCAGCCAGGGCCTGGCCCAGGGATGTGCCCAAAGCGCAGGACAGGGACCTGGCTGCACTCAGGCTGGGTGAGCAGCCTCGATCCAACATGGTGACCAGAAGGATGGTTACAAGGGGACACAGCAGAGATGGTGTCCACCCTCTAAGCTCACACTGCACCCAAGCACAAGTGCCCAGTTTGGGACGAGAGGCTGGGGTAGTTTGGGCACTTAATTGAGTTAGAGAGTGTTCCTCTATGGTATTGCTGGGAGCCAGGGGACGGAGGCAGATGTGCAAACCCAGAAGACATGGTCCCAGCAGAGTTATACTTTGTAGCCAGATTACAGTCAAAAGGAGCTGTAAATTCAATAGAGAATCTGGCCATGTGACTTTTGTGTGATCCCAAACTCTCAAAATTCAGTCAAAACCCCTCACACTTAGTTTCATGTTACTCCCCCCGCCCCAGCAAAACTGAGTTTCATGGAAAACCATAAACTATCAAAGGTTCCATCGCAAGACTGGTGAACTTTAGCAAAGCCTTTGATGAAAATGGTCTGAGATTCAAGTGTGTAATGAAACCTCAAATCAGTCAAGTTTCAGATGGTTGAAAATATGCCTCACAGCTCTGATCAAAGGTATATTCAGGAAGGATGCTGCTTTGATACTGCACTATACCACATTCCTTGAAATTTTCAAAGCTATGCCCAGGGATTTAGCTGAGAAACTCATGTTAGGAGTGATGCAGCTAAATTTAGCAATGCTTGGGGGGAGGTGACAGGAAGACGTCATATTTTCGGACCATGCTACATTCCTCCAGAGGCAACTTTTTAATTCCACTGCCTTCACATCAAAGTTCAAAAAGCAGTGTGAATCTAAATGCATGATGGGAGGGAATGATTTCATATATGTAATGATTTCAACTATTCTTTTCTGTGGCTCACCTAGAAGTAACACTGATGGTGCTAAAGGGCAGCCTCTAGCCAGTCAATGATAGTCACTATAACATAGGGACCTGCAAGTCAGCAGAGGGGGACCTGCAAATCAGCAGAAAGGGCCTTTTCCTCTCAACAAGCAGTAATAAAAGGTGGCACCAGAATTATTGCTTCTCCTAAGTACAGCTTTTTCTTAGACTCAGGTTTTTCCTCCATTTTGAGGCAGAAAAGGTGTTAATGCTGTGCGATTAGCTGTTGACCCACATTCCAGCTGCCAGATGTAAGTACAACTGTAGCACAGATGGTAGCAACTACCATTGCCCGATTCCAAAGGCTATTTGTAGAGTGGAGCAAGGAATCAATTGTTTTTGGTTCGGTGGCCGACCCGAAAAACCAGAAAAGAAAAATCAGTGTGTTTTGAACTGAAACAGAATTTTTTCATTTTTTTTCTCGCTGAACCAAAAATATGGAAAATAATTGTTTGGGTTGAATGAGATGTTTTGAATGTCGTTTCAAATTGTCATTTTGTTTCAGAATGTTGTTTTGAAACAACATCAAAACAGTTTGTTTTGAAAACGTGAAAACTTTTCAACAATTCCATTTCCCCCGCCCCCCCCCCCGCAGTTTTTTCCAACCCAATTATTTGCTGAATTTGAACTGAATTCACAAATAGTTTTGGTGCCCTGAAAAACTTA
Source organism: Mauremys reevesii (assembly GCF_016161935.1). Classification (NCBI taxonomy): domain Eukaryota; kingdom Metazoa; phylum Chordata; order Testudines; family Geoemydidae; genus Mauremys; species Mauremys reevesii. The sequence continues at coordinate 23,188,946 of NC_052635.1, read as the reverse complement.
TTTTTTGGCAAACTTACTATTTGCCAAAAATTTAAAAAATGGGCCCAGATACAGTTATTTGCATTTTCCAGCACATCACCATAAGTCACCACCTGAACTAAACCAGAGGATGGCTGTCTCTGAAACACTGCACTCAGTAGCTAGCTCCCATTCTCCAAGAACAAAATACTGATATATAATTTTTCCCTTTCTAAGTCCATCTCCTAAACATCTTGGATCCAGCTATGAAGTAATCATAATGCTGAATTTGTGACATGTAGATTTCCCCAGCAACAGACTGTGATATCATTATTGGGATTGTGATTCTATTACATTGTACTCTGTGTAGGTTCTTACTCCAGGACATTGGCTCCACTGTAGGAACAAGAATAAGCAAATACAGGAAGCACAAAGCATTGTCAAAAAGAAAGGAAATACGCAAAAGCGTCGAGAGAACCGATGATCGAAGATAAAAAAAACCAATATGGCGGCAATATATTAACATGTGCTTTTTTTGTTATGAATGATGATGTTGTAAAATAAATAAATATATGAGAATGTACATTTTTTTTTTTTTTTTTTTTTTTTTACAACAGATGTTTGATTTGGCGATTTGCGGAGGCGGACGGCGGGGGGCCTGGGAAGGGGGGGGGAGGAGGGGGGGGGCGGCTGGGGGGGGTGGGTCGGAGGGGGGCGCGCGGGGGACACGGGGGCGGGCGGGTGGCTGGGGGCGGGCTGGGGAGCCGGGGGGGGGCGGTTGGGGCTGCGGCGCGCGAGAGCCGGGGCGGGCGGGCGGTTGGGGACGGTGGGTCGGGGGGCGGGGAGCCGGGCTCGATATTAGGGGTTCGCGAGATTAAAGAATCGACATAACGGATCAAAGAGGAGGAGAGCGTTCACCACTAAAACGTCGACTTAATATAGGATGCAAGTTAACCGAGGTTGTGTTTTTTCAAAGCTCACTAAATGTCAAAGACGCCTTTAAAGGGGCTTTCACCTGATACAGGGAGAAAGCATTGTCTAGTGGGGGTTGGTGTTGTGGGTAATGAACTGGACTGTGACTCAGGAGACGTGGATAAAATTCCTGGCTCTACTGCTAACTGGCCTTGGGCAAATTATTTCAGCTTTCTCTGTGCCTCAGTTTCTCCACCTGTGAAATGGAGATAATGATGCTGATTTCCTTTTGTAAAGTGCTTTGAGATCCACAGATGAAAAACGCTGTATATGAGGTAGGTATTATTATTAATTATTATTATTATTATTATTACATTACAGGCTGTGAGGATAAATGTATTAATGTTTTTGGAGTGCTCTGTTATTACCGTAATGGGGAGGGAGTCATTGACATGGAAAGATAGTGGGTAAATTGCATTCCTGGGCATCACCAGATCTAGGTTCTGTTCTGGGCACTGCCAGAGATTTGCTGTGTTTCCTTGCGCAAAGTCCAAGAGATCTCTGGTGGTCTAGTGGTTAGGTTTCGGCACTCTTAGTGCTGGTCAGGGAGTTCATGGAGGGTAGCCAGGGAGTTCATCAATGGATAGCCAGGATGGGCAGGGATGGTGTCCCTAGGCTTTGTTTGCCAGAAGCTGGGAATGGGCGACGGGGGATGGATCACTTGATGATTACCTGTTCTGTTCATTCCCTCTGGGGCACCTGGCATTGGCCACTGTCAGAAGACAGGATACTGGGCTAGATGGACCTTTGGTCTGACTCAGTGTGGCTGTTCTGGCTGTTCTTATGTTCTAAAGTCACTTCATTTCTCTCTGCCTCTGTGTCCCCATCTCTAAGGGTAGGATACAACCACTGAACTATGTCACATAGTTAATTACTTAATTTTTGTAAAGCGCCTTGATATCCTTGGCTAGGTGGCACTGCAGAAATGCAAAGTATTATTATTACATGATCTGATCGCTGTGTCTACAATATACAGTAGGAGACATTCTTGGGCATGCCCATGACATTCTCCTAAAACCAACACATTTTACAAGCACCCTGGCATAGTAAAATGATTCATTTTCACATCCAACTTCCCATCAGTGCAAATAATGTATGTCTATGACAGAGCCATCAATCCAGCCATCAAAGGGACTAACGCTGTTTGGTCAATGAGTTTTTAGGAAATTACACACTTTTCTTTGTGAGGAGCATTACCTTCATGATGATTTTATAATATTTTTACCCAAACCGAACAGCAAGTGGGTTGGTAACACTTCTTGTGAAGGCGACAGTTATATCACATCACTGCCATTTAACTGCAAAACTAGCCCCTTGCAACGGTTATATTTCATTTTAATGTTGGTAGATGCACTTACACAGGAAGGCCTGATGCGAAACACACACAGAGGACTTCAAAGCCTGCACTTTCCAAAGCCAGGCCATTTTCACGAGGGACCCACAGGATAATCAGAGTCTTATGGTCGGTATGCTAGGGCTGTAAGCATAATAATACTAATTCATAAATCATTAATGTGGCAAAGAACTAATTTCCAAGCAGCCAGGACTCTTTCTCAAGGGTCCTAACTACTCCTGGATCCCTTCTTGTGGGGATTTTGCTAGGAGAGGCTGCCTTAGAGCCTGTCTATTGGATTGGGCCCTGCACAAATCAGAGGGGATGGTGCTGGTTTCCCACACCCAGAGCACTTCCCCAGGATGTGGGAGATGCTGATTCAAATCCCCATTCTGCATGCTGTGGAGCAGGGAAGTGAATCCAGGTGAGTGCCCAGACCAGTTGCTCTTATGTCCACCTCTAGAAGCTGTTCGCTTTGGACACATCACTAAATAGCCTTTGGGACAGGAACTTGAATGCAGGTCACCAACATCTGAGATGCATCGCCTAAGCCCCAGGCTGTAGAGTCATTCTAGCTAGCTCTGTCGCTCTGGCCCAGGGACGAGGTGAGAATGCAGACTCTCACAGCCTTGTGTATTGCCTGATCCAGACGTCTTTTCCTCATCGGAGTAAATAGTCACATTTCTGCCTGTTTTGCTGGCACTGAATATTTTGGACCCTTTATGGAAACAAGTGGTTAATTATTTACAAGTCTGTCCACACCACTCTGGTTTACATGCTGAGATTTACTTGATTTGTTAAACGATGTGGCATTTAAAAAAATATCTCTGTCATGAATCTGTCAGGAGAACTGAAAAGCTTTTTCTAAACAAAAGAAAAATACTTAAATACTTTAAAAATTGCTGAAAATCCCCAAATCAGCACTGCTTTCTTTTGTTTACCGCCTTTTATCCACTTAAATAAATCATCTACCTGCCTTTCACTCAAAGGGCTTTGTGGTGGAGGCTGATTAACTGACTCACATTTAAGAATTTATTAGTGACACCAGGGAAGAATTTGGCCTCTCAAGAACTATTTTGTATTTGACTGTAGTGTTTTAAGGGACTAAGTGGAAGGGGTCAAGGGGCTTTCAGAAACTGCCCCTTAGCCAGTGATCTGTAAAGCAGCTCAAAAGAGAACTGAAATGCTATGTACCATATATACTTGATCATAAGCTGGTTCATTTATAAACTGACACTCATTCCCCCTGCCCCCCAAGATGGATAAATAAAAATGGAAAATGTTTATGACCCATTCATAAGCCGACCTTATAATTCAGGGGTCAGCAAACTTTGGCTCCCGGGCCATCAGGATAAGCTGCTGGCAGGCCGAGATGGTTTGTTTACCTCGAGTGTCCGCAGGCACGGAGGTAAACCTAAGTAAATAAAGTGTCCTGGCCCGCTAGCTGCTTACCCTGACGGGCTGGGACAGCAACTGGTGAGGAAATTTTTTTGGGGGGGGAGAAGCTGGGGGTCAGGGGAGTAACCCCTGTGGCCACCCCCCATATGACCCCACCCCTAGCCTGGGACCCCCACACTCTCCTCATCCCATCCCTTCCCACCTTATCTGGGGAGGGCCAGGGGAGGATGTCTCTAGCCTGGCTGGAGCTGCTCTGGCAGGCTGGGTAGCACAGCTGCAGAACGTTCCAGTGGGCTGGGCCAGGCGGCGTGGCCACAGCATGCTCTGGCACCTGGGAGGCACGGCTGCAGCCTGCTCCGATGGGCCAGACCAGGCGGCGCGGCCACAGCATGTTCCGGTGGGCTGGGCCAGGCGGCACGGCCGCAGCATGCTCCGGTGGGCTGGGCTGGGCGGCACGGCCGCAGTATGTTCTGGCGCCCGGGAGGCACGGCCACAGCCTGCTCTGGGGGGTGGGGCCAAGCGGTACGGCTGCAGCCTGCCAGCCCTGGAGCTGCAGCTGCCGCCTCTGCCCTTCTGGCTCTGCTGGCTGTGCTGCCTCTCCTTGCTCCCTCTGTTGGGGAGAGGGTTGTGTCCCACCTCTCCCTCTCTATACCCGTTCATAAGTCGACCCCCTTCTCTGGTGCTTCCCTTTTTTACTAAAAAAATTCAGCTTATGAACAAATATTTATGGTAACTCCCAAGTTCATGGCTCTCTGCATTTCCCACTGTAACCTGGCAGGCACAATATGTATTTCTAAAATACATCCATCAGACCCCCCTGGATTCTGACCCTGCAGAGAATCTCCTGGGTCCCATCCTGCTTCCATTAAAATCTAGGGGAGCTTGGCCACTTTCTTCTATGGGAAGAGGCTCAGGCTACTTGTGAGGTGTTGAATACCCTCATCGTTCAAGCATAAGAAGCGAGCCAAGGTAGGGCAACATTCAGGCTTTACACCCTTCCTCCTCTTATCCTGTACTCTCCATCAAGCACTTTCTAAAAGTAGAGTTCTTTAAGTTTCTGTACATTACCTTATCCATAAGCATACTACTATCATACCCATACGAGAAAGCTGTCTGTCATAAGATCCCTTTTATCACATATATTTGAGATAGCAAAATTAAACATAAATAACCTGATTGCATATTTAACATTCTATTACACTCCCTAAAAGACTATATCATATAGTCTTAATAGCCACTCTTTTTAAAGTTAAGTATTAACTTGGCTGGGAATGAAGATATTTTCCTCTGGGTTTTCTCTATCATGCCTTAGTATTATAGAAAGTCCTGTGGATACCTTGCAGGCAGGTTGATGCTGAGCAAGTGCAAGTCTTTCTTATGATGACTGGAGACTGCCTGGCCCTTGGTTCGTGCAGTCTTGAGAGAGGCTGTTCTGGCATCTATCAGTCACTGGTCACCCTGTGTTCCTTGTGCTGATTATGCCACAACAGAATACATATTTCATCATCCTCCATGTTTATGGCTTGCTTTCATAGTGAGTGAATGTATTTGCGGTTTCGGTGAAATATATGACCGTCCACTGCTATGTTATATGAATGAGGATTTCTCTCTTCAATGCTTGTAGTTTGTTTCCAAATGCAGGATTTGTCTTAAGGAAATATCAAGTTCAAACTAGTTGTATTTCTTGGAGGTCTTTAGTTTGTAGGTCATAGTAGGCTTTGGCTTTTGAGCATCTCTCTTCATTTTTGTCTGTTACTCCTTCCACCACTGCCAGTGCTGGAGCTATAGGCACCAAGGTATGCATTCGTCTTGATGTCAGCTGTTGTATTGGGGGTAGATCTAGGTCTTTTGTGGGAATGTTTATCCATTCAGGGACGACTTGCTGTATATTTTCCTTGCTCTTTAGTAGTCTTAGCAATTTTAACTGCCCATTCGGCTTTGCCATATGACTATCTCTGGTATAGTGGTGATTTGATGTGACTGAATTTCCATTCCCAAATATATTGCACAAACTCACTGCAAGTGAGCTGGGGTTCATTGCATGAGTCATTTGTCCCAGGTACAGTGTCACTACATTTGTGAGTACTCTTGTTTCAGCTGAAAGCAGTGGCTTCTGTGTTGTGGATACTACCTGATGTTTCAGCCTGCCTACTTCTCCTTGGTATTCTGCTTGTAATTTACATTGTCCTAGCGGTATTATGACCATGCCATTTGCTTTACTGCAATTGCAGTCTCTTCTCTTGCATAATGCTGAGGATTTCTTTGTAGCTTATCACAGTCACTGATGCTCCAATGTTTATTTGGCATTCAATTCCCTGTTTGCTGGTGTGCTTCTACCTTGTCTTTGCCTCTGGTGCTAGTCTCAGCTTTACAAACTATTTATTTTGGCAGTTTTGCACTGCATTAATGTCCTATCATGCAAAAACCTTATCCTCCGAGTAACTGCTTGCTTCCTAAATATGGTACAATATTTTTCTTTGTATTTCTTGTCTGCAAACTTTTGCATAATGACTTCCTTTGCCACAGCTATTGCATTTGACCCCATATACAATTTTCCATTATCACGTTTTTCTTCACAGCACCCACAGGTCTTCCTTTGCATTTTGTTTATCTCTGCTTTGCATTTCCCCCCTTTGTATTTCCATGCTTTTCCTGTGCTACTTGGTGAATTCTCAGTGTCTGCTCCACTTATGATCTACATTTGGATGTGAGCTTATTCTAGCTTTACTCACGCCTGTATCTCTTTGTAGAGCTAGCATGGGCTCTGAGCACCCTCATTTGAGCTCCTGCATTTTTTGTCCCTATTACTAATCTCTCACAAATTAGTTTACCTTATGCAATTATCAAGTCTTAAGAGTCCCCCACTCTGTGCTGTTTGGCAATACACTGATCTATCGTTTCTCCAGCTTCTTGGTGACACTTATTGAAAAGATCCCTTTCATCTGACATTTTCGGTGGGTTGAACATGCTTTTGGAGTGCTTCAGGGATGTTACATGGGGCCTCCTGATCTGCTGCTGCCATATTTGAAGCTGGTGGAGCATGTGGCAGACTTTACCCATTACTCCTTCTATGTGGCTGCTCTTGTTTTGCATCTCTTCTTATCCATCCCCACTGCAATGCTGTAGCTTTCCCATTGTGATTTAAAGACTGTCCTATTGCTTACCCCCTCCCCGTGCACGGCCATCTGCTCAGGGGCAGGAATTTGGTATGCTGCCAGGATTGGTTTTTCTTCCTTTGGGTTTCTTGCAATATTCTTAGTTTCCTATTTCACCAACTCACTTCTGACACCATGTTCGGTGTTTAAGCAGAAAATGAGAAAAAGATACAACAGTGCAACATTCAGGCTTTATTTCTTCCTCCACTTTTCCTCTATTCCCCATGAAGCATATCCTGAAAGTAGAGCCCTCTATGGACTTCACCCTATACATATGCCTATCATAGCGTCCCCTATTGGAAATCTATGTATTGTAACACTGCATTTCTCATTGAATGGTGCTCACTGTGCATGACGGATCTCTTTCTGAGTTTATCATCATACTCTGGAGTCTAGGATACACAGCAGCGAAGAGTCCTGTGGCACCTTATAGACTAACAGACATATTGGAGCATGAGCTTTCGTGGGTGAATACCCACTTCATCAGATGCATATAAAATGTAATGGGTACATGCACTATATGCATCTGACGAAGTGGGTATTCACCCATGAAAGCTCATGCTCCAATACGTCTGTTAGTCTGTAAGGTGCCACAGGACTCTTTGCTGCTTTTACAGATCCAGACTAACACGGCTACCCCTCTGATATAGATTACACAATTTGCTCATCAATGTCAGCCTGAAATAGAAATGAAGCAAAAGTAATTTAGAGGGTGGGCAGAAGCCACTGGCCTCCAAATTACAAATAATACACATGCGGAGAACTAAAGCTGAAAGTCTTTTCTTCTTCATTGTATGCCACCTGTACCAGCTGATGAACTTACTGACATCTGTAACAGCATTTTCCTTACACTCTACACCACTTTGGGTGTTAGTGACCCTGTACTCTGGCATTGGAAACACAAAGCCCATGAACTCAGGTTTTGGCAGGTAAAAAGCCTTTTAGTTCCCCTTAAAGTTGCTTTTGTAATGAGCAGGTATGATCAGATACTGCAAAAAATACACACACATAAAAACCACGGGGCTAATTTTTGCAGAAACCACCTTACAATGAAACAATTTAATAGAAAATACTCTGTAAAATCTCTGGATAATAAACGCCAATGGCTGGAAGTTGAAATGAAACAAGTTCAACTGTAAATAAGGTTCAGAATTTAGGAGTGAGGGCAAAGCACCATTGGGAAAGTTTTCCAAGTTGGGGGAGGAGTATCAAGTGTGGATATCCTAAATCATGCTCTAGTTCAATCCCAAGTCATTGGCCTTGATGCAGGACTCAATGGGTCAAGTCCTATGGCTTGAGTCTTGCTGGAGGTCAGACTAAATGACCAGAATGGTCCCTTTTGGCCTTCAAATCTATTAATCTGAAGCAATTAATTAGATAGAGACACTGCATCCCAGAATTCTGGGGCAGATTCACTGAGGCTGGGTCAAGGAGGAGTAAACAGCAGCTTCCTGTGCCAGTTAGGTTCCCTCAGTCATGGGAGGTCAGTAGTCTCTCTGCCACTGCCCCATCCATCCACAGTGAGGTTTCCTCCGTTGGGCAGAGTGGCAGGACATCTTTAGCTGTTGACTGTTCTTCACAGGAGCCGCACCAGCCGAACCTACTATAGTAGACCAGTGCATTCCCAGACACCTGGCTCATGAGCCCACCTAACTGGTACCGTGCTGGGTCCCTAAGGCTCCTTGGGTGGGGAGAAGTTATGAAAACTTTCTGTTGCAACATCCCTGCAGAAATACCCGCCCCGCTGCAACACCCACCACACACAGCTTCAGCCAGGGTCTGTGTCAGTAAAAGCCTCCCTGTAAAACCTGGGCTGATTTTAGCCCTTTGGCTAAAGTTCAGGGAATGGATTAATGAGGAATGGATAAACTGCTGCAAACAAGCCAAGCCAAGAGCTGTCAAGTTAATGGAATGCAGACTCTGTCGCACTATGTGAAGCTGGTGGGTGACTACATGGGTCAGGAGACATGGGTCAAATCCAGCTCGAGTCAATAAAGGTTCAGCTCTGCTAGGTGCCTCCTGAGAGATGCTCAAAACCAGTGAGGCTACTCAGCACCTCCCAGGATGCATCTGACAGAAATAAGGCCTTACAAGCCTAATTTAGCGCCCACTGTAGTCAGTGGAAAGACTCCCATTGGCTGGTTTCATTGAGTCTCTACTGGCTAAAGGTCATTGCCACATGATGGCTGTTTGGGGACTTCAGTGAAATGAACTGGTGGCTGTAAATTCCCCTCAATACATTCCTTAGTGGTGCTCTCAGTCCATTTTTTGCCACTTTAACTTTAAATATAAGCCACCACCTACACAGCTGGCCCCTTGTGGCATTGCTAGTCCTTGACCTCTCTGCTGAGTGGGGCCAGGAGGTCAAACTCCCATCTCACTCCCAAGGGATGGGATCTCCAGGTAATGGCTCAGACGTGTTGGTGGCACAGTCTGTGAGGGAAGCTCTCTCTGCTGCTGTCCCTGTGATACTTACTCCATGGGCAAACAGGGCATTATAACACCAGTCTTCGCAGCTGCTTGTCTGAATCACAACTGGGATGTGGTCAGCATGACCCAGTGGTCAGAGCAGGAGTCAGATACCAGCAGATCAGAGTCTGAGATGTGTCAGAGAACAAACTGCCTGCCAGGTGTCAGGAGACAGGCAGGGGCAGGTTACCAGATCAGAGTCAGGCAGTAGGAGCAGGTAGTGCAAGAGAAGCAGTGCAAAGGAGGGAAAACCCAGATTCATGGACAGCTTCCTGCTTCTGTGCTTGGTTTAAATAGAAGCAGGGAGCCAGTCAGGACTCTAGAGTTCCACCAATCAGATCCCAGGGCTGGAGTTGTCTGTTGGACTTGTGCTTCTAGTTCTGGTAGCAAGTCAGTAGGTGGCACATTGCACCTTACTGGCTCCTAAGTGCCCATTGGACCAGGCTTCAAAACCCTGGTCCCTGATAAACTAGCACTAAATTCCCTTAAAAATATGCTGGCTACTGCTTTCAGCCAATCAAGGACTACATCATCACAGTGTTATCTAATCAGGCCTCTCACTGCTACTATGTCCAGTCAACAGTGACACCATGGTCATATTAGTTCCCCGTCACTCTCTGGGTCCCCATGTTTTCTTCCTACGCAACTGGTTTTGTTATTTGCAAAGAGGTGTGAGCCTTCCCTGACCAGATATAGGAGACAGACGTGGCAGCCAGCCAGATTGATATGTCCTTTTGTCTTCCACAGTTGCAGAGTCCCTCAGACCAACCAGCAAACAGGTTAAAAAGGCAGATAGCTGTGCTAGCTGAAACAGCGTCACAAACACGTCTCTTCAAATTAGGGAACATTCATGACTCAGGTCGGATGAATGACTTAATCTGTAACTATAAATAAATATCCTCTCATAAACCACCATGTACTTCTGTTTCAGACTAGAAGTTCATTTTCCCCCCATTCCTGAGGGCTCATTCACCTCATTCACACTAACGTAAATTGGGAGTAACTTCAATGAAGTCAGTGGAGTTAGACTGGTGTCAAACTGGTTTCAGTCAGAAGGAAATAAGGCGCCTAGACTTTGCAAGGATGGACTGACCAAACCTTCACCCTAACCTGGTTCTGACTTCTCTTTCCTTTCTTCTCTAGGGTGTGGAAGTGAAGCAAACTCAAATGGTTCTTTGCATTCCAAAGTCTGCCAAACTCTTTGGCACATACTTTTCCAGTCCCACATTAAATAGAAACATGCCCCTTACATCACCAGTTTGATCTTAGACAGAGTCTGCTGCCTCTGTCCCATTGTTTGTTTCAAAGGGGGATTGGGCAAAACATACAAGGTCGGGGAGTGGGGGAGGGAGTGCTGGCCTCTGAAGGTGAAATCAATTCCTGTTAGTATTCAGTGCAATAGTATAGAAGCAATTCCATTTGCTCAGTTTTAAATGCCATTGGATGCCACCCTCTGCAGAAACTGATCATTCCACTTTCAGCCTATTGATTTCCCATTAAATCAATAGTTTAGGGTGAATTCTCCTATAGATCCATAGATCTCAGTATGACAGATACGGCAATTTCCTGCATATCCTTTGGACATTTTACTGAATTAAGTTTAAGTATCTTTTGGGTCATTGTATTAAATGCAAAGTTTACATATTATTTTGGGCCAGGATTGTAGACAACCTCCCTGGGAGACAGATGTGACAGGTGTAAGATCTGGAAGTTCAAAGACATATATTAAAAATGTGCCAGACAAGAATAGACTTTTGGGACGTTAAGTGGAGTTCCTGCAAATCCCCACCTCTGGTTCTGAAAACACCCACCCTGAGAAGAGGGTGACTGTTGATTACCTGTTCCTGGAGATGGAAGGTTAAAGGCCTGAGCTGTATAAAACAAAAACTGGTGAACTGCTGTCTTCTAAATGAACTTGTAACCACAGGGAAAATCCAGTTGCGGGTTTTGAAGAGCTAACTCCTGCCAGAGCCTGAGGATGGAGATGGGATGATCTCTGGTAAGCTTTTTAGCATGTGTGTAGGCTCTTATAGTTTCCAATATGTTTTCTCTGTAATGCTTTCATCTTAAGAATAAAATGTGCTTGCTTAGAAAGATCTGTGTGGTAACTTGTAACTGCTGACAATTACACTGTACATAGCCTTTGTAGAGAAAGCAAAGTGAAGACACTGGCCTATTTAGCCAGTCTGCTTTGCTGGGAACATCACAGTGTACGCTGGGAACTGTACATCCTAGATAAACCTCGGTCAGGAGGGAGTGAAACACAGGTTTCTGCCCAAGAGAGATGATGATGGGGGAGGGGAGGAGACGAAGCTCATACAGCCCAGACAAGCAGCATCAACTTCGCTGACTTCACCTGCAGCCGGATTGTGAATAAGCAGAAGTACTTCCCCCTGCTTCTCCAAACGTTAAGAGCAATTGTGCATTTTGTAGCCTCCTGCTCAGGGCTGCAGCCAGCATTCTGCTGAGGTGTGGGCGAAATGCGTGTTCTTCATTTTCCTTGTTGTTGAGAGAGGAAGGTTACTCAGCAGCACCACTGCAGGAACTCTCCAAATATACTGGCTCTTCAGCTCGACACTGGCCAGGCGTCATGTGCATTCTCTTCTACTCTACTCTCTACAGGTTCCGTACCACACTCCTCACTGCAGCCTCTGAGCGCCTTCCAGGAATGCGTTAAACAATGTGACTAACATCTGCCACATGTGGTTCTCACATCCTCTCCCCAAGCATGTGCGGTGCAATGTCTTGTTTTGGTAGGGTTGTTTTGTACATATAAATATAGCTGTTGCTCTGTGTGTATGTTAGAGAAGGCAAGGGCTAAGAAATGCACCTTGCACTTGGAGCAGAAAGTGGCGAGGTTTGTGATGGTCCTTAGTTCCTGGGGGAGCTCGTTGCAGGGCCGCCTGGGGGGGTGGGGGGCGAGTGGGGCAATTTGCCCCAGTCTCTGCAGGGGCCCCCATGAGCATGGCTGAGGCTCCCTCCCTGGCCCCGTCTCCTCCCCTCCCCTCTCCTGGTTTCTGTCAGAAACCAGGAGGTGCCCTTAAGGGACAACAGATAGGGAATACAGGTGCAGTTACCATTAAACTGTGACACTCAGTGCTATAGCAGCAGCCGCTTCTCAGAACAGCTGCTCAAAAGAAGTATATAGGAGGAGGCTGAAAATGCAACAGAGGATCTGTGGGATTCTCCCACATCAGGCTGTGTGTTATGTTGTATCACACTGAGAATACTTGACATCAATATAGCACCTCCCATCCAAAGATCACAAACCAAAACCTTATAAATGACACATACAGGGTTCATGCCACTCATCAGTGCAGCCACCTCCTCAGTGGAACACAGATAGCAAGTCTACCCAAGAGGTGACTACAGATGAACAAGAATATTGCAGCCAATTGAAACTACAGAGGGAATTTAGGGTAGGCAGGGTATAGTTATCTAAACTGAAATCAGGCCAGGACCCCCAGGCTAACATGTCCATTGACAGTGTCATGGGATTTTTAAATAACCACCACCATACAGGACCTCAATTTTATGTCCCCTCTGAAAAATAGCACTAGCAGTACTGTGAATCCTAATACTATGCTGGAGCATTGGTCAGTATTAATTCTGAGAGAAGAGCACCCCCTACTGAATCACCAATGCCACATCTTGCAACGCCAAGGTTTTTTCTTTTGAGTAACCATCGAGACCAACTCTAGAGTTGCTTAGATCATGAGATTTGGAGCGAGTTCCATCTGCGGAGATTCTAAGGCCCTTTCTGATGTCCTGTGGCTAATGCACCTTGTCACTTGCTTTACTGAGGGTAAATTCAGATGATCAAATCATTCCAGCCTTTCAGCAGAAGAAGATGTGGAGCCAGGGAATTGTCTAGCTACATATACCTTAATATTTATACAGCATCTGCTAATGTAACACCATTGATTTCAATGGAACCTTCCTGTATGCTTCTTGAACCATCCAATAGAATTCAACAGAGAATGAAATCCCCACTATAACATTCGATAGGATAATTCAGAAAGCCTAGAGAAAGGTGCTTATTCTCCATTAAGTTCTATAGGTTTTTAGAGTAAATTCTACAGAACCCAGGAGTTCTGAAAGTTTTCATAGACTAAGGCCAGAAGGAACCATCATGATCATCTAGTCTGACCTCCTGCACATTGCAGGCCACAGAACCTCACCCACTCAGTCCTGTAGTAGGCCCCTAACCTTTAAATCCTGATGTAAAGACTTTAGGTTACAGAGAATACACCATTTACTCTCATTTAAACCAGCAAGTGACCTGAGTCAGATGCTACATACTTATGAAAAGGTCCTGTCAACTTTAATATGAGGAAATGAAAGGAAAGTTGTGATGATTAGTCAACACAGATTACTAAGTTGGTGTGAGTGTTTGAGAGAGAGAATGCATGTTGATCTAGCAGAACCATATGATAATGTGTTGGATTTCCTTTTCCTCATTGGCTGGGTGGCAGGTGGGTGTGGTTGGGGAGGGGCTGATGCTATGACAGGCTGTACTTACCATGCTCAGCTGACATCCTCCCCTGTATTGTGCCCATCAGTTCATTTCCTCTCACCACCTTTTGTTTTCTAAAAGCCATCTGTCAGCGAAACATATCCAGCTTTTCAACAAATGTGGAATTCCTTTCATAGAATCACAGAGTTAGAAGGGACCTCATCTATTTTAACTCCCAGCCAACATGCAGGACTTGTTCTATTTAAACCATCCAAGACAGATGGCTATCCAGCCTCCTTTTGAAAACCTCTAGAGACGGAGCTTCCACAACCTCTCTAGGCAGCCTGTTCCATTGTCCTACTGTTCTTACAGGTAGGAGGCTTTTCCTAAAATTCAGTCTAACTCTGTTGTGCTTAGTTTGAACCTATTGCCTCTTGTCCTGCCCTCTGTGGCAAGAGAGAACAACTTTTCCCCATCTTTTTTATGGCATCCTTTCAAGTATTTGAAGACCACTATCATATCTCCCCTTAATCTCCTCTTTTCCAAACTAAACATACCCAGTTCCTTCAGCGTTTGCTTATATGACTGGCATTCCATCCCTTTGATCATCTTTGTCACTCACTTCTGAATCCTTTCCATTTCTCTACCTCCTTTCTATATACTGGTGACCAAAACTGGACACAAAACCCAGATGAGGCCTAACCAGCAGTGAGTAGAGTGGTACTATCAGCTCCTGTAACTTGCGAGCTATGCCTTTGTTAACGCAACCTAAACTTGCATTTGCTTTTTTTTCAACAGCATCGTATTGCTGACTCATGTTGAGGTTGTGATTCACCACTACTCCCAGATCCTTCTCAGCAGTGCTGCTGCCAAGCCAGTTTTACCCCATTCTGTATTTGTGCATTAGTTTTTTCTCTCCTAAGTGTAGCACCTTACATTTTTTTCTGTTGAATTTCATTTTGTTGTCTATAAACCTGTTGTCCAATTTATCAAGATCCCTATGAATTTTAGCTCTGTCCTAAAAAAACGTTGGTAACCCACTCCCCAAGCTTTGTGTCATCTGCATATTTGATCAGAATGCTTTCTATTCCTATATCCAAGTCATTAATAAAAATGTTAAATGACACCAGACCCAGAACAGATCCCTATGGAAAACCCCACTTGAGACCTCCCTCCAATCCAACATCATTCCATTAATAGTTGCTCTTTGTTTGCAGTTGTTTAACCAATTCTCTATCCACTTAAACATAGTTCCACTGAGCCCGCATTTCTCCAGCTTACTTGTCAGAATGTCATGTGGGACTCTGTCAAAAACATTGCTGAAGTCCATGTATATTATGTCTACCGCATTCCCTCATCCACAAAACTAGTTATCCTGGCAAAGAAGAAAATCAAGCTGGTTTGCTATGATTTGTTCTTAGTAAATCCATGCTGGCTGCTAGTGATCACCACTTCATCCTCCAGGAATTCACAAACTGAATGTTTCATACATTGCTTTAGTAGCTTCCCAGATCAGGCTGACTGGTGTATAGTTCCCTGTCTTCTCCTCCTCCGCCTCCTTTTAAAGATGGGCACTATGTTAACTCTTCTCCAGTCTTCGGGGACCTCTCCTGTCATCCATGAGTTAGCAATTATTATTGCCAGTGGCGCTAAGATTTCTTCAGCTAATTCCTTCTGTACCCCGGGGTGAACAGCATCCGGCCCTGCTGATCTGAATTCATTCAAATTGGTTAGAAGATCTCTGACGTGTTCTTTACTTATCCTAATCGGCACCTCTTCCCCTTTACTGTCTATGGTAACTTCACTGGTTGGCTGGTCACGTTATTTTTTGTGAGAAGATGGAAGCAAATCAGGCATTGAGCAGCTCTGCCTTCCTATCACCTTCCGCCACCTTCTCCATTGAGCAGCAAACCCACACCATCCCTCATCTTTCTTTTTTGTCTGACTGGTTTGAGGAACCTCTCCTCATTGTCTCTAACATTCCTTGCCAGCTGTAACTCATTCTTTGCCTTGGCTTTCCTGATTTTGTCCCTGCACACTCCTGCTCTCCCCCACCCCCCTTTTAAACAATACCAGCAGTGGCCTGAACCCTGGGATGGCATTACTAAAGGATGGCCCTGCTCACTAGCTAAATTTTCAAACGTGTGAGGCTTCTGGGTGATAAATGCATACTTTGAGGGATTCATCTGGGGAAAGTCTTTGCCTTTGTCTGTCTCTCTTTCCTATTGGTGGCCCCACTGCCTGGCTACAGCCCCATGATAGAGAGGCCGGATCCTGTTTGACCAGAACGTGTGGGCTGACAGCTAAGATACAGGTGATACAGTGCAGCTACTATTCACCTACAAAGGCACAGAGCCCCTGGGAGGAGGAGGAGGAGGAGGTGTTCTCCTAGGGCTGAAATGGCGGTTGAGGAATGACTGAGTAAGGCACGTGAGTCATGCCCCCGTACACTGACTACAGGGCAAGAGGGGGGTATAGCAGTCTCTACGCTGGATTTTGGTCGTACTGGGAGCCCCCTATGCTGGGTTGCACATCCTGTTGCCAATGATGTTGGCACAGCAGTGAGAAGCAGACACACCACACCTGTGACCCGGCCTCTGGACTCTTTCTGTTGATGAAACAACCATGTGCAGGCTATGCTCTTCCTCACACACCTTCATTATTTCAAAGTATTGGGTGAATAATCTCGGTGGATAATTCCTGGCTCATGGATAATGTGAGGATTCAAAATTCGAGCTGAGTAGAGGTAAGTTTTGATTGGATGCATAGGGTCATGTGTTACTGTTTCTGTTCCATGACTGGATAAGTGTTTCTTAGAGTCAGGTATTTTCAGTGCAAATGCTAAAGGTTGTGTGTTAAAACATTTGTTTTCTGCCAATATTTGCTTAAAAATAATTAATTCCCATCTGTTCTTCCCCCCAAAGCCGAATAAGGGGACCAAAAACAGCCCACATGAACCCAACTTTTATTTGAGCAAATATTTGTGAAATGTCTCTTTGAAGTAGTTGCCCAGCACTTGCACCGAATCTGTACAGTGGAATCCCAGTTTAGCAACCCCAGTTTCTCTGGACAGCTAAGAAACAACTACCAGCGCGCCATGAGGGTATAGAGCGAAGTGCACAGAGGTGCTTGCTCAAAGAGGAATGTAAGTGTAGGCTTTAGGGCTAGTCTACCTTAGAAGATGCTCTGTGTCAGCAGGAGAGAGCTCTCCCGTCGGTATAATAACTCCACCTCCGTGAAAGGCGGTAGCTATGTCTGCAGGAGACGCTCTCCCATCAACACAGCGCTGTCCACACTGGCACTTAGGTCAGTGTAACTTATGCCACTAAGAGGTATGGTTTATTCATCCCCCTGAGCAATGTAAATTATACCAAAGTAAGCTCTAATGTAGACAAACCCTTAGTCTTCTTGTTTCCTCCCAGTGACAGGCAAAGTTGTATATAACTTTCTGCTGCCCTGGTCTCCCAAACTATTGAGAACGTGCAAGGAAATCTCTCCTGAAGGGAGGATGGAGCCCTTTGTGGGGGCAACTGTCTGTGGCAGTTAAAGCTTTGTGAGCCGAAAAGCTTTGAAAAGTTCAAGAGCCCAGTTCAGTGACAGAATCCCTGGGGGCCTGAAGAATTGCAAATAAAACATTTTAAAGTTATTTCTGCCTTTGCTGACCTATTGTTAGTGCTGTTGCAGGGGAAGTGGCAGACTGCACAGCTTTGGGTTTAGCTCGTAACAAGTTTTCCAGTCCCCCTATAAATGCATTTCATTTTCACCTGGATTTTAGAGTTTAATTTCTCACAGTTCAGAATTTGTGACTCCTTTGTCCATTGTGGTCCAGGGTCAATGAGTGGTTTTGCTTGTAGTTCTTCCCTACATGAAAAATTGTTCTCAGCTGAATTTCATTTGTAAATGCTAGAATTGAGGGACTAAGGCAAACATGTATGCCTGAATATTCTTTTGAGTGAACTCCCTATGTTCCTTGAGCTGGGAATCAGAGCCTCTTTCATTCACTTTTTGTAACCATTTGTCCGAGTTTTTATTCATAATAATGTCGGTGGAATTCAAAAGTGTCAGAAATACTCATGCAAATATTTGCACTGGGTGAGTGAGCGCAGCCATCTTGAAAACTCTGTGGGTTGGTGAGTCAGAAGTTCATCCAAACAGGGAACAGAATCAATACCATGTGACTTAGGAGACCAATCACATAGCAGTATTGTTGCATTACAAGTCTCCAGTTAGTTTGCACAATGCATTCATCAAACTATTGTGAACTGCCAACAAATGAATGAAAATCTTGGTCTAGGGACAATACAGATTTACCAGAAAAATTCTTTATTGCAGATTGTGCGTGCACAGTGCTCAGAAGTCCAATTCAAAGTCTTAACAGGACTGAAAAGAAAGGGATTTGCTCTGACTTCATTTTATTGCTGTTAAAGAAAACGCTCCTCCCCTCCCCTCCCCCATGGATGCATATGCTACTGGAATAACGGCTAGCCATGGGCAGTACTAACCTTGTAGTTCAATTAGCCTAATAATCCAGTAAATGTTACATATGAGCTTTTACTGGACCCTGTGTCTTAAGACACAGGGATGATGTTGGTCCCAGAAGTGATAGTACCAGAAATGCACAAAGTGGCATGTTGGCATGAGTCCATTGGGGGTGTCAGGCTATCCTGGATTCCTTTTTGTGCAGGGAAGTGAATTTTGCCATTTGGGGTTACTGAGGAGTGCAGTGTAAGTGTTAGCTACTCAGTTTAACAATAAATAATAGCTTACATCTATATAGTGCCTTTCTTCCCCTAATGCTTTGCACACTATACATATATACAGCACTTCACCATGCAGCCACTGCTAGGGCAGATTGAAATAGCTGTTTCACAGCACACAGTGACATTACACAACACATGAAGACAGGAAGAGATGAATACACACTATCTAGTTGAACCGGTGGAATTTGGGTGGTCAGAGCATAATGGCTCAGACTGAAATTTGGCCAGAAGGCCGTTGGGAAAAGTCTCATTGGCTCTTTAATAACCACAGGTGGATAGGATCGCAGTTTAATATTTCATCCAAAAGGAGGATGCTCCCAGGGTGCCTCCTAACATCCTGCTGGGGGACCAGAGCCACCAATTACATTGCCAGCACAACCTCCTATAGACCCTGGATTTTCCTTGGAGGTGTCCCATCCAGGTGCCCATCCATTTTTAGCTTGTGAAATCAGTGAGCTTGCAGGTATAGTTGCAAGCGCTGCCACTACCTAGCTGTGCTCCTCTTGGAGCATTATTACGGGTTCAAGTTGGAAAGGTTTAGCTCCTGTCTCATTTTCCTACCGAATTCAGATATGGCCTGAGAGGGGAACACTCTATTTCCTTTACACCCACAGGAAGCAAATCCCAAGCATCCCCTTTAGTCGGGAATTTCCTTCTCCCCACTCTATGACAAGAGACCCACTGTGCTAGGCACTGCATGCAGTAAACTTCTCTGCTCCAAAGAGCTTAGGGATTAACTAGCCAAGAAGGACAAAGGATGGGAGGAGGTACTCTCACTTCTCTGGGCTTTGTAAGCATCCCCACATGGGCCAAATTGATGACATAATTGATTAAGCACCAGGTGGTTAACAAGGTGATTCAGCTTGTCTGCTGAGGATAGTAAAGAAGCCAGACAGGAAGAGATAGGATTGGTGAAGAGAAAGCCCAGGATGAATCTTAGGTAGGTGAGGGTGCTCTCTCTCTCTCTCTCTCTCTCCCCCCGTCCCCCTTCTCCACCTCTGCTGTCCAGAGAGATGGTATAAGGCTTATGCGGTGGGGAAGGGGAAGGAGCACATGCTGTTGAACATGCCACTGGAGTGTGGGGGCTGTTTGCAGAAAGGAGTGCAGGGCAAGGGAATCGTGGCACATTACACAGGGGAAGTGACCTTCCCAAGGACATTCAGTAGATTGGTAGCTGAACAGGGAATAGAAGCTGACTCCCAGGCCAGTGCCCTGTGCACTGAACCAGACTGCCACTTACAAGCAGCGCAGATTCTTTAGGGAGCACTATGAAAAGACTTAAAAGAATAAAATGGAGAAGCCTCATTAAGCGATAGGATCTCCCTCCCTGCCAGACTCTGAAATGTTTTTTTATAGCAGGTGTTTGAAGTCCTGATATCTTTTAGCCACCTTTAAATATTACTTTTAATCCAGTAACATGCTTAATCAACTCCTCCAGAGGTTAAACTGCTAGACATCATTTGGGGAATTATACATTTTATTTTTGATTTGTTTCCATTGTGGTAACAATGCCTAGAGTTAAGGTTACCCAATGCATTCTAAGGCTATGCCTACACTACAGACCTTACAGCAGCACAGCTGTAAGGTCTCCCGTGTAGCCGCTCTGTGGCGATAGGAGAGAGCTCTCCTGTTGGCATAGTTAAACCACCCCCAACATGTGGCGGTAGCTTTGCTGGTGGGAGAGCATCTCCCACTGACATAGCGCTGTCCACACCAGTGCTATTGTCAATGAAAGTTATTTTGGTCAGGGGGTGTTTTTTTCACATCCCTGTCTGACAAAAGTTTTATCAACAAAAGTGCTAGTGTAGACATAGTAAAGGGCTATGGGGGGGGGTGTCGATCTAAGATTCGCAACTGCAGCTAAGCTATTCGCATAGCTGAAGTCAAAGTATCTTAGTTCAATTTACCTGGCCGGCCTCACGGCAGCAAGTCGACTGCCGTGGCTCCCCTGTCGACTCCGCTTACTCCTGCCGAGGTGGAGTATGGGCATCGATTCAGGGATCAATTTATTGCATCTAGACGAGACGCAATAAATCGATCCCCGGTAGATCGATTACTACCCGCCGATCCGGTGAGTAGTGTAGACGTGGCCTAAGACTCTTTTCACTTGCTTATACATATTCCAGACCAGGGATCGGCAACCTTTGGCACGCGGCTGCCAGGGTAAGCACACTGGCAAGCCAGGCCGGTTTGTTTACCTGCCGCATTCGCAGGTTCGACCGATCGCGGCTCCCACTGGCTGCAGTTCACCGATCCAGGCCAATGGGGGCTGTGGGAAGTGGCATAGGCTGAGGGTGCTTATTCTGGCAGGCCGCGTGCCAAAGGTTGCTGATCCCTATTCCAGACTTTAACTGTTTGGGCTGGAATTTTCCATGCTGGGAGTCTACCTCCGGCTGAATGTGTTTGTTTGTTTGTTTTGTTTGACAGTTTCAGCTAAAATGGCTCCACTGTTTCTGAGAACAAAATGTGGGGAAAATACATTGTTTTGCCCATGTTAAAAAAAAAATCATACAGCAAGAGCAGGACTGGGCATCTTTGGTGCTCAAGTTACTTACTCTGAGACATACTGTATTTGGTCATACAAAATGTACTTGGGGGAATAAATGCCCAGGAAACTCCATGAGGTTTATCCTGTGGCGTTTCCCCTGGAACCTTAGATGGCTGTGAAGCAGGCACGGGGCATGAGCCTGAGCATCCCTCAGGAGCTCTTCCCTCAGCCTCATGAATCCCAGAGTTTTCACCTTCCTTTGCTGTCACCTGTCCTCTGGTAACATAGCTCCAACAGGAGTTGGGTTATCATTGGCTGCCTCCCTGATGGCTGGAGCATAGGGGATTACATGGCAGAAAGGCCCTGATTCAGGAAAGTATTCCTATTCAGGAAGGCACTTACAGGAAGTGTGTGTTTGTTTTCTGGATAGGCATAAATGTAAGCATGTACTTAAGTGTTCTCTAGAGCCAGGTCAGGTCAAAATTTGGATGACAGTTGGTACTTTGATTTGGGATTCTCCAGAGGGAAAGGCATTATGTAGCTATAAATCATCATCATTATTCCAGACAAAATGGAAAGATACATATTATTACTGAGTGTCATAACTATGCATAGCTCTGGTCCCTGCTTAGAAGTGCTGACAATCTAGCACTTTAACTCCTTAAAACACTTTCCTTTCTTCCCTGCTAAGCTTTATTTTTAGCCTTGTTACAGTGCAAGCACAAGAGTAGCCACATAACAATCTGACAATGTCGGGTATTTTTGCTCAGCCTCTGATAGTGCGTTAGGTGCCTGAGAAGTGTTACTTGACTCAAAGTGGCTGGGTCATGGTCTCACAGGGACAGGGAATAGGGCAGATGTTTTGCAGTATATCATCAGCTGTTGCTAAAGTGCTAGCATGAGTCCCTGAGCAGCCATCAGGCCTTGGCTTCCATGCTTTTGATAAGGGTCACTGCAGAGTCTTGGAAGTAAAACTGTCTGTGACTGACATATTTTGCTTCAGCTGTCAGCACAGCATGTTAGTTCTGTGCTAAAATGGAGATATAATATGCCTAATACTGTCAGGCTGACTTGCTGTTTGTGCTGTTAGCCTAAAAGGTAACCCCAGTAAATATATTAGGTTAAAAATAATAAATGATTTCTAAAAATATGTGGTTGAATAAAGCTGGGCAAACAGGTATGTTCTGCTCAAAATCACAAAATCACTTGGATGGTATTTCTGATCCTCTCTATTCGTTTCCCCATCAACCTTTGTGCAAATGGCTTTTTTTTTTGTTGACAAGAGAATTCATAGCCAAGGAAGCAAACAAGTGTTAATGGAAATGACAAGGAAGTCTTCCAAATGCTCACGTATACATATGCATGAAGTTTCGCATCAGAAACATTCAAGCAGCTCATTGATCTCCCTCATTTTAGTAATTTTTCAGCAGCCAGTCTGGGAGAGTGAACACAGTACCACATGAGTAACCTGAACAATTGCACCCCACAGGTAATGAATAGCTAATAGCCAAAGGGAATAAGCGGCGGACAAATCCTAGACTCAGAGCTGTTTACCTAGAGCGTTTCAACACTTCTGAATACAGAACAAATTCATAAAAAGAGTGAAAGGTGAAATCCTTGCCCCACAGCAGTCAATGTTATAATAGCCCATTAAAATACCCATCTCTTCATGCATGTAGAAGAACGGACTCACCACTGGCATGCCCCCTTGCGGCTGAGGTGGGAGCTGTTTCCTCTCTAGTGCCCCCTGTCATCAGTGACATTCTGTGGTGGTTTCTCTTCTTACAACTCAGCTCTCCAACTGGTCACGTTTTAGTTCCACCCCTTCCAAGGTAACAGCAAGTCCAACACCTTGTCCTTGGCCTCACCCCTTAGTCCTATGGTCCTTACACTCTTCTTGCAGGGTTTTATCTCATCCTTATGTCAGGGGAGCTTCATGCCACCTTCCCCATGCTAGTAAGGGAGCCCAGGCCCATCCGCTACTCTGGGTTCCAGTCCAGGGACCATAGAACAAGCAGGCAAGGTCTGTTCTGTCAGACCCCTTGACACTGCCTTTCTCCAGGCCACTTTGTGGGCTTCTTTAGTGAGCAGCCCTTCTCAGAGCTTTTCCCTAGAGGTCTAGTTCCTGCCCTTGTATTGGGGTCAGCCACAGGGCTCACTCCAACCTTGTATCTTCCACGTATTCCCCCCTAGCTTCCTTCTCATCCTGCTGCAGCTTTTCTCTTTCCCACTCCTCTCTGTGTCTGTTTAATCCTTAGTACCAAGAGAGGGAACTGTAAAGTTCTTCCCTCTCTCCCCTGCACCACATTCCTCTCATTACAGCACTACCCAGCTCCTTCCCAGGTGGGCTTCAGCTTTAATTAAGCGCCCTTCCCCACCCCTGCAACCAGGTGGGTTAATTGGTCTCTCAGGCCCACATTAACCCTTTCATCACCTATGTGGGGTAACATAGGTGCTGGAACTGGGGGGGGAGGGGGCTGCTGCACCGCCTGGCTTGAAGTGGTTTCCATTATATACAGAGTTTACCATTTGGTTCAATGGCTCTCAGCACCCCCACTGTACAAATTGTTCCAGCCCCCCTTGGGGCAGACATCCCATCACAGTACATAATTTGCCAACAGCAAAACAGGGCTGAATTTGTTGGATAAATGACTAGCTACAACTAGTATGTGGCATGCTGAATGCTCCTAAATAACCTGGTTAACCTTGTGCCTGGCACAGTGGGGCTCTGATCTCATTGGGGCCTCAAGGACTCCAGTAATAGGAATAATAGGGAAGGAGGAGAAGGCAAAGGGGGCATTCAGTGTATTTGTAAATTACTTGTTTTTTAAACATTTTTTCTCCAGGTCCCAGCCCTGTCCTGGATCAGCGATTCCCACTTTGCAGACTCCCCAGCTACCTGTGATGTTGCATTCAGTGCTGATCATCCCTGCAGGAGGAATGAGGTAAGCTATCAGTTGTTGGTGGGTTTAATGATTTCGAGTGGCTTTTCAATTTCTTTTTTAATGTTTATTTTAAACCTTGTGACATATCAAGTAAGTATATGAAAAACATGGCACGATCACAGTGTAGTGCAAACAGGATTGACATGACTTCGGTAATCCAGCGTCTATAGCAGGACTCTCTGTTGTGCTGGGTGTACTGCTGTCTAGTTGAATGTCTTTAGCCGACTTGATTGTGTTCTGGAAAAGATGTGATTCTGCCCAAACCTACTGGATTGAGAGTTAAAGTCCAAGGGCCAGATCCTCAGCTGATGTAAAACAGCATAGCTCCACTGACTTCAACAGGAGTACGCCAATTTCCACCAGTGAGGCTGTGACCCAAGTGTTAAATAAAAGACAGCTGCCCAATGGACCTCTATAGCCAATAAGAACAGGGCACGTCTCTTCAGGTGCCACTTCATAAGATATGTATTAGAGGGAGAGACTTTTTTCCTAGAAAAATCTTGTTGCTGAAAATGACCTTTTGACTAAAACAGAAATTTTCTCTGAACATTTTCATTCTTGTCCAAAATTTCTAGTTTCTCATCAAAAACTAGAAATGAAAAACCAAACATGTCCAGGTTTTGGTAAAAAGTTTCATTTTTTGAATTTGTAACGAGTAATTTATATGACACATTTGGCTTTTCTGCTAATGAACGGTCCCTGTGGCAGCTTCTGATTTCCTGACCTGTTTTGGTCATTCAAAATCATTCCCCGAATAATTTCTTTAAGCAATTTTTGGCTTTTTGATTCTTCCTGAGCAAATTCATTGTGAGTATTCAAAACTGTGTTTCGTTTTGAATGGACACTTACAGCAGGTCACATGTTACTGTTTCTGTTCCCTGATTGGTTAGATCATCATTCTTATTCTCAGGCCTATGAGTTCAAAATGCACTTTCTGCAACTGTTCAGTATCGATGGCTTAAAATGCATTGTTCTTGCTTGTAAACTTGTTCTCAGAATACAAATACAAAAGGGGCACTGAAGCAGGCTAGCTGGCCCACTGAATGAAACTGGGTTTGGCACTCCTGTTCCAGTCCAGGTGCTCCCAATTGGACCACTTGAGAGGGCAGGGCAGCCCTGGGGACTATAAAAAGTCAGTCAGGAGTCAAGCAGGAGATAAGAGTGGACTGAGGTGGAAGGTGGATCCTGGAAGAAGGTTAAAGGTGGCAGAGCAGAAAGAGGGATTTTCTGGTTGGTGTCCCTAAATCAGGGCCAGGTAGCAAAAGCAAAGGCAAAGGGAGATGCTTGCTGGCTCTAAGCCAGAGAGCTGGAGCAAAGGGCCAGAAAGGGGATGCAGTGGAGGCTTACCCACTGGTATCTCCTTGCTGGAGAGAGGACCCAGGGGAACCGTGAGAGGGCAGGAGAGTGAGCGATGCTCCTAGGAGAGAGGCTGTAGGAGTCCCTGCTAGGAAGAATGGGGTTGCACCCGAAAAAGAAAGGCTTGGGTGGCTGTCGTGGAAGAGGATGGAGAAGAGCTTAGCTATAATGGAAACACTGGGGTCTGGTGAGAAGAAGGACTATATGCACTGGGGCATATGGACTATGTTTTGGGACTCGTTACAGACTCTATGCAGAAGGTATCCATAATAAACTGCCCCCCCCAGGAGGGGTATTGTCTAAATAAGAGCCTGAAGTGAAGTCTTTTCGGCCACCCAAGATGGAGACTGAGACAACGGGCCACTTGCAGTGCTTCCCTGGGGCCATGAGGGGGGCACCTGGGTGGAGGCCACTTCTTTACAGGCAAGAACAAGGTGAGTGAATTCAGTGAATTGAACGAGGTGAATATTCATGGTGATGTTTTTGAGGCGTCTGCCTGGCTCTGTTTCTGATATGTGCAGTTGACTGGCCCCTTTCTCTTTGATGCATTGGGAAATAGAATCACCATCAGGTAGGAACAAATTGACGGTGGATGGAGTGCTGCCACCTTTTGGTTAAACAATTTAGAAATAGTGCATTATTAATTGTGGCAGTCTTGTTTTCACAAGACACTTAATAATAATTGTTTCACCATAGTTAGATCCCCTTCTTTCTTCCTCCTCCTATGTGTAACCCCTCCCCCTTTGTTCTTTCTTCTGTCTGTAGTTTTAGTCAGGAAGTGGTGTTTGGTTGTGGTTTAATAATGAGGTTACTATGAAATTATTGTACAGTGCCCCAAGAGCTTTATAAATGAAGCAATGTTAACAATGATTTAACAGTCACTGCACTTGCAATGAGAGAGGACCCGGGGCTTGAGACAGTTAAGCGGTTTCATTGAGGTGGGAAGATTAGCTGGCTCTGGTGCATAGTGGACACAGCCTGCCTGCTTACCAGAACCTTGTAGTTAGAACGTGGATCTGGTTCCCCTTAACACGCTCTCCAACACTCAGTGCTGTTAGACAGTTATGGCTGAACCAGAATGAAATCCATCTCTGAAAAAGCAGAGCAAACTGCACCAATCTGTTGCAGATGTACGAACTCTCTCATTGGGAACAGAAAGGTCTATCCAGAGGGGCTGGCTGTGAGGCCCTAGCATGCTTCTGGGAACCTCAGTCCACCACACCCGTGAAGGAGCTCTCAGCCCTTCGTGTTTCTGGTAGATAAAGCATGTTCCATGCAGTCTGGCACACAGGAGTCTTTTTGCAAGTTGTCTCAAAAGCAAGGTTTTGTCTACTGTGAATAGTAAAAATCTCCTTTCATGTGGACAGCAGTCTGCCCCAGGATCCTGGGCCAACATTTTCCAGTCTTCTTGTTGTTAAACTGAAATGCACCCACCTCTGGAGTGGAGCAAACACCAGTGGTACCAAACCTTAAGAGCTACCTGGTAGCATATGCCATTTGTGTTATACTCTGGGGTTTATTCTATTGTGCATTTTAATTGTTGTAAGTATCCAGGGAAAGATACATGAGCAACCACTGATATTTCCTTGGCATGGAAGAACTGATCGGCAGAATGATGTCTAATGTCTATTGCAGCATTCTGGAGCTGCTAGCAAAGGGGTATGTCCTTAATGGACCAGGAAGCAGCGTCTTGAAGCTTCCCTAATGGCTTGTCTACTCTTACAGTGCTGCAGCCACAGCACTTAGTGAAGATGATACCTACGCCAACAAGAGGGCTTCTCCCATCGGCATAGATACTCCATCTCCCCAAGAGGTGGTAGCTATGTCAATGGGAGAAGCTCTCCTACCAACAAAATGCTCTTTATACTGGGGATTAGTTCAGTGTAACTACATTGCTCAACCACACCCCTCGGTGACGTAGTTATACCTACATAAGTTTGTAGTGTAGACCAGGGCTAAACCAACACCCGTGGAAACATCTCTTGTGCTGGGCCAGGTGCTGTCTGTGATTTACAACCTATATTAATTCTACCCTGAAAAATGTATTCCTACTTATTATTGAGGTGCATTGTATTAAGCAGGAAAGCGTCAAACAACAGCGCTTTGCAGAGAACTAAAGGGTGTCTTAAATTTTTAAATATCATTTCCAATATTGGTCATGAAGAGAATATTTGATTCAGCAGGAAAACTACCCACTTTCTTTTCTGTGTGGATTTTGGCTTCTATCAGATGGTTAAGTTGTATCATAATTTTATTGAATAGCACATACAGGGCTGAATTCTGCTACCCTTCCTCCCGCTGAATACATCAACTCCATGAGTAGTTCTGTTGACTTCAGTGAGGCTACTCAAATGACTATGGGCTTCAGAATCAGGCCCTGTAGTGAATATCACACATGCAGCATGTAAGTCACAGGATATTGTAATTACCTTTTCAAGATATTTTAGGAAGTCAGCATGTTTTCCTCCATCCCAGAAATTAAAGCAAGAGAACTATTTGAGTGAGTAACCAAGAGGAAGCTACAGAGGAAATTTAAATGATGCGCAAAATACAAGATGTCGGGATTTGACATTTATCCTAACTTGTAAGAAGACATCTAATAACTCATAAGTGACTGTAAATGTCATATCACTCCTAAAACATTATGCATTCTCTATCACCCCAGATAATAAATGATTATGAGTGTCCCAGTGCATAAAACACCAACAAAACAAAAGTGAAGCATGAAATTAAATGAAAGAAGCAAAGCAGAAAATAATGATAATGTTACTGTTCCCTACATTTATATAGTTCCTCTCATGTAGTAGGCTCCTGAAGCACTTTGCACATCATGGCTCAGGTCCTCAGCTTGCTGGCTCCAATGGAATTACATTGATTTACACTTACTGAAAATCTGGCGTGTGCTCTCTCTCTAATATAATTTCTGTGCAGCTGTTGGCACATGGGAGCTATTGTTTCTGACTCCCTGCAGTATGAGGCACATACCACTGAATCAATTCCATTCAGGTCACTTTTTAAAAATTTTCTTTGAAGTTGCGAGGGCTAGAAACTTACTTTCTGTAATGAAAGCTTTTGGTATAATCCTATGACTCCAGGAGCTGGTGCCCCTATGTCTGCCTTCATGTGACCTGGGCCCTGACAAATGACTGATTCTCAGCTGGTGATGGAGAGTGTCTGGAGAACAACACTCCATGTTAAGCAGCTTAAGGAATCCCTGTGGTTTTCACTTTTCTATCAAGCCAGCCACACTCCTGAGTTTGCAGGCAGCAGCCTAGCAGTACTGCCTCAGACTTGCCCAGCAGTTTGTGTGTGTGAACCTTGAGCACCCCTGCAGTCAACGTTTATTAAGCAGGTTTATTAAGTTCATGTGGATTCAGTTTATCTCGACATCTGGGCAAGGCCAGGGACGGAGGACACTGCAGGAACAGCTGAGGTGATGGGAGATGGATAGGCACACGCAGAAACAAACAGGGAATGCAGATCTTTTGGCTTAATTAATATTCATCTTAATAGTTGGATCAAAAGATGGTCTCTGGGTTCAAGCACAAAGCTGGTAGCCAGGGAAGCTGGGGGCTAGAGTCTCAAAGAGCCTTGGGCGGGGTGACCCTGAGCATTGCCACTTCTGATGTGGGGCTCGTGCAGTCTCTTCTGCTGAATTTGATCCACTGGGGATAAATAAGGAGAGAGTGTTTGGAGCAGGGGGAGTGGGTCCTGGGTCTCTCACATCCAGGGTGAGTGTGCTAACACCCGGCTAGAGTTGTTCCTTCCTCCCTCTCTCTGGTCCAGTGGTTCTTTCATTATTTATCCACAGTGGAACAGCTCCAACAGGAGAGACTGAGGGAGCCCCACACCAGAATTCTCACAGTGCAGTGGCTGATGATTCCAGCTCAAATCCCCCCCCACACACACACACACTAGGTAGAATGGGGAGTTGGACTGGAGGTCTCCCACATCTCAGCTGAGTATCCTACCACTGGGTTAAAACACTGCTGCTGTTGAGTGTTTAACATTGTCTAGAGGGGCCCACATGGTAGGTGAGGTCTGAATGTGCTACTGGATCGGGCCGTGCAGGTGAGTTAGGTGGAGGGTCACCTATCGTCCCCTGGTGTGTACGTCGCTTGGGTGCTTAGGCAGCAGGACACCGGGTCCAGGGCTGCAGTGTGCGTGCTCAGAGGCAGACACGTAAGTGCTTAGAGAAGTTTTAGTGCAAACACTTAGGTGTTGAGCAAGTTTAGGCCCCTACAGGTGTTGCGAGCAGCTGGGGGTGGGGGGAGGGGTTGTGAACCCTGGTGGGTCCTGATTCTGGGATTTAGGCACCTAAAGTGGCAGTGAGCAGCCTAAGTGAATCTAGCCCTGGGCTCCTTGGTGGCTCCAACTTTTAGGTGCGGTACTGTCACTTGTCTTAGCTTTGTAGTCAGGGCACCTGTGAAAATGCCCCTTAGTGCTGTGCAGTGATTGACAGCCTATTCAAAACAGCCACGTGGGAGGCCATTCTTGGCATGTGCACTGTAGAGTCTGGGGTCAGCAAGGCGCAGCGGCCCTTCTGGTAGGGATGGCATCCTTCAGTAGCAGTGAACAGGGCTTGGAATTGGGGTGAAGACACATCCTGTTACTCTGAGTTGATCGCCGGGGAGAGCCGCCACTGGTCCTGTCCCCAGCTCTCCTGCTTAACCTTGGAAAAGCCGTGACCTCTTTCTTCCTCAGTCTCCCTAGCTGAAAAATGGGGATAATGGATCTTTCGCCACACAGGGTATTATCAGGCTGTCTGTAGTTATCATTTGCAGCGTGGCTTGCGGCCCTCTGCTGGCAGGCACTGCAGAACAGCCAAGTGTTGCGTTTCATTATTACTCCTAGGCACCGTCCATTGTCATTCCCTATTGACTTGCTGGGATGCACTGAGGTCACTGTGAGAGCTGAGCACAAGACCGGGAGCCAAAATCTCCCTGCTCTACCACAGACTCCTCCCAGAGGAAATCACTTAAACTCTGTAAATCAGTTTTCCCACTGGCCAAACTTACTTCTCTGCATCACAGGGGCGTTTGGAAGGATTAGTGAGTGAAAGCAAACTGGCAATAAACTGGCAATCAGGAAGTTTAGGCTTGAAATTAGACGAAGGTTTCTAACCATCAGAGGAGTGACGTTCTGGAACAGCCTTCCAAGGGGAGCAGTGGGGGCAAAAGACGTATCTGGCTTCAAGACTAAGCTTGATACGTTTATGGAGGGGATGGTATAATGGGATAGCCTAATTGTATCAATGAATTGGTCTGTGACTATTAGTGGTAAATATGCCCAATGGCCTGTGATGGGATGTTAGATGGGTTGGGATCTGAGCTATCACAGAGAATTCTTTCCTGGGTGCTGGCTGGTGAGTCTTGCCCTCATGCTTAGGGTTTAGCTGATCGCCATATTTGGGGTCGGGAAGGAATTTTCCTCGTGGGCAGACTGGCAGAGGCCCTGGGGGGTTTTCACCTTCTTCTGCAGTGTGGGGCATGGGTCACTTGCTGGAGGAGTCTCTGCACCTTGAGGTCTTTAAACCATGATTTGAGGACTTCAGTAGTTCAGACATAGGTTAGGGGTTTATTACAGGAGTGGGTGAGTGAGATTCTGTGGCCTGTGTTGCGCGGGAGGTCAGACTAGATGATCATAATGGTCCCTTCTGACCTTAAAGTCTATGACTCTATGAAAGGGCTTGTCAGCACATGCAATTATCCTTGATTAACCATCCCTGATTAACTTCAGGTGTGGACACTCTTACTCTGGAGTTAATCAGGGATAACGCCACATGTAGACAAGCCCTTACTGTTTTAGTGCTTTGACGATTGAGAGCTCTGCAGCAGGCATGCCCATTCACTTTAATGAGATCTGTAATTGCCTCTATATCCAAGACCCATAATAGTGAGTGTCAAGGTTACAGTGCCAACTGCACCTCTGTCCCCTCAGTGGCAGAGCTGCCTTAATCCAATGGCTTTAGGGGCTGCAGCCAAGGGCCCCAGCTCAAGCGGGGGGCCTGCAAATATAAATCACAGGCAGCAATCTCTGGGCCACTAAAAGGGGCGCCCAGGCAGTTTGCCTGCATGCCGTGGCCCCACGCCACTCCCAGGAGTGGCTGGCTGCTAGCATATCTCTGTGGCCCTGGCAGGGGGGAGGTGGCTCCATGCGCTGCCCCCGCCTCCAGAACCATCCCCACAGCTTCCATTGGCCAGGAACCAGCCAATAGGAGCTATGGGGATGGCGCTTGTGGGTGCAAGCAGTGCATGGAGACCCGCTGCTTCCCTCTCCCAGGGGCCGCAGAGATGTGCTAGCAGCCAGCTGCTTCTGGGAGTGCCATGGGGCTATGGCAGGCTGGCAGCCTGAGTCTTGCTGTGCCACCATCCAGGAGCTGCCTGTGGTAAGCGCCTCCTGGCTGGAGCCTGCACCTCGCACCCCCTTCTCCACCCCAACCCCCTGCCCCAGATCAGTATCCCTCTCCTGCACCAAACTTCCTCCCAGACCCCGCACCCCCTCCTGCACCCCAATCCCCTGACCCAGCCCACTCCTGCACCAAACTTCCTCCCAGGAAAAAGACTTGTATACAGGAGCCTCACAAAATCTAATAGCCCTGGGCCCACAGGAGAGTTAATCTGGTCCTGCTCACTGGTCTCTCTGAATGCACCCCTTCAGGTACCAGGCCTCATGCCTTCCCCTCTCTCCTAGATGGGATTACACAATTCTCCCACTCTGGGACCAGGCCATGGACTATGTTCAACACCTGTGGTTCTTCGCTTTTAGGAGTTTGTGATCAGTGATGTACCGAGCGACTAGGCAGCCTTCCTAAACTGAAAGTGGTGTTTAAATTTTGACAGTAAGAACAACGCATTTAAAAAGTAGGATTTTAAAACAACAGATTACAGGCATGCTGTTTTACCCCGAGCCTACCTATTCTGTGATGAAGCGAGGCCTGCCTAGGTCATCTTCAGCCATCCCATTGTGTGCCTGCATCTTAGTGTGCTCCCCCGGATGAACTCCTGAACAGCTGCTCCCCTGTTAAGACACAGAGTCCCATATAATCCAGGCAGAGCCCCTCTGTTCTTGTCAGTTCCTGGGGTTTTGCCCTTCTGGTGAGCTCAGCAGGAGGTTGAGCCAGAAGCTTTAGAGCCAAGGGGTCTGCCATTGTCCCATAACAACCCTCAATTGTTTGCTGAGGGTGGCTTATCTTGAGCTATTCTTCCTCCTTCCTGCTTGTTTTCCATACAACTCACTGTAAACTAACCCAATATATTTAATACAGTAAACCTCCCAATAAGCAGGTCAACACACCATGGTCATGAATTAATGACAGAGCAGCTCCACATGCATCACAGTGAGCCGGTAATTAATGGAATTATACTCCTTTCTATAGGCTTTCTGAACCATCCCGTCAAATTCTACAGCAGGGATAAAATTTTCTATTAAATATTGTAGGTTTGTAGCATCATTTGTATAGAAGCCTATTGGTTTCAAACCTATTACATTCTACAGAGCTTTGCCATGAAGACAGAAGCTGAGTGAATAATTCACAATGAATAATATATGCGACTAACAGATTCTTTTACTGCTCACAGTTTCCTACAGTTTATTCATTTTCCTACTTCATTTGAATGTCTCTTCAAATGTTTTTCTCTGTGGGGTTGACTGCAAACAGCAGTCAAAATTTGAGCTAAATCATGTGATTGGATTTCTGTTCCCTTTTTGAATTAGAATGTAGGGACTTTCAACAGAAACAATTGCAAATGTAGGGTGGGATTTTCAAAATCTGTCTGCATTGCCAGAGTTAGGCCAATGCTGAGTGCTTGGAAAATCTACCCCATAAATATTGGTTCGATGAATATGTGTCCATGTTACTTTTAAATGTGTTGAAAGGAGCATTTTATTTTTGTCTGAGGGCATGTCTTCATGGGATAGCTGTACCAATTATCCTGCTGTAGTTAAACCAGTGTAGTTATACTGGTATAGCATCCCATGTGGACACATTGTTCTGGAGTCAGAGTGGCTTTTTTGGTTTAGTTTAAACCCCTTCCTAAGAGATGTAAACTAAATAGAAAAAGGGCATTCTTATTCTGCAATAAGCATATCCATGTGGAGAGTAATTGTATCAGTTTAAATTCACATGTTGGCTTATAGTGATATAATTTTCCCATGCAGATAAGCCCTGAGACAGCACGCTGATCTCTGAAATCTATTAGTCCATCTCTCTTCATCACAGGAAGATCATTTTCAGAGTTTGTCATTTGTACCAGTTGATGACAAGTTATAACTAACATAGGCACCGACTCCATGGATGCTCCAGCCCTGGAGCACCCATGGAAAAAAATTAGCGGCTGCTTAGCATCCACCGGCAGTCAGCTTTCCCCCCGCCCCCCAGTGCCTATCGCCGACCGCAATCAGCTGTTCCGTGGTGTGCAGGGGTCCCTGGGGGAGTAGTGGGGATGGAGAGCACTTGGGGGAGGGGCAGAAGTGGGTGGAAAGAGGCAGGGTGTGAAGGGGCAAGGGTGGGGCTTTGGGGGAAGGGGTAGAGTGGGGGCAGGGCCTGGGGCTGAGTGGGGGTTGAGCATCCCCGGGGAAAGGAGGAAGACGGCACCTGTGATAACTAATGAAGAAAATTTGCATGGAAACCTCAGGGCAGATATCAGTGTTTAAAAACAGTGACTACAGTATGTACTACATCATTCACAATGAAATAGGTAATCTCAGAATAAAGTAAATGCACTTCGCTGTTGGGCTGTTATAAGAGCTTAATAAATCATTCACAACAAACTATTATATATGCGGATATAAATATTAGATGGCTACTTAAAAAGCCTTATAGGAAAACCTAAAAATCAAGTAAATTATCACCTAAGTGGTGGTGGCTGGCCAATAGATCTAGTCAAATTATTCATTATTGGATCATATTTATTGCAAGTTAGCCCTTTTGGATTTTTTTTTTTGGCAAATCATTAATGAGCTAGTCCTGATTTCTATAAAATTATTAGGGCTGTAAAATTATTTAAAAAATTAATTCCGATTAATTGGAGTTTTGATCACACTGGTAACAAATACTAGAATACCAATTGAAATGTATTATAAATCTTTTGGATGTTTTTCTACGTTTTCAAATGTATTGATTTCAATTACAACACAGAATACAAAGTGTACAGTGCTCACTTCATATCATTTTTTTATTACAAATATTTGCATTGTAAAAAAGGTAAACAAAAGAAAAAGTATGGAAGCATGTCCTCTAGAATGGTATTTGAAGTCTGAAGGGGCATATGAATGTTTGGCATATCTGGTATGTAAATACCTTGCACCACCAGCTACAAAAGTGCCATGTATTCTCACTTTCAGGTGACACTGTAATAAGAAGTGGGCAGCATTATCTCCCGTAAATGTAAACAAATTCGTTTGTCTGAGTGATTGGCTAAACAAGAAGTAGGACTGAGTGGACTTGTGGGCACTAAAGTTTTACATTGTTTTGTTTTTGAGTGCGGTTGGGTAACAAAAAAAAACCCTACATTTGTAAATTGCACTTTCACAATAGAGATTACACTTGTATGAGGTGAACTGAAAAATACTATTTCTTTGATCATTTTTACAGTGCAAATATTTAATAAAAAATATATAGTGAGCACTGTACACTGTATTTTGTGTTGTAATTGAAATCAATATATATGAAAATGTAGAAAAACACCTAAAATATAACACATTTCAATTGGTATTCTATTATTATTTAACAGTGTGATTAAAACTGCAATTTATTGTGATTTTTATCACCATTTTTTTAGTTAATCACGTGAGTTAATTGCAATTAATTGACAGCCCCAAAAATGATTGGTCACCCACAGAGCTGGTTGCAGATTGTCCATCAAAACTGTTTTCTGATGGAAAATTGAGTTTTCCATAAAACATTTTTTCATGAAAAGTGAAATTTTGATTTTTCTTTGGGGGGTGGGGATACCTGTACCTGACATGTTCCTGTTTTTTTCAGTTTTCAACCAAAAATAAAAGCCACTGTAGTACCTTGTGAAAATTGTTGTTCAGGGGCTCATCTCCCCATTTTCTTCTTTGGGTCAGGTTCTCTAGCTAGACTACATCTACCAATGATGCACCTTGGGCAGCGACTCCCATGATGCACCATGGCCTCTGAGTAAGAGAGGAGGCCTGTGGTGCATCATGGGAAATGTAGTCTGGCACAGCAGCCTGCCCCTTAGGGGTCATGAGGCACCCAAACTATAAGTTCCATAAAGCACCATGGTGGCATTTCTGATTTGGAATTTTCAGTCAAACATTTTCAGTTTTTGATTCCCTCCCCCCCTGAAAGTCTAAATTTCCATTGAATTCTACATAGGCTACTTGGACAGGCTACTGGCAGCTTACTCCCTTCCTGGACCGCGTGGAGAAGTGGTGGCTTGCTTTGGCTCCACCTCCATACTTGCTGCTGTCTTACTTGGTTTGTGTCTCTGTGAAAAAGGCTAGCCCAGCGTAATGTGTGGCATGTATGTGTTATAATAAAAATAATTGTCACATGTAGCCCTGATGCTGGCTGCAAGCCACCCAGGCAGTCCCCTGTGTTTGTGCAGAGCTCCATTCACTTTAATTGGGAACTGTGCAGGCTCAAGGATCCACAGGTCTCGGTGGAGGATCAGGGCCATCATTGCCATCTCTTGTACAGTCCAGTTCAGGCTCACAACACCCTGGGGTAAGGATGGTGGGGAAACCGAAGCATAGAAAGGTTAAATGAATTGCTCAATGACACACAGTTAATTCTGGCTCCTAACCCCCTGCTGTCTCACTAAAATCCATTTCAACCTTTCTCTACACTACACTAGCTCTAACATATATTAGCTGCTAATAATGTATTAAATATTAGGGAGCAGATATTAAAACAATGGGTAGGGCAACCTGCAAATACTTCAGTGTTAGTTTTTAACTTTTCATGTGACTTTAGTGCTCAGATCAACAGCCCTGCAAACAGAAATCTATTTCACTTCAGAGTAAGAACATCCTGGGCAATGGCAATACAACTTTTCCAGCTCTGACTCCTTAAATGCTTCACCCCCCCTCTAACCTGGAGGACAAGCAGATCAGCTCCATTTCAGTGGCTGTTCAGTCTCTGGCCTTTCTCCTGAAATTGACCCAGGCATGATTGCTACCAGTGGTGATGTTTAATTGTATATTGTAGATACATAATCCTGAATAAGTAGGTGCAATATATCAAATATAGCCAACTCTCGCAATTTTATCATTAGGATGGAGATAGTTGATCTTTTATTTAAAGACCCAGCCCGTGAGTCACATTAATGTGTGAGACTCTCAGATTTCTTTTTTTTTTTAAGGTACTTTTCTTGCCCTCGTGGTTATAGAAAACAGATGGAGAATGTAGCACTGAAAGCCTCACACACCAGAATGCAAATAAAAAGAACCCAAGATTTATTGTTTTTAAAATCTTGTGGGTTTTTTTTTTTTTGAGGCACTCTTGTAATTTCTGGGAGCTTGACTTGTGATTTTTGAATGCCTGGGGGTAGTGATACAGCACCAAATAACACACTTGCACCAATTCAAGAGGAGTGATGGTATTTTTTTCCTCTCTCTCTGATGTGGACTCTGGGAAATGCACAGAGCACCACTAGTTGATTTCATGTCTGCAGACCTTAACAATTTTCAATTATGACCAAGCTGAGCTAAATTAGAGCCAGCAACCTAAATAGGGAACGTTCTCTATCACATTGTCAAGCCTCTGAGCCATCCATTCTGCCTGCTTGCAAATGCTTTGGGAAAAGTAGCAGCGTATTTAGGATCATGAATTCAGAGCCTGTCCAAAGCTCACACAAGTCAGTGGGAGACTTTCGGTTGGCTTCCATGGCGTTGAATTGGGCCCTAAATTCACCAAACAGTGTTCAGGAAAAATGAAATGTTTAGCTCATACAGTATTTGTCCTAAACCTTATCTTCCTTCTCCGCTTTTTCATGCAGGCCCCAGCATGCAGAACTATAGACCCCCCCACACACACACTGTGAGGTACCAAACATACTCTCTACCCAGGGTAACACCCAACCATCATGGTATCCAATTAGCCAACCTCCTCCTGGCTTCAACAGCTTCATTCTGGACCACCATATAAGGGTATTTTGGGGAAAATATTTAAAAACAACCTTGTAGAACAATCTGTTGCTCACTAAAACATATAAACAAAAGGCACAAAATGGGGCCTCTTTACCAGCTCAGAGGGGATTCCAGCTATCTACAGCATGTAGCTAGTCTGGGCTTGAAAATGTGCCAGTTGCCTTAGATAACTAAATGAGGATTGCAATTAGTTACATCCAGCCCTCATCCTTGTGACTGAGCAAACAGCAGCTGTACCAGCACTCTGATCACTTTATCACCCATTAAGTCACCTTGGTAAACCTGATGGGCAAAGCTGTGCCTAGTTGACTGATTAGAATGAGCTGGGGAGAGTTAAAGCAACAATTATCTGTTAGTTCAGGGAGTAGAAGGGAGAGAGGCTGGCTGGCTTTGAGAGCTAGAGCCAAGAGAGATCTCCTCCTTCTCCCATCCCTGGTCTAAATGATGGGGCTGAGGGATTATGTGTTAGAAGGTGCTGCAAAAGTGACAGGAATACTGCAAATAAACCACACATGGTGTTTGCAAGCAGAGAGTCTCCAAAACAGTCTGTGTGCGGAGAGGAAGTGAGGAGTGGAGGGAGGCAGCCTGGTATGATTCTGCAAACACTTATGCACGTGCACAGCTCTACTTGCATAAGTGGTACTATTGGCTTAGATGTGACCATGCACATAAGTAATGAAAGCATGGGCATAAGAGAGTGAAGCAACAATGGTTTAGAGGAGATGGCACATGGTTCAGGAGCCCTGGGTTAAATTCCTGTCTCTAACAGACTTTCTGTGTGTTCTTGGGCAAGTCAATTAATGTCCCCCATGCCTTAGTTCCCCATTTACAAAATGGGAGTAACATTTCCCTTTCTCACAGGTGTCTGGTAACTATGGCGAGGAAGACCAGGTAAATATCTAGATAGAGAACAGTGGAGTTGACAGTCTTCAATACAGTTGCTATTGTAAGTATAGCAGAGTACAAGGGAGTATTGGTCATATAGAAATTAACTTCTTTCTTTATGTGAGGTAAAGCAGGCAAGATTATCTTCACAGTCTATAATTCTGTCTTTCCTAGACTAGGCATTTCTATGACTGATGCATTGTAGGAGCAACTCATGGCATATTAAATGGCAAATTTTGATTTTTGGGATGTAGAAAACTTTTAGAACAGGCAAGTTTTAATTAAATTCAGGGCTGAGTGCTCCTCTTTCCCCAGATACTATTTGGAAATTCAGCACTAAATTGAAAAGTAGCTTTGACAATTAAAGAATTCACAGTTCCCTTTTAAAGATAAAGTGGAAAACGTTTCATGGGTTACCTTATGAGATCATTCCCAATCACAAAGAGTTGGAGAACTGTGGGAAATAGTCATTGTCCATCTCAAGATGGTGCTAAGGCATCCATTGAAATAGATGGGAGGAGTCCCGGTTTTAAGAAAACACAGCTCGGTTTTGTTTTGTTTTTTCCCCTGATCCAGGAGAGTTGCAAGTCTCAGTGGAAAACTGGGAGAGTTGAGAAGTGCAGTATAGTAAGAGCTGTGCTAAAGGTTAATATAGAAGTGTTAAGCCTTCTGCGCTTGGACTCCAGCCTGGAAATTGCCTGCCGGCTGCATGGATCATTACCATTATGGCATGCTCATTATTGATGAGTCTATAGGAAAAAAGACAAGCAAGCTCTGGTAAACTGTTCTCACTCTCAGGTGCAGGAATTTCAGGTGCAATTGCTCCCAGACAACATAGTGGAGAGCACATAAAGGGCCCCAATTCTGTAAAATGCACATGCTTAGTTTTACTTACATGAGTAAACCCAGTGAAGTCAATGGGAGCTGCCGGGTGATAAACCCTTTTGGAAACCAGGCCACCTAATTAGGTGCTGGGAGGGGAGTTTAGGAACCTACATTTAGGCTCCCAGGTGTGAAAATCTTGGCCTTCATATATAGAAGGTATTCAACTAAGCTTGTGTCTCAGGGAAATGTGTAAATTAGCATCCAGGAAAGACAGCACAAGAATCAGCATACCTGGGCCTCAGACAAAGATCAGCTAGCACGCCCAAAGCCTCCAGGTTTGCCCAAATAGCTACAGCAGCAGGGGTGACTGCCTTCTGACACATGAAGTCTGAAGTTGTATGTTCATCATGTCTCTAACACAAGGACAAGGGAACCTTCAATGAAATTAAAGGGTGGGAAATTCGAAACCAATCTAAGGAGATACATTTCCATACATGATTAAACTGTGGAACTCACTGCTACTGGAAGTTTTTGAGGCTAATAACTTAACAAGATTAAAAAGGGGATTGGATATTTATATGGCTATCATAGAATCATAGAATCTCAGGGTTGGAAGGGACCTCAGGAGGTCATCTAGTCCAACCCCCTGCTCAAAGCAGGACCAAACCCAACTAAATCATCCCAGCCAGGGCTTTGTCAAGCCTGACTTTAAAAACCTCTAAGGAAGGAGATTCCACCACCTCCCTAGGTAACCCATTCCAGTTCTTCACCACCCTACTAGTGAAAAAGTTTTTCCTAATGTCCAACCTAAACCTCCCCCTCTGCAACTTGAAACCATTACTCCTTTTTCTGTCATCTTCTACCACTGAGAACAGTCTAGATCCATCCTCTTTGGAACCCCCTTTCAGGTAGTTGAAAGCAGCTATCAAATCCCCCCTCATTCTTCTCTTCTGCAGGCTAAACAATCTCAGTTCCCTCAGTCTCTCCTCGTAAGTCATGTGCTCCAGCCCCCTAATCATTTTTGTTGCCCTCCGCTGGACTCTCTCCAATTTATCCACATCCTTCTTGTAGTGTGGGGCCCAAAACTGGACACAGTACTCCAAATGAGGCCTCACCAGTGCTGAATAGAGGGGAATGATCACATCCCTCGATCTGCTGGAAATGCCCCTACTTATACAAACCAAAATGCCATTAGCCTTCTTGGCAACAAGGGCACACTGTTGACTCATATTCAGCTTTTCGTCCACTGTAACCCCTAGGTCCCTTTCTGCAGAACTGCTGCCCAGCCATTCGGTCCCTAGTCTATAGCAGTGCATGGGATTCTTCTGTCCTAAATGCAGGACTCTGCACTTGTCCTTGTTGAACCTCATCATATTTCTTTTGGCCCAATCCTCTAATTTGTCTAGGTCCCTCTGTATCCTATCCCTACCCTCCAGCGTATCAACCACTCCTCCCAGTTTAGTGTCATCTGCAAACTTGCTAAGGGTGCAGTCCACACCATCCTCCAGATCGTTAATGAAGATATTGAACAAAACCGGCCCCAGCACCGACACTTGGGGCACTCCACTTGATACCGGCTGCCAACTAGACATGGAACCATTGATCACTACCCGTTGAGCCCGACCATCTAGCCAGTTTTCTATCCACCTTACCGTCCATTCATCCAGCCCATACTTCTTTAACTTGCTGGCAAGAATACTGTGGGAGACTGTATCAAAAGCTTTGCTAAAGTCCAGAAATAGCACATCCACTGCTTTCCCCTCATCCACAGAGCCGGTTATCTTATCATAGAAGGCAATTAGGTTAGTCAGGCATGACTTGCCCTTGGTGAATCCATGCTGACTGTTCCTGATCACTTTCCCCTCCTTTAAGTGGTTCAGGATTGATTCCTTGAGGACCTGTTCCATGATTTTTCCAGGGACTGAGGTGAGACTAACTGGCCTGTAGTTCCCTGGATCTTCCTTCTTCCCTTTTTTAAAGATGGGCACTACATTAGCTTTTTTCCAGTCATCCAGGACCTTCCCCGATCGCCATGATTTTTCAAAGATAATGGCTCTGCAATCTCATCGGCCAACTCCTTTAGCACCCTCGGATGCAGCGCATCGGGCCCCATGGACTTGTGCTCGTCCAGCTTTTCTAAATAGTCCCGAACTACTTCTTTCTCCACAGAGAGCTGGTCACCTCCTCCCCATACCGTGCTGCAGAGTGCAGCTGTCTGGGAGCTGACCTTGTCTGTGAAGACAGAGGCAAAAAAAGCATTGAGTACACTAGCTTTCTCCACTTCCTCTGTCACTAGGTTCCCTCCCTCATTCAGCAAGGGGCCCACACTTTCCTTGACTTTCTTCTTGTTGCTAACATACCTGAAGAAACCCTTCTTGTTACTCCTAACATCTCCGGCTAGCTGGAACTCCAAGTGTGTTTTGGCCTTCCTAATTTCACTCCTGCATGCCTGAGCAATACTTTTATACTCCTCCCTGGTTATTTGTCCAATCTTCCACTTCTTATAAGCTGTTTTTTTGAGTTTAAGATGAGCAAGGATTTCACTGTTAAGCCAAGCTGGTCGCCTGCCGTATTTACTTTTCTTCCTACACATCGGGATGGTTTGTTCCTGCAACCTCAATAAGGATTCTTTAAAATACAGCCAGCTTTCCTCGACTCCTTTCCCCATCATGTTATTCTCCCAGGGGACCTTGCCCATCAGTTCCCTGAGGGAGTCGAAGTCTGCTTTTCTGAAGTCCAGGGTCTCTGTTCTGCTGCTCTCCTTTGTATCAGGATCCTGAACTCGACCATCTCATGGTCACTGCCTCCCAGGTTCCCATCCACTATTGCTTCCTCTACTATTTCTTCCCTGTTTGTGAGCAGCAGGTCAAGAAGAGCTTTTCCCCTAGTTGGTTACTCCAGCACTTGCACCAGGAAATTGTCCCCTACACTTTCCAGAAACTTCCTGGATTGTCTGTGCACTGCTGTATTGCTCTCCCAGCAGATATCGGGGTGATTAAAGTCACCCATGAGAACCAGGGCCTGTGATCTAGCAACTTCTGTTAGTTGCTGGAAGAAAAGCCTCATCCACCTCATCCCCCTGGTCCGGTGGTCTGTAGCAGACTCCCACCACGACATCACCCTTGTTGTTCATACTTCTAAATTTAATCCAGAGACTCTCAGGTTTTCCTACAGTTTCATACTGGAGCTCTGAGCAGTCATACTGCTCTCTTCCATACAATGCAACTCCCCCACCTTTTCTGCCCTGCCTATCCTTCCTGAACAGTTTATATCTACCCATGGCAGTACTCCAATCATGTGAGTTATCCCACCAAGTCTCTGTTATTCCAATTACATCATAATTCCTTGACTGTGCCAGGACTTCTAGTTCTCCCTGCTTGTTCCCCAGGTTTCTTGCATTTGTGTATAGGCATGTAAGATAACTCACTGATCGTCCTGGTGTCCCAGTATGGGGCTGGAGCCCTCCCCTCTTGCACTCACCTACTTGTGCTTTCTCCCGATATCCCACTTCCCCACTTACCTCGGGGCTTTGGTCTCCTTCCCCCGGTGAACCTAGTTTAAAGCCCTCCTCACTAGGTTAGCCAGCCTGCTTGCAAAGATGCTCTTCCCTCTCTTCGTGAGGTGGAGCCCGTCTCTGCCTAGCAATCCTTCTTCTTGGAAGACCATCCCATGGTCAAAGAATCTAAACCCTTCTCTCCGACACCATCTGCGTAGCCATTCATTGATTTCCACAATTCGACGGTCTCTACCCTGGCCTTTTCCTGCCACAGGGAGGATAGACGAGAACACCACTTGCGCCTCAAACTCCTTTATCCTTCTTCCCAGAGCCATGTAGTCTGCAGTGATACACTCAAGGTCATTCTTGGCAGTATCATTGGTGCCCACGTGGAGAAGCAGGAAGGGGTAGCGATCCGAGGGCTTGATGAGTCTCAGCAGTCTCTCCGTCACATCGTGAATCCTAGCCCCAGTGTTATGAATATCCAGTGTTATGATTAATAACAAAAACAATTGGAAAGGATATTAAACCTTGTTCTTTGGGATTCGAGCCAATCTCTGTCAGAAACCAGGATGAGAGCTATGTCAGGGGCAGATTATTCCACCTATGCCTATTGCATCTTCTGAAGCATCTGGTGCTGGCCACTGTCAGAGGCAAGACACTGGGCTAAATGGGCCTTGAGTCCGATCCAATCTGAGCCCTGGTCTACACTACAGAATGACTTTGGTGTAACTGTGTTGCTCTGGGGGGTGAATAATCCACACTCCAGAGTGATGTACTTATACTGACCTAAGACAGCGCTATGTCAGCAGGAGAGCTTCTCCCGCCAACGTAGCCACCACCTGTCACTGAAGTGAATTAGCTACGCTGACAGGAGAGCGCTCTCCTGTGGACATAGAGCGTCTTCATTAAAGTGCTACAGCAGAGACGCTGCAGCGTTTTAAGTGTAGATCTGCCCTGACAATTCCTACCATCCTCTCTACCAGGTTTTCATCTCTCTCTGAAGAATGCCAGTCTAACTGGGAAGGATATTTTTTAATCGTGTATTCACCAAATCCTTTGATATGAGCAAATAAACTTTGATCTCTAGCTACTGACTGAAAGACACTTCCCTCTGACTGGGGGAAAGAGCTCAGTTAAACATCGAGGAGAGTGAAAGATAGAAGAATGATGTGGGTTATTAACATTTGAGACATCAAAGGGAAAGAAACAGGATAAACCATAAACACAAGGTCAAAGGGGGGAGATCTTTCTGAAATAAAAAGAGTGTATCATGCCAAACCAGCAGTGCTGCAAAAACACAATGAATCAGCCTGC
This sequence comes from Mauremys reevesii, assembly GCF_016161935.1. Lineage (NCBI taxonomy): Eukaryota > Metazoa > Chordata > Testudines > Geoemydidae > Mauremys > Mauremys reevesii. The sequence goes on along the minus strand of NC_052635.1, from coordinate 23,145,013 downwards.
TGGAAAAAAATTGTTTTTCAGCTTATATATTGTGAGACTAACTACTAGAGCTGGATGGAATTGTTTGGCTAAAACTTATGAGGGTTTTGGCAAAAAAATGCAGATTCAGGGACATGGAAACTTTTTGCAAGTTTGTGTTGGTTTTGCCAATGGGTTAGAGGGGGAAAAAAACAAAAAACAAACAAAATTGATTTTCAGTTTAACCCAAAACTTTCCCCCCCCTTTTTTGGAATTGCCAGTGAACCTAAAACTCCATTATTCATACAACTCCCGTGGCATAACTCCCATTTGCTCAGATTTCACCTCATAAATTATGCTGCATCAGCAAGACTTAAAAACCATCTAAGAAGGTGCTTCATTATAACTTTTAAATTCTGCTAATGTAACCTGCTCAACTTAGGTCAACAGGAGGGTTTGAACCCTGGCGTTCATGTATGAAAAGCATGTCCATTGTTCAAGCTTAAGGAACTCACACCAATTGAAGTCAATGGCAAAGCTGTCAATGGCAGGGATGTTGACATCCCTGATTGAGGCGAAAGTATTAACTGCTTCATGTAGCACCTGTAGCAGACAAGACCATTATACTCCTTGCATGGGCATTCCCAGAGAAAATAAAACTCAATACTCAGAGGATTCTGAGTAGGAATGGAGGAACCCATCTGTATCACTTGGTTGAAGGTGTGTATATTGGAAGCCTATGCCTAAGTGGTGTGGCGGGGTTCCTTGCTGCAATCAGATGAGATGAGGAAAAACCACAAAGACCAAATCTGGCAGGCATAGAAAACTGAAGGTTACAAATGGTGACAGCATGTGGGAAAATGTTGCAGTGACTTCCAAAAGTAACTGAAGTCTCATTTCCAGTAGCAGAATGCATGGATTCATCGGGAAATCATGTAGTTATGTGTTAGCAGACCTCTTTGTTCCTACAATGGTTTGGTGTTCAATTAACAGTAGAGCTGGTCAAAACAATTGTAAATGAATATTTTTTTCATAGAAAAATAGCCTACAAAATCAAAGTTTTCCACAAAAAGTTGTAGACTTCCTTGAATTTTCTTTTCTGGGGGAGGGGATGAATTTTTAACAGTTTTTTTTAATCAATTTTCATCAAAAATGTTATTGAAATGTTTTGTTCACTGGAAACTAGATTTTTGATATAAATGTTGATTAAAAATGATGAACATTTTCAAAAAACCACAAAGAATGTTCAAGAAATAGAAAAAATTGACATTTTTCATAAAAATGTTTTAAACATCAACCAGATTTACACAACACCGGCTGGTAAGTAGAATAGTGTGATTTCCATGTGTGGCATACTGTTTAACCATTTGTGTAGCAATTGACCAAAACATTTTGGTCCACTCACATGGATTTTTTTGTTTGTTTTCATTTTGATTCAGTAATTATGTGTTTTTTTTCACCCACCCTTTTTTTAAATTGCCCAAATATCAAAGGGGAAATGAAAAGTCAAAATGAAACATTTTGAAATTTTGTAAAATGAAACATTTCAAAACAATTCAAATAATTTTCGAGATGATTGGAATGAAGCATTTACTTTTTCAAATTTGTGTTCGATTTTTTTTCCCCAGCCCAAACTACTTGTTGCATTTTACCTTAATTCACAACTAGTTTCAGTGCCGCCCCTCTCACCCCTGAATATTTGGGCAAAAATAATATTCACTGAAAAAATTTCACCCAGCTCTAATTGTGATCTTTGTGGTTAGATTTTTAAAAGAGCCAATGTGCTGAGCTCTTTTGATAATATGCCTCCAGTTGTGGATGGTAAATCTGGCAAGTACTGATTTGCCCCAGGTAACCCAGGAAGCCTGTGGAGAACTAGGAATAGCATTCAGATCATCTGAACATCATTCTTCTCATTTGAAACACTAAGCTCACAGCTTCTGGTATTGTTCTCTGCACAACAGGTGCTTCCCTGAAACTGGCAAAATATTGTATGACTTGAAGTTTGCAAATACCCTGCCCTGTAGGCAAGGCTGGCTCCAGCTTTCTTGCCGCCCCAAGTGGGGAGTAAAAAAAAAAACCCGATTGAGCTGCTGCTGAATTGCCGCTGAAGAGGAAGAGAGGGACTGAAGGATCTGCTGCCAAATTGCGGCCGCAGCAGGGCTGGCTCCAGGCACCAGCAAAAAAAAAAAAAGCAGGTGCTTGGGGCGGCACATTTCTAGGGGCGGCATTCTGGCGCCGGCCATCATAGCTGCTGACTCCGGGGCATGGGGAAAAAGTGCCCTCGCGACCCCAGCTCACCTCCGCCTGCTCCCCTGAGCATGCCGCTGCCGCTCTGCTTCTCCCCCTCCCTCCCAGGCTTGCTGCACTTGAAACAGCTGTTTCGTGCAGCAAGTCTGGGAGGGAGGAGAAGCGGAGCGGCGAGGCACTCGGGGGAAGCGGCGGTGGTGGAGTGGAGGTGAGCTGGAGCAGGGAGTGGTTCCTCTACCCCCATTACTTCCTGCACCCCCCCCCCCCACCCAGCTCACCTCTGCTCTGCCTGGTCCCCTGAATGTGCCACCGCTCCGCTTCTCCGCCCTCCCTCACCTGAGAGTGAGGGGGGAGAAGTGGAGCGGTGGCGCACCCGGGGGAGCAGGCGGAGCAGAGGTGAGCTAGGGTGGGAGGTCGCAGGGGGCCCCCAGGAAGCAATGGGGGGGAGGGGAAATGTGGTATGCCCAGGGGAGGAGGCAGGGCTGGGGATTTGGGGAAGAGCTTTGGAAAGGGTGGAGTTGGGGCGGGGACAGGGGGGCACAAGAAAAAAAAGGGGGGCGGCCAAAAAAATTTCTTCTTGAGGCGGCAAAAATCCTAGAGCCGGCCCTGTGCTGCAGACCCGGACGTGCCAACAGTGTGCCACCTCTTTCTATTGGTCGCCCTGGTCACCTGCTTCCTTCGCTGGTGCCGTCCCTGCCTTTAGGGTTGAAGGGAAATCCCATGATTCCTTTCAAAAAATGGTTCCACTGTTAGTTCTGTCCATTGTACAGAACTACGAATGTGTGCTGATGGCTGGAGACAACAGTGACCACCGCAATGACAGGCAGAACCACACCTGGGAGAGAGAAATCACTGGTTTATTTATGTAATGTTTCAACTTTTCAGTATGTTTTGCTGCTTAACTGTTTTCATCCTCTACTCTTCATTAAGTCTGCCCCATCAAAGATCCACAGACATTACCAACAGCAGCATTGTTAGAAACATTTTAATTAACCCCTTGTCTTAAAGAAAGAAATCTTGGGGAATGTTGGAAGATTAGTATTGACGTGCTGAATTTGCAGCTCAGTCTAGGAAATGGTTAAAGAATGGGTGTATGAAAGGAGTGTTTCCACACGAGGGGGAATTTTAGACATACCAGCTCTGATTTGTGCAACTCAGGAAGCATAGCCTAGGGTAGGAGCAAGGGAAATGCTCTAACTTAAGCCCATGCTGCACCTTCCTTCCCATCATGTCCTCTCCCAAAATTGGCCACATCTCTGGTATGTCCCTATGCAGGTAGCTGTGAGGGAATGCACTGTAGGACTTTCATACTAGTTTTGTTCCAGCCTGTTATCACCCCATTGTGGCGGATGTGGAGCTGCTTTGTTATCATTTATGAACACTGAATATTGAAACATGGCAGATTTAAAAAGGAACATTCTCTCTGGGGAGTTGTGTAGGAGACTTAGAGTGAGAGAGACACATGCTGGAAGTGCCTGAAGACACTAGGCCTGCCTAGGTTGCCATCAGGGGATAGGAAGCTATTAGGTAAAACAGACTTGGGTGTAGATTGTTTTAAAGTCCCTTTTCTCTAAATGCTTTGTTCCTAGTGCAAAACAAACAATACTTTGCCTTAGGAAGGCTATTTGGTCTCTATACACCCAGGATCCCAAAGGGAAGAACTGCAGGTGTCCTATCTCAGTTGGATCTGCAGGTGAAGCATAGTGGATATACAGGATACCATTACCCAGGGCTCGGTCTAAGAGTGGGCAAATTGCAGCATTCTGCCCTAGGATAGGTAAAGGCATGAGACCCGACACCTGCGCAGGTGCATTCAGAAAGGGAACAAAGGAGCAACATAAAGGGGCTGGGGGCAGGTCAGAATTGGGTCCATTAGCTACTGAGAGCCATTATGGGAGCATTGCCTCAGTGAATAAACTGACAACCATCAACAGAAAGGCAGGTTCTCATTTTAAACAGGAGAACATGAGGATTCCAGGTTGTAATGATGGCCTTATGGAGGACAAAGTGACAGGTGTATAAGGAAAGGGGAAATATGGAAACACTAACATGGCCTGGTTTTCTAGGAATGATTGCTGGTGACACTACGGTGTTGGAGTTATGATTCAACTCAGATAAGTGCTCTGCCTCTCCCCACATATGAATACTTCGTCATAGCTTGTCCAGATGGCTCAGGGCTATTCAATGGGACTGAATCTCACAAATACAGCCTAGCGCTCCTGAGATTTTCAGGCACTCCCACATGTGGCTAGAAATACTCTGAGATGGGCCTTTCTCATGGCATTTCATATTTCAGTGTTCCTAGATAGACCCTGCTCCTACCGAAGTCACTGGAAGTTTTGCCACAAGCTTCAATGGAACAGATTCAGATCCCGAACTATCTGAATATTTCTTTTTGCTTGTAAACTGAGCACATGAGACAGGGAAATAACCGGGAAACCATGATCACAGAAACATTTTTTACACACCCTTCTCAGGATAGATCGCCATGTCAGAAAAGATTTGGCTTTAATAAGGTTTATATTATCCCACTTTTTATTGCCTAAGATTAAGATTTCCCATGAAAGTGCTGCTAGTTGAGGGGCAGTCAAACTTTTTGGCCTGAGGGCTGCATCTGGTTTGAGAAATTGTATGGCGGGCTGGTTAGTGGAGGCTGTGCCTCCCCAAACAGCCAGGCGTGTCCGACCTCACCTCCTATCTGACCCCCCCTCTTCTCACCCCCGACGTCCCTCCCAGGAACACTGCCCTGCTCTCTGTCCCCTGACCACCCACCCCTAACTGCCCCCCACCGCCCCATCCAACCCCCCTCCAGAACCCCTGCCCCATCCACCCCCCTTCACCCTGTCCCCTGACCACCCCCAGAACCCCCACCCCAATTGCCCCCTGCTGCCCCATCCAATCCCTCCTCTCATTCCTGACTGTCCTTTCCGGTACCCCTGCTCCATCCACCCCCACTCTCCTGCTCCTTGACCACCCTCGGAGCCCCCCACCCACCCGCCCCCCTGGACCCCTGCCCCATCCAACCACCCCTTCTTGATTGCCCCCAGAACCCCCACCCACATTCAACACCCCTGTTCCCCGCCCTCTGACCACCCCCACCCTTATCCACACCCCCGGCCACTGACCACCTGCCAAACTCCCCTGCCCTCTACCCAACCCCACTCCCCGTCCCCTTACCATGCTGCCTGGAGCATCAGTGGCTGGCAGCATGGCTGCACCAGGGCAGGCAGCCATGCCACCCGGCTGGAGCCAGCCACACACTGTGCAGCACAGAGCACCGGGTCAGGCCAGGCTCTGCAGCTGCGCTGCCCCAGGAGCTCGCAGCCCCACTGCCCAGAGCATTGCGCCCATGGTGCTGTGAGCTGAGGGTGCGGGGTAGGGAGGACAGTGGGGGAGGGGCAGGGGAAAGCCTCCCAAACCAGGAGCTCAGGGGCCGGGCAGAACGGTCCTGTGGGCCAGATGTGGCCTACAGGCCATAGTTTGCCCACATCTGTGCTAGTTAGAAAGGGAATTTAGTGTGAGAGAGGGTAAGAGTATGTGAGAACACTTTAAATATAACCAGGTTTTGCTCTGTTTCAGAAATGTGGTTATTGGTAGTAGTGGCTGTGACAGTTTTGGGGCACCCTATTATCTCTGCTTCCAGCATGAGGTAACCTTGCCCGTGGTGGCTGGGTGTCAGCTCCCTAAAACCACTAGATTTTCAGTCACTCAAGCACTCTCCTCGGGGCTATGCCAGCCCTGTCTTTGCCTTGCAGGTTAACTGTAGATGAATCCCCATCCCCAAATGCCTTTGAAGTGTTCCCCTGTGATGTCCATCCCTTGACACTGGCTACTCACAGAAATCCCTGGTCCTCTGCACCCAAAGGAGCTGTGTACTCCAATTTTACCTTAAACTAGAGCTCCTGCAAATCACACAGCTATCATGAGCACTTATAATAAAACAAAAGTAGGTTTATTTAAGAAAGAATAAAGCTTTAACTAGAGCCAAGAGAGTGGTGGAGACAAATGGTTATAATACAAAACAAAATAATAAAACATGAACCTGGGTCTACACTAAGCAATAGCTACCTTTCCTAGCTAATAAAGTAGGTTTGCCCCAAAGTGCATGCTGCTTCAGAGCTGTCTGGAACCAGGATCCCAACATTTGTGAAAGCATCCCTGCCTCACAAGAGGTTTTTCTCCTCAGTGAATGAATACAGAGTGCTTCTCCCTCCTCTGTGTTACACTGAAAACAGCCTGTTTCTATTCACAGACAGGGTGAAGCCCAATCTTGTTGTAAAGTTTCTTTTTCACCTTTAAGTGGTTTTGATTGTTTGTCATTGCTGCTGCCGGTTTCCCGTTCAAAGTCTTAGCAGTATGCAATGCCAAACAATTGAGCCTTGCATTGAATCACTGGCCAAACAGGGTGGGGTGACAACTCCCCCTTGCTCAAATGAGCCATCGCCCAGACATGGTATCTCCCGGTGATGAATTTCTACTCCAAATCCATAAAGCATATTTTCAGTAAAAACACATTATTCCTTAAATCTTACCAATACATACATCTCAATGAGCCCTGCCAACTTATGAGCTTTCTGTAGATACCTTACATGTGTGGTGTAGTGAGTTTGTCAGGTCTGAGATGTGAGATGTTTGCAAAGAACAGAGGATCCTTTGCCAACAGGTGTCTGTGTCCCAGTGACTTTTCTGCATATGATATTACATGGAGACTGCCTCAAACACAGTACAAACATATTTAGAAAAAGATTTGGCTTATGTTCAGGTTTACTAATAAGCAAAGAATCAGTGGAGCAACAGGGGCTGCTGTGTTTTTTTCTCCAAACTGGTTTTCTCACCCCTGCTAGAAAGTCTGTGATTCAGTTCACGTCCACTTAATTAATGTGCTTAAATTATACTAGAGGAAAGGGAAAATGGTTTCAGGACAGGAAGAATTGATGAAGAAAGAGAACACCAAGTTGTTAGCTAAAAGTGGACTAAATCCAGCAGCATTTATCCAAGACTCTGAACATAAGGTTTGGGATATTAATGAGCCCAGATTAGAACCCTCCCCAGCTTTATATTTGCAGAAGCAAAGCTACACATGGTTTTGTCTCAATTGGCAATCGGTCTCTAATTATTTCAGATTATAGCACAACTCTAAAAAAGCCCTGGAACACATCCCTGTACGCATTGCAAGTGCTTCCCATGAATGGTGCTTGGATCTCCTTAAAAAAGTGTTAACTGATATAGACCATTTCTGATTATTGTCAGGTACTCTCAGTGCCTTCTGGGGATAAGAGAGCAGTATTTGTCACAAGCCCATCTTATTTCATACTAAAATTAGTGATGTGCATGCCTGGGAAAAGGGATATTAACACAGAGTTTGGTCTTAGAAAGACAAAGCTAAAAGGACTCAGGAACTGAAATCTTCAGGATGGGCATCCATAAAGCTTAGGCTTGTTTATATTAAAACTTTCACAAGTATTGCTAAAATCTGTTTTTAAATCAAGTTAGACTACTGTAAACTTTTGAGCAAACACTCATAAATCAGTTTAAACCTGACTTATGTTGACTTAGCTTAGCTCAGTTCAGGACTGCTTGAAAATTTTCCATCAATGTTATTTTATGGAAAATTCAGTTTGACAAAATGAATTTTTTTGTGGAAATTATATGCTTCCCTCAAAATTATTTGATTTTTTTTTGCTAGAAATCTGAGATTTTTCATCTATTAACATTTGGGGGTGGGAGTGGACAAAATTATTTCGATTTTTTTTTCTGTTGATGAAAATACAAATTTTCAGGGGGGTTAGACATGTGGACTCACCCCTGCGGCACCTCCTGCTGGTGACTTCCAGGAATTAGCTCCTTCCAGCTCCAGAGCACCCTCTGCAGGCTGGTGATCCACCTGTCCTCTGGCCCCCATATCCCTCCCTGGACCCCAGGGCCCATTTAACTGGGATGCTGCTCCCTGGCAGTACCCCACCAATCTGGGTCTCCCCCTCCCAGGGCAACCCCCAACCCACTATCCCCACTTCACCTCACTTTTGGCTACTGCCCAGTCTCCATTTAGCCCCCATTCACTGGGGCAGACTGCAGTAGCCACCACTCATCATAGGCAAAGGGGTCTAGACTGCCTGCCTTTACCCACCCTCAGGCTGCCCCTCTGCAAGCCCAATACCTAGGTGGGCCTAGAACTAGGCCCTGCAGCCTGGGGAGTTGTTGGCCAGGGTCGGAGTGGGTGCTCACCCTGCCACAGGGGGGAAGGTTGTTTCCGAACCTCTGTCCGTTCATGCATCCGGGCAGAGTTCCTCTGGGCGACATCCGCTGGCTCCCTTGACGTCTTCGAGGAGCAGTGGGCACTGTCTGGGGTTCTCTGCTCGGTGTCCCCATCAGGCTCCCTTCTTATGACCCTTTGACCGCACTCCTATCCCTGTTCTTTTATTAGTTGTCCCCCGCAATTAGTGGGTTTCTGAGGCCCTGTAGATCCTCCCCTTAGGCTGGGGGGGGGGGGAATCCTTTAGCATTGGGTGGGCTTCCGCCCGCCCAGTTCCCAGAAACCCAATAGGTACAGGGGGGAAGGAACTATTTCACAACTAGCTCTACTTCAGTTGTTAATCTTTAAGCCAGGTTTAAATCAATTTAAGAGGGACCACAAAGGGCTTTAAATTAGTTTAACTAAACTGCTTTAAAAACAAGTTGAATTGGTGCAAGTTTTAATATAGACAAATCTTACCTACAACTTGACATACCCAAAGCACTGAAGAAACATGCCTTAGTCCTCACTGGTTCATCAGGTCCTGCAAGTTTAATTACCTACATTTTACAGAGGGTGAAAGTGAGGGCTTAAGAGGTAAAATGACTCACTGAAGGTCACACAGTAAGTCAGTAGCAGAGCTATGATTTTATAACTCATATAAAGCTATTAACCCCCAGTTCTGTGGACATTTCTTCAGATTACGCAGCCTCCAAGACAGTCACAAATAACTGACAGATAAGATAATCAGTTCCAATATGATACAAATCCACCTGCTTTGTAAAAGCAGCAAAGAGTCCTGTGGCACCTTACAGACTAACAGACGTATTGGAGCATGAGCTTTCGTGGGTGAATACCCACTTCGTCAGATGCATGTATGAGCTTCCAAGGGCAGGCCATGATGGCAGCATCTCCTTGCTTGGAGATAAGAGAGAGGATAATGGCTAAACAAGACATTGGATAATGTTTTTGCACCTGTGTCCACATCCAGTCTAAAGATCATGTCCGGAATATGGGGTCTTAAGTGAGCCGTTCCAGAGATTGCATGAGAGCAACCTATGATAGAAAGGATAAATGAGAAGTTTTGAGCCTGAGTATTGGACACCGTCAGAATTAGAGCTAGTAAAAAAAAAATAGACAGAACAATTTTCCATTGGAAAATGCAATTTTGTTGAAATCTAAATGTTTCACGGGAATGTGATTTCAATGACATTTTAGACAGAAAAGTGGCAAAACAGATCATTTTGCTTTCTCATTTCGTTTTGAGAATGTCAAAACTTTTCATTTTGAAGAGATACTACTTTGTTTTGACTTTATCATTTCATTTTATTTAGTTTTGACTTATATTACATTAGGATATTTTAATATATTTATATATTATATTATACATTATATTATGATGTGTCCAAATTATTAAAACCAAATGTATTGATGGTTCTGATTTGAATTTTTTTGGAAATTCTGTTCTGTGAGAAATTTAAACTTTGAATTCCAATTTGGAACAAAAACAAATTTTGAAATATCAGAATTTCCTGTGGAATGCAAGTTCCATTTTCTGACTGGCTGTAGTCAGTACACATGTTGAAGTCCTGCATCTTGAGAATTTCAACACCATCTGAGAGCAACTCCCTCAGATTCTTTAGGAAACCTTCATAGTGTGGTTGTCTTCAAATTAACAGATAACCATGCTGACCTGTTCTTGGCCTTGCAGATTACATGGATGCTTATGGAACACATTGTTTAAAGGGCATCTCTCTTACATTTGAGGTTTCCTTGGTCTGGGTCTGTGATGTATCTAATATCCTTAGGTGACCAGGTAAACTAATATTGGACTTTCCAGATTTCAGTGACACAGGCTGGGTTGTGAGCCTTGTCTGATCATGGATGCCAGTTGTCTTGTTGGCCACTAATTATTTGTTGGTCAGCATAAGCATGGATGGATTAATATAAAGGAATCAACAAATACCAAATACTACTGGTTACGATTCCCAACCTTGAGACTAGTCTTTGTTTTTGGAGAACTTTTGAAGTTCACTGATATGTCACTTCATTCTCTAATCAGGCTTTCCTTTCTGTGTCATGTGTTGATCACTTTCCATGGACAGAAGTTAGTTTATGGTGGTGGATGTATCTGCTCAAGGTGGAGAACAAACTCCATTCGTGGAGGGAAGGAATTATTTGTCCAACACAGAAGCTGAAACTTAGCTTGAACTGGGTTGGAACTGAAAAGATTCTAGTAAGCTTTTAAAAAAGAATTAAATGAAAAGAAAAGAAAGAAAAGCTTTGAATCCCAACATTCATTTAGCATGTTTGAATCTCAGAACGTCCTTCTTGTGCACATGACTCCCATGCAAGCATCCTACAGATGCAATGAACAAAGCTCCAGCAAGCGTGTGTGTCTTTGGAGTGTCCTCGCAGATTCTTCAAGCATACGACTCTTATATTGACATCACACTTGTTTGTTTTTTTCCCTTGCCATTTTTCTTTCATTTTTTCTTTCCCCTTTATTTTTAAGTTGGATGTCAGCCACATGGCAAGGTTATTCTGTTAGACAAGCTGGCAAATGACAATGACAGGATTATAATTAAGTGCCAGGACATGCAGCCAACACAATTACCATGCTGTTATTACACTCTATGATGTGCTACAGAAGCTCATAAAAATGCCGTAAAGAATATAAATCACAGGGCATGTATACAATCAGGGAAGAAAAATGTTTTCCCCCTTTTTATATCTGAAACCAAACTGGTTCAGATAACTTTAATGAAAGAGATGTTTTCTGCACTGACAGCTCTCCCAGTCTCAGAGGTGTCGGCAATAAGTAGCACTTTTGTTCTACTTTCTTCCATAGGGCTGCAAATTTTAATAACTGTTAAACTGATATATACTCAGACTTCCTTTCCCATTGCTTTCCTTTTCTCATTTGTGGATTAGCAAGTCTGGCTAGATCTTGACCAACTTTTGTTTTGTTTCCATGGGCACCTGCTATTACCAATACTCCCTTCTGCTGAGATCCTGCAGTTCTTCTCCTTGATAAGATGGTTAAAGCAACAGCAAAACTGATACTGATCACTGACGGCAGAAGACCCAGGAAGCTCTTGTGAAATGTCATTACATAAAACACTGATTAATAATGCATTTCTCCAAGTGCTATTTTCAATTTCTCTTATTCTCCAAATTAATATTGAATTTGAGATTCTCTCTTGTCAACATTTACCTCGAGTCAACAAATTTTGACATTTAATTTAAAAGAGAAGTTGGTCTGTTAGCAGCTGTAACCATAATTTCTAAGCCCTTGTAGGGGGTAGGTCTGGAATTGAATGCTACGATTGTGCAGACTAAATTACTGTACAGTAGAGCTGGTCAGAAATACTTTGGCAGAGCCATTTTCTGCTGAAAACTGCAGTTCACTCTAAACTGAGACACTTGAAGAAGTTGTATCCTTTTTCCTCAGTTGGAGAGGAAAAAAGTCAGGAATTTTTTTTTTCATTTCCTCAATTTCAGAACAAAACATTTCAAATGTTCCTTCCAAAATGACTTTTCATTTTGAATTTTTGAAAATGTAGATTACATTCTATATTGCAAAATAAAAGTAAACATTAAAAGAAGTGTTGTTGTAGCTGTATTGGTCCCAGGAAGAAGGTCCACATTGGACCAGAAGAGCTCAACATAGCTCAAAAGCTTCTCTCTCTCACCAGAAGTTGGTCCAATAAAAGATTCCTTCTCCCTCCTTGTCTCTCTACAATTGAAACAAAACATGTCATTGGACCTGAAATTATTATTAATTATTATTATTATTTTGGAATTTTCTTTGCAGGAAATTTTCAGGTGTCATTCCAAATCAGAATGAAGATGGATTTCAAACTCCTTTGTGAAACAGAATTTCCAGCTGCCACATAGTCCTGCTGCTAGCCTCATGTCACCTTTGCAGCGCTGAAGATGAATAGTTAATGGACGAGAGTTTGAGGAACTGTATTTTTGTTTTTAATGAAAAATTTGTGAGTTTGAGTTTTGTGCTTATGAAAAAGGAGGAGACAGTTGCACTGGCTGATACAATGCAGACAGCTGCTCTGGAAGCATCCTCCTCGCATCCTTGCCAATTCACCACAGCCCTCTGACCCGCAATACCCTTGGCCATTCCAACTGCACTCCTGGACACATCTGTTAACCTATCTCAGTCCTGATCTTCGACCCCACCTGTTGTTCATGTCGTGGTGCACCTACCAATGGCTCTGCCAGTGCATCCCAATCCTGACCGACAGTATGTCCTCACTGTTGCTGACTCTCACCATTTCATTGAAAGTGAGACCGTTTTGAGACCTGCTGCAGCCATTCCGGCCATGAGGAGAGAAACTGCAACCTTCATTAAATTTTCAGAGCAGCTGAGGCGGCAGGCAGAGTTCTGCCCCTCCCCCTTCAGGAGCTGACCAAGGTTCTGGGTGGAGGAGGAGGAAAAGGGGAGGGAGAAGGAGGGAGCAGAAACAGCTGATCAGATCCTGTTCCCCCTCCCTCGCCATCACTTGCAGCCCTGCAACTGGAAAGAGGATTTCTTCTTGCTGGTGCTCATCCCCACCCAGCTTGAGCCCCTGGAACTGTCCTCCCCTGGCCTGGGTGAAAGGATGAAGAGCTTTCACTGCTGCAGGAAGAGCAGAGGTGTGTGTGCTTGGAAGCAAGTGTGACAGACATTGCAACACCGTACAGTGCCTTTGGGGACCACTGTATGAAATGTACGAATGTTCTGTATGCGATTGTGTTCTGCTCCATGGGGCAGTGTGACAAGGTGCTATCAGCAGCACCCTGATATTGCTGCAGCCTGGGGAAGGCTGCAGGCCCAGCTGAGGGCAATTACACACTTTCTGGTGCGGGGGATTGTGAGAAGCTGGGTGACAATCACAAGGCTAACAAAGTAATTGGGGTAGAATATAAGGAGAGGAAACAGGAAGCAAGGGGCAGCTCAAGAGGGAGCTCAGAGGGTGAGCCTGGGCTGGAAAGTGAGAGCCGTGGGGAAGCCTGGCCTTGCTATAAGCCTATGTTGCATAGTATTATTATTATGTAAGAGGGAAATAAATGCACACCTTGGTAAAGAGAAACAGCCCAGTGTGCATTTGTGACTCTGAGACCCGCTGAACTGGCTAGGCAGTGAGGTTCACCGGGTAGTGACGGAGATGCCCTATGACTTGGAGAGTTACTACAGCGCCTCCAGGGTCTCAAAACAGTGTGTATTTGGGCAGTGGGGATTAAGGTGAGTTGTCAAGGCTGTAACCTACTCCAGAGCAGTAATCTCCCCTGGGGTGGTTTGCATAGATTGGTTCAGCTGGGTTTTCCAGTAACCGAGAGACAAAGAAAGAACTCAGGATATATAAAGGCTGAGTTTAAATAGACTCAGGGCTTCCTTTTGATTCAGCAAACAGACAGGACCTTTGGTCCTAAGGGGACCCCAACCCTTGCAGATGGGCTAGAGGGATCATTGGCTCCCCGGGTGGAAGATGGGCGATTTCTGGTATATATAGTAAGTATGGAGGAATGTTTATGTTTTATTTTTTCTCTTATGACTTTTGCCCTTTGGAAAAAGGTACGTTGCCTTGGAAGAGCTTCACAGTAACTTGCAGCAGCTGACATACACTAATCATTGTCCTCCGAGAGAAAGCACAGCCCAGGTGCTGCTGTTGGGCAGGCTGGCTTGCTGGGGATATCACAGTGTAGGCAGGGAGTTTTGCAGCCTGTAAACCCCAGTCAGAACAGAGCGGTACAAGGGTCTCTGCCCAGAGACAGGTGACAGCTGGAGGCCTGAGACCAGACTGGGCAATCCAGGGGGGAATGCAAGTATTGTTACCATTAAATTAAGACAGCGAGATGTGCGTCTGGATGAGCAAACCTTTTTTTGATAGGAAACACTTTAAAAATTTCATGTTTTAAAAAAATGGTCCCCTTTGCTCACATTTTCTTGGCTTCCTCTAACATAAAATCAACACTGTGCTTGAAATCTTGTATGCTTAATTCCCCTTCACCACCTCAGACAAGGAGAGGAATTTGAACTTGATGTGGTAAATATAACCATCTGCTCAGCAAACCTGACAGGGTTTTGTACTTCACATAGCATGGCTAGTGTTAATGTCACTGAGAGTATGTCTGCACTGTAATCAGAGGTGTGACTGCAGCATGTGTACATGCATGCAAGCTAGCTTTAATGAATCTTGGGTACCGATAGCTGTGAAACCATGGCAACATGGACATCAGTACAGACCAGCCACCTGAGTACGTACCCAGGGTCCTGGGCGGGATTGTACAGTCTGTGTGGGCTCAGCTTCAATGCTGTTGGTACTCCAGCTAACTAGATTGAAGATAGCTCAGCTAAGATGTTTACATGTGCTGCAGACACACACCCAGATTACAGTGTGGACCTACCCTCAGGGTATCCAAACCTCCCGTGGCTCTCACAGAAGAGTAACCATTTTGAAAATCCCACCCAGAACATTTGGGAAAATTCTTCTCTAAATTTTGAGTAAGCCCAAGTATTTTTGAAAATGTTCATTGTTATTTTGTGCCCAGCCCTGTCTGTAGCTGTGCTGTGCGCATATCACTGCTGAGCCAGCGTGACAGCACAGGGGCAGGCTGTGAACAGCCATGGGGAATGTCTGGGGATGGAGGCGTGAGCTTGCAGGGATAAGAAGTTTAGCAGGGAGAAGTGTGTGGGATGGGAGGCGAGACTGGGGGCCATTGTGGAGGGAAAGGTGCTACAGGGTTTGAGGTGCAATGCAGGCCAGTGAGGGGTTGTGTCATCCCTTGCCCTGCAATCCTGTGTGCCTTACAATGGTTTGCTGCTGTACCTCCTAATGTGAGCTGCTTACAATCAGGCCACGAGCCTGCAGGTCACACCCTGAGTGTCCAGGTACTAGACAGCCTTAGTTCAGCAGCTCTGACCCCAGCAGCCTGTGTACAGCCCCACACTCCCACTCTGGCTCCCTCCAGCCTTGGTTACAAACAGCTAGGTGACCCCAACACACTCCCAGTCCCGACTTCTCGCAAAATCAGTTCCTCTGCAATGTCCAGCCCTCTCCTGGACAGTTCAGAGAAATAATAAAGTTAATTTGTTCTTCTAAAGACACAACCCCCCATCACAGTTTATTAGCTTAACAGATAAATACACCCTTCCATTTAAGCACAGCACGGAGTTGGCTCATAGTAAAAATAAAACAGATTTTTAGCAATAGGACATAAGATTGTGATGCCAAGTAAAAGGAATAAAATTAGAAAGGGTTACAAGCCAATAATGGTGAAAACACACATCCATCTGAAAATCAAAAACATAATCTACCAAGATATATGTTTGGTTCAAGATGGTTTCTCATGTATATTCAGTTTCCAGAGACTTCAAACCCCCCGTCAGGTGAAGGACCCACCTTTCTCAGCTTGCAAGAGCTCTGTTCCCTTGTGTCTGTCTAGTGATGGATGCAGAAGATGTCGTCTGTCCTTGCTTATATCTTCCAAAGTTCAAATAACTTGTTTCATGCAACTGGATAACCTCATGCTGTTTTTCCCTTCCTGGGAGCTTTGCATCCCTCTATTGATTTCTATGTAAATAGGGCTTCCATTGCTTTGAATCCACCTTGCTTAATTTCTTTGGAGACAGGTAGATAGTTCCCTTCCTTCCAGGCTGGAGGAAAGTCTGTTTCTCCCTTTGTTTGGTCACAGACAGGAAAGCCTAATACCAACGAGTATCCATAATTCCTTATATTGTATTAATATAGACAATTCAAAATGATATTAATCACCAGTGTATCATTAACTTTCAGAAAAGACCTCACTTTTATAATACAGTAATATTGTATACAATCAGTGGATTCAATTGCTTATCACCCTGAGATTTAGACCCCCTGTCTTTATAGACCAGTAAACCTTTGAAATGTTTGTTCAGGTCTGGTGGTGAAGGAATCTCCTTGCTCTTTCTTCTCCCACTTGTTTGCTTAATAGTTTACTTATTATGTAAAAAAGGGACCTTCATTGTCTTTGCCTGAAGACTGGGCTGGAAAGAGAATTAAATATGCTTTCCTTTGTCTAAGGAAGACGTGTTACCAAACTTTCCCTGAAATGCCTGGTTTAAACACTTCAGTCATAATTCCAGCCAATATCCGTAACTTCGTGTACACAACCTGTGAGTACATCATGCAAGAATATTAATGAGCAGTGAGTTACTAGTTTTCAAATGATACCTCACAAGGCATATTTTGTACAAAGGATATGACAGTACTGTGTAGGGGGTGAATTCAGGGGTGCTTAGTATCACAGGGGAGGTGCTCGTGTGTGGTTAGGGTGGAGGTTGGCCATAGCTGTATAGGTGGTCTGGGAGCCCACTGTCTCCACAACAAGGCATTGGCACTTGAAGGGCTCCTACTGCCTCAGGTATCTGGCACACTGGGACAGCAGGGCCAATTGTCTCTGGGCTGAGGCATCGGTGCATCAGGAGCTCCCCATAGTGCAGTGATCTCTGTGGTCAGTGAGCCAAAGGGTTGGGGAAATCTTTCTTTTTAACTTTGTTTTTACATACAGAATAAACACATAACAAAATGTAAACATGCATGCAGAATATGGAAATAGCATAGAAAGAACAAAATTCAACGTTCATTATTTGCAAAACCTGGAGAAAGAAAAGCCCTGAACCTGTAGAGGTCAAGCTGAGCATCAGTTATTAAAGTGGCTAAATAGATAAGTGAGAACATAACCTATGAGTACTGGGGACTAATATAGTCTAAACTGCAAAACTATGCAATAGTTTCATATGTGACCAGACAGCCTCATATTTTTTCCAAGTGCTTCTCTTAGGGTATGTCTACACTATGGGATTATTCCGATTTTACAGAAACCGTTTTTTTAAAACAGATTGTATAAAGTCGAGTGCACACGGCCACACTAAGCACATTAATTCGGCGGTGTGCATCCATGTACCAAGGCTAGCATCGATTTCCGGAGCGTTGCACTGTGGGTAGCTATCCCGTAGCTATCCCATAGTTCCTGCAGTCTCCCCCGCCCATTGGAATTCTGGGTTGAGATCCCAATGCATGATGGGGCAAAAATTGTGTCACGGGTGATTCTGGGTAAATGTCATCACTCAATCCTTCCTCCGTGAAAGCAATGGCAGACAATCATTTTGCTCCCTTTTTCACCTGGATTGCCCTGGCAGACGCCATAGCATGGCAACCATGGAGACTGGTTTTGCTTTTTGTCACTGTCACTGTATGTGTACTGGATGCTGCTGACAGAGGCGGTACTGCAGTGCTACACAGCAGCATTCATTTGCCTTTGCAAGGTAGCAGAGACGATTACCATCCCTATTGCACCATCTGCCATTGTAAATTGGTGATGAGATGATGGTTATCAGTCATTTTGCACCATTTGCATTTGGAAATTGGCGATGACGGTTATCAATCCTTTTGTACCGTCTGCTGCTGTTATGGGTGATCCTGGCTGGCCTTGCTGAGGTCAGCCGGGGGCGCATGGACAAAAATGGGAATGACTCCCTGGGTCATTCCCTTCTTTATGTTTTGTCTAAAAATAGAGTCAGTCCTGCCTAGAATATGGGGCAAGTGTACTAGAGAACCAGAGAGCACAGCCGCTCCGTGTCAGAGCCCCAGAGATCCCGCAGAAATGATGAGCTGCATGCCATTCTAGGGGGTGCCCCTGCAACAACCCCACTCGTTACTTCCCTCCTCCCCCAATCCTCCTGGGCTACCGTAGCAGTGTCCCCTCATTTGTGTGATGAAGTAATAAAGAATGCAGGAATAAGAAACACTGACTTTTAGTGAGATAAAATGAGGGGGAGGCAGCCTCCAGCTGCTATGATAGTCCAGGCAGGACATTAAAGGGTGTGGGGGGAGAGGAGTGCAGCCTCCCGCTGCTATGATAGTCCAGGCAGTACAGAATCTTTTCTTTAGACATGAAAGGGGGGGGGGGGGCTGATGGAGCTCGGCCTCCAGTTGCTATGATGAGGACGGTTACCAATCCTTTTGTACCATCTGCCGGGAATGACCGGGAGTCATTCCTATTTTTACCCAGGCGCCCCTGGCCGACCTCACCGAGGCCAGCCAGGAGCACTCACGGGCTGATGATGACGATGGATAGCATCATATTGTACTGTCTGCCACCGGGAAGGGGATGCTGGTGTTCAGCGCTGCAGCACCCTGTCTGCCAGCAGCATGCAGTAGATATAGGGTGACATTGAAAAAAGGTGAGAAACAATTTTTTCCCCTTTTCTTTCGGTGGGGGGGAAGGGTGTAAATTGACGACATACACCCTGAAACACCCGGGAAAATGTTTTTGACCCTTCAGGCATTTGGAGCTCAGCCAAGAATGCAAATGCTTTTCGGAGACTGCGGGGACTGTGGGATAGCTGGAGTCCTCAGTACCCGCTCCCCCTCCATGAGCGTCCATTTGATTTTTTGGCTTTCCGTTAACGCTTCTCACGCAGCACTGTGCTGAGTCCCTGCTGTGGCCTCTGTCTATCATAGCCTGGAGATTTTTTCAAATGCTTTGTCATTTCGTCTTCTATAACGGAGCTCTGATAAAACAGATTTGTCTCCACATACAGTGATCAGATCCAGTATCTCTCGTACGGTCCATGCTGGAGCTCTTTTTGGATTTGGGACTGCATCGCCACCCGTGCTGATCAGAGCTCCACGCTGGGCAAACAGGAAATGAAATTCAAAGTTTGTGGGGTTTTCCTGTCTACCTGGCCAGTGCATCCGAGTTCAGATTGCTTTCCAGAGCGGTCACAATGCACTGTGGGATACCGCCCGGAGGCCAATAACGTTGATTTGCGGCCACACTAACCCTAATCCGACATGGCAATACCGATTTCAGCGCTACTTCTCTCATCGGGGAGGAGTACAGAAATCGGATTAAAGAGCCCTTTATATCGATATAAAGGGCCTCATTGTGTGGACGGGTGCAGGGTTAAATCGGTTTTACGCTGCTAAATTTGGTTTAAACACATAGTGTAGACCAGGCCTTAGAGTCATTTTTTTCTTTTAATGAAGTAATAGAGAGCTCACTAGATCAGCTTGTGTATTAGGAGGAATTGCAAATTCCCATTTTCTCAGAATAACAATTTTGGTCACTAAAATAGTTACTGCAATCCATTTGTTAATGTTAACTGGTACTGCCAACTCATCCAGCACCTCTGAAATACACAAGTTTGGAGAAGAAATGAAAGATAGCAACATTTAACGTTTCTGAGAGAGCACTGAATATGGTGTTCCAGAATACATGCATTTTTGGCAGGCATAGAGGAGGTGCAAAATGTTGTCATGTGGTTGTTTGCATCTCCCACATTCTGTGTGTGTTGCCAATCTAACCATAAACAATCGTTCTGGAGTCCAGAAGAATCACAAGGATCAAGAACTTGAAGTATCTTTCACATTAAGCCAAATAGCATCCCAGGTTTCTGTTGAGATAGTAATGCTAAGTCTCTTTTCCCCTTTTTCTTTGAGATTGAAAGGGTTAAAAGCATTAAACCACCTATAAGTAATTCCTACAAAGTGACTTTTGTTTTCATATTTCTCAACACATTCTTCTAGAGGTGAGAGAGTTGAATCGGTTCATTCATTAATATTAAGGGTTGGCCTATTGTGCTTTGAGTTCTGGGTTACGTGAAATTGATTTTGTCCATGTCTGTCAAGTGTAGTATCCCAATTCCATCCCAGTATTACAGGAATGTCTTTTTATTAGAAAGAACAAAAGAATCATAGGGTTAGAAGGGACCACAAGGGCCATCTAGTCTAACCCACTGCCAAGAAGCAGAATTTGTTGTGTCTAAACCAGGGGTTCTCAAACTTCATTGCACCGAGCCCCGCTTCTGACAACAAAAATTACTACATGACCACAGGAGGGAGGACTGAAGCCTGAACCTGCCTGAGTCTCGCTGCTGCGGTGTGGGAGCCAAACCAGAAGCTCACAGGCTTCAGTCTCAGGCAGGGGGCCTGTAATTTGGGTCCCGCCACCCAGGGCTTCAGCCCCAGGTGGTGGGGCTCGGGCTTCAGCTACATCCCTGGGCTGTGGGGCTCAGGCTTTGGCCCCGGGCCCCAGCAAGTCTAAGCCAGCCCTGGCGACCCCAAAGTGGGGTCATGACCCACTTTGTGGTCCCGACCCACAGTTTGAGAACTGCTGATCTAAACCATCCAAGACAGATGGCTTGAAAACCTCCAGTGAAGGAGTTTCCACAACCTCCCTAGGCAGCCTGTTCCATTGTCCTACTGTTCTTATCATTAGGAAGTTTTTCTGGAGATTCAATCTAAAACTGCCGTAGCTTGAACCCATTGCCTCTTGTCCGGCCCTCTGTGGAAAGAGAAAACTAATTTTCTCCATCTTTTTTTATGGTAGTCTTTCAAGTATTTGAAGACCATTATCATATCCCCCTTAAATCTCATCTTTTCCAAACTAAACATACCCAGTTCCTTCAGCCTTTGCTGATATGGCTGGCATTCCATCCCTTTGGCCATCTTTGTTGCTTGCTTCTGGATTGTTTTCAGTTTCTCTATGTCCTTTTTACATATTGATGACCAAAATTGGACACAGAACTCCAGCTGAGGCCTAACCAGCAGTGAGTAGAGTGGTACTATCACCTCCCATGACTCATAAGCTATGCCACTGTTAACGCAACCTAAACTTGAATTTTCTTTTTTTTCAACAGCATTGCATTGCTGACTCATGTTGAGGTTGTGATCCACTCCCAGATACTTCTCAACTGTGCTGCTACCAAGCAAGTTGTCCCCCATTCTGTATTTGTGCATTTGGTTTTTCTTCCCTAAATGTAGCACCTTACATTTGTCTTTGTTGAATTTCATTTTGTTGTTTATAGCCCAATTCTCCAGTTTATCAAGATCCCTCTGAATTCTAGCCGTAGCCTCCAAAATGTTGGCAACCCTCCCAGCTGTGTGTCATCTGCAAATTTGATCAGGATGTTCTCTATTCCTACATCCAGGTCATTAATAAAGATGTTAAACAACATCAGACCCAGAACAGATCCCTGTGGAACCCCACTTAAGACCTCCCTCCAGTCTGATATTATCATTTCATTAACAGTTACTCTTTGTTTGAGGTTGTTTAACCAATTCTCTATCCACTTAATGGTAGTTCTGTTGAGCCCGCATTTCTCCAGCTTACTTGTCAGAATGTCATGTGGGACTCTGTCAAAAGTCTTGCTGAAGTCCAGGTATATTATGTCCACTGCATTCCCCCATCCACAAAACCAGTTACCCTGGCAAAGAAGAAAATCAAGCTGGTTTGGCAATATTTGTTCTTAGTAAATCCATGCTGGCTGCTAGTGATCACCACTTCATCCTCCAGGTATTCACAAACTGAATGTTTCATATATTGTTCTAGTAGCTTCCCAGGTCAGGCTGGCTGATCTATAGTTTCCTGGCTTCTCCTTTGTCAAGATGGGCACTACATTTGCTCTTCTCCAATCTTCCGGGTCCTCTCCTGTCATCCATGAGTTAGCAAATATTATTGCCAGTGATTCTGAGATTTTCTCAGCTAATTCCTTCAGCACCCTAGGGTGAACAGCATCCGGGCCACTGACTTGAATTAATTCAAATTGGTCAGAGGATCTCTGACGTGTTCTTTACTTATCTCAATCTGCAGCCCTTCCCCTTTATTGTCGGTGGTAACTTTGCTCGTCCGCAGCTCACATGTTTTTTGTGAGAAGACTGAACCAAAGTAAGCATTGAGCAGCTCTGCCTTCCTCTCATCTTCCGTTATCACTGCACCTTCTTCACTGAGCAGCAAACCCACACCATCCCTGATCTTTCTTTTTTGTCTGATCAGTTTGAGGAAACCCTCCTTGTTGTCTCTAACATTCCTTGCCGGCTGTAACTCATTCTTTGCCTTGGCTTTCCTGATTTTCTGCTACATGAGTTTCCTGCAATAAAGCTACTTGGCACTTTCTAAGAAAACGAATGGCAAAATTTTAAAAGATATACTAAAATATATAGCCTTATTCTAAAGATATATATTTCCCTGTTGATATTGTAAAACCACATCTCTAAGATAGTATCTGTATTTATACATATTAGAGACTGGTTAGATTTGAATTAATTTGTGTTTTGAGCCCCTAAAGCTGTCAGGTAAACAAAAAGACCTATGTCTTTCTCCACAGCTCAGTCCAATATCAGATAACAGTAGAAAAAGAAAAGACAACTAAGGTTCCAGCCCCAACTGGGCTCAGTAGGTGGTTCTATTCATCACAGGGTGGTTTCTTCTTGTTTGGGATCCCTCAGGGTCAGTCTGTCTTTCTCCCTGCCTTTTAAGCTTCCTCTCTAGTTGGAGCATGCTCTGCAGGTCTGGAGAGGCTACCATGGCCCAGCATTGTCCTTTAACCCCTCCAGACCCAGTGTTGGGTTTGTACTCCCCATCACAGCTCCCTTCTTCCCAGGCAGTCGACCACAGAGCCCAGACCAGCCCATCCAGGCCTTCCCAGTCAAAACCTCCCCCCTATAATCCCCTCTGTAAGGGTCCATGTACGGGTCCCCTTGTCGAGTGAAGGGGTCGCTCTTCGCTTTCGGGGCGCCTGGGACCCAGGCCGCCTCACTACAGGAGGCTGAGCAAGCAGTTCAGTATTAAAGTCTACGCCCTAGGTCAGGGCGGGGCAACAACCAGTAGTTCAGGGGCTCAGACCCTCAGGCAAGGGCCGAGCAAACAAACAGTTCAAGTCGGTAAAGCCCACGCCTGAGCTCAGGGCGGGGCAGCAACACAGGCACAGGGCTCAGACCCTCAGGCAGGGCTGAGCAGGAACTGGTAAGTCCAGGCTTCTATGCCTGAGCGTTTGGGTGAGGGGTTGACTGCCACCCGTGAGGAGGGTGGCAGGGGGGACGCAGGCCCACCCACTCCACTGCGTCCCAGCCCGGGGCCCTAGCAGCGGCGTGGATCCGCTGCAGTCAGTGGGGATCCTGGCCGCAACACACTGACATAGGCTCAGGGTCTGCTGCAGCCAGACTGGGGTCAGCTATCCCCGGGCCACTTCCAATCTCCCCCTCCACTGGCACCTGTGTTGTCGTGGCTTCGGCAGGGGGGTCCACCAGCATCGGCTCCTCAGGATACGGGTGCACGGGTGGGCTAGACTCCTCCTCTGGGTAGCGGGAGCGGGGCCGGCTCGGCCAGTCCTCCTCAGGGTACCGGGCTCGGGGCAGGCTCGGCCAGTCCTCCTCAGGGTACCGGGCTCGGGGAAGGCTCGGCCAGTCCTCCTCAGGGTACCGGGCTCGGGGAAGGCTCGGCCAGTCATCCTCAGGGTACCGGGCTCGGGGAAGGCTCGGCCAGTCCACCTCGGGGTACCGGGCTCGGGGAAGGCTCGGCCAGTCCTCCTCAGGGTACTGGGCTCGGGGAAGGCTCGGTTCAGCAGGAGCTCGGGTACCAGCGTTTGTCCTCTCCAGCGGCCGGGCCGCAACTGAGCGTTGGGGCCGGGACTTTATACTTCCTGTCCCGCCCCTTGACTTCCAGGGGACGGGGACAGGTGGCAGTGACTCCGCCCACTTCGGCGGCTGTGCTGGCTCGGCCCTCTCAGGTGCAGCTGGGAGCCAGGCCGCCTCACTACACCCTCACATCCCCTATCATCACTCTGTCCCCGCATAACCACTCACCCCATCAGCTCTCTCAGTAGTCTGGCTTATCTCCATTTGGTTCTTGTAGTATAGGGATGGAGGTGAAGGGGCGTGTGGGGAGCCAGATTGAGTGCAGAAAACTGGGACCTGACTTGGGAGGGACTTGGGGAGACAAATAGAAGGGAGAGAAGCACTGCTCTATCCCCCTCACCCATTCCACTGCTGGGCTCCCTCCATCTTCCCACATCACCTTCTCTAGAACATGCTCCTGCTGTTTACACCCTCACACTTCCTCAGTGCTCCCCTGGCACAGTCATTTTCTGGACACTGAAACGTCCACCATTCAGTTGCATCAAACACTGCACAGCAACCAAATGTCAGCTGACAGGAAGCACGTGTCACAGCCTGCTGCGTGAGCCATCCTGCTCATCAGCAGAAACCACTCCAAAGCAGCCTTGCCTCTGCCACTGTAATGACACAAGCCTACATCTTTTCATTCTTTGTTCCTTTCTTACCTACTACCTTGTTTTAAGAAGCTTTATCCCCACAGTGAAAGGAAGCAGAGTGGAGAATCTGGCTCTGCCGATGAAGCTTTGTGAGTCATGTGTATGATCTACACAGCTTTGAAGTTTGGCACTGCTTTTATTTTTGATATTTTCTTCATATCATTGTCATTATCCTGAGAGTGACTGAGCTTGTGCAGTCACTGTTGTCTCAGTGGGTGTAGAGTGGGCTAGGCACCTCTCAGGATTCGGCCCTGAAAAGGAAAATACACTGTCCTCAGGGATGTCAGCTTCTTCCTTAACAATGTCACAGATTTCCAGGGACCTCAGAGCAAGCGAGGGCCCCGGTGAACCAGAGAGCCCCATTGCAAGATTGGGCCCTCAGTCCTTCTGGCTGTAACATTCATCTCATTAAACCAGAATAAAAGCAAAGACAGGGAAGGAGGTTTCTGCCAAATTTACATCGGAACAAATTTTGAAATATGGGCCGGGCCAACCTGATTTACTCTCTCAGTAGCTGGTAATTAGTGTGGCCATTTGTAAACGTCATGCGGCCTAATCTCAGCTCCTGGGAATTTCCTCCATTAAATCTCTCCCAGACGTTAGCGCTTTCTTTTGCTCTGAAGTTACCTGACGTGAATGTGGGGACCGCAGGTCGAGCCAGATCTCAGCAGCAGCAGCAGCACAGAGGCGTAGGAGGGAGGCAAAGGTTCCAAGCCTCCATCTGCTTTGGCCCTGGCAATGTAAAGTGTTATTTCTCAGCAAGCTGCCTTTGTGATAAAGGGTTGCCAAGGGCCAGTGCTAAATCCAGCCAGAGACAACGTGGCCTTTTCTTTATGTAAGTTCTTATCTCATTCAATCCAAAAGAAGGCAAAGGCCTGTGCAGCTAACAGGGCTTTATTATTATTATTATTATTTTCAACTTGCTCTTTGATAGCAGTGGAAACAAGAGGCCGCTGCCTGACATTTCAATCAACCCTTTTTTCCCCCTCTACATTTTAAAACGTAATGAGGAGCCTGGCACATTGACCTGCAGCCACAGGCAAGCATCTTACACTTCAAAGGACTCAAACTTAAGGGCAGAGCCATTCATTCAGCGCAGACCTCACGCTGATACCTGCGGGTGTGCAGTGAATACAGAATACGTTCTTATGTTCAGCGGAAGATTTGGCACCGGATGGAGAGATTCGGGCTAGAAAGTGTGGAGAGTGTGGAGATTACTGCTGCTCACTTGGTTCAATAAATATTGCAGTCATTTGGTGTGTGTGTGTGTGTACCTGCGTGTACATGCACACTGCTGCTGTCTGCTGGATGGAAGCAGAACTGCTCAAGTGTGAGTCATAGGCTAACACCTGACAGTCTCAAATAGCTCAAAGGGCCAGGGTCCTTTGACTCAGAGCAACAGTTGAGGAGAGCTAGGTGGCCATAGATTTGTTACAATATTTATGCTCCTCTATTTTCCTCCATACAAAAAGGGAGAAGGATGGGAACATAGACCCCAAGTGGTACATGGATTTTCCATTGCAGCTTTTAAGTATTTCCCTTAAGTAACCTTTTTTCGCCATGATTTTCTGAGTTTGAGGCAGACAGATTTTCATAATGGGCTTCACCATGCCATAAACAGGATTCAGCTCCTGCTGTCTTATTTTTGGAATTACTTTAGTAGAAGTAATGGTTACCAAATTATTCTGTATTCAGCCACATCATCCCCAATTAGCTGCGCAGCTCTGTTGCATAAATCACGGAGCCTTGGCTCCATAACTGGAGTGCAATGTGCTCCATAGTTCCGGGGCCTGTCATTATAAGTCCTCTCCTTAAGTCTGGCAGTGTCGCCAACCCTTGCAGAGTTTCACGTTTTTCTTAAAGCTCCAGCTCCTGGAGCCAGGTGTTTAGCTGAGAATAGCAGCTTTTGTTTATTTTTTTAAATAAGTGCATTTCATGGTTGCAGAGAAGAGCTTGGAAGTGTGGCCTCCAAAGGCTCAAACTAGAACCCTCCCCAGTTTTTATTTGTTTAAAATCTCATGAGTTTTAAGTCAAACTCGGGATTTTGTGGGGGCTGAGTCATGATTTTTGAACACTTTGGGGTAGCAGTGCTGCTCTGGTAGCATCCTAGCCGTTTTATACCCTACCAACTATTGCATGAGCCAAGTGCATATGCTACACTGAATGGTTTCCCTTCAGAGTAGCTGCTCATTCATCTCTCGGCATTATCATGTGCATGCTGAAGGCTGTGGGTACAACATTCCGCTTGTTCCAGTTGGGCTGTATTCTAATCGTGGGCGGAGGCCATTGTTCCCAGAGCTTCTGCCTGTGTCTGTGAAGCTCAATGGAGAACAAAGCGTGGGGATGAAAGCCGGCAAGATCACTGAATTTAATTCAAACAAGCTATTCAAAAGCTCACCTAAAAGTTTTCCTCTTGGGGAGGAGATGAGATGAGTGGCAGTAACTCAGCAACCACATCAACTGACCTTATTTTCAACATGTCACTCACCCTGGAAAACGTTAAGCATGAAAGACAGGAGACCTTGTAAAGAATTATAGTATCTGAGGGGCAGACTCTACCTTGGAAATGTTCAAGGAGTTTTTTTCCTTCACGTTCTCCTGCCACCAGCTGAGTCTGAAAATGTGTTTGCATTCCCTTAATTCTGATGTCTAATATCCTCAGAAATAATGATAAGACAAGTAATGCCGGTGGGAATCAGTGCCTGCCTTTGCCTGCCAAAAGCACTAAGGGGATCAAACTTCAGAGCTGATTCCTTTTAGTAGGAAAGAAATAGAAGAAAAAGATGGAGAGGCCTGTTTCTCCATGCCATTGCTGCCGGTTCACACCACTGGCGCTCCACTGCTTCCAGTGCAGTGACATCAGTGAAAAACTGGAGTAACACAGCCACAATTCAGGCTCTTTCTTGGCTTCTTTGAAGGAAAAAGGGTATCTGAGAGGAACCCACCAAATTTACTTTGTTTATGACATAACTAGAATTTAAAACTAAACTCACAGGACTGGGAGAATTAGGCTCTAGAACAGCTTTCCAGTTGGGGCAAATAACCTGGCTAGTTACAAAATGGAGCTTGATACGTTTAGGGACAGGATTATGTGACGGGGTTGCCTGAGATAGGAGGGGACTGGATTTAATGACCCAGAAAGGCCCTTCCAGTCCTTTATCCTATGTTCCTACAGACTAGCATAATAATCATCTCCCCTGAAACACTGCAGACCAGACTCCCACCACCCTGTGCCTTGCCTCATCAGAATAAGTGCAAGATACTCACATTAGTGTGAGTCAATTGGTGGCATTTCACATCCATTTTGCACAGGCTTAAATGATGACACAAGTTGCAGGGCACTGGTGAATCAGGCCCAGAGACAGAAAGCCAGATTCTCCACTCTGCTCAGGCCAGAACCAGCTGAGCACTGATCCAACCTGGCCCCATTCAGCTTGTGAAAGCTGATAGGTTCACAGTCCATGATGGTTTGGTTGCAAGATGGGGAATTTGTCCATGTGTCACTATTTGTGACTATGCAAAGGGTGAGGTCAGTTTAAGATGCTTTCCTTTATGGTCCAGCGCAGCAGATGCCTCTCTCTCCATCTGCTGAAACGAGAGGTACTGCTGACCAGCTGGAATTCTATCCTGCATGTGCTTGAATGACTCGCAGCCAGCTGAAAGCTACTGAGTGTGTAAGAAATACACAGCTAAGCAACAGCAAGAGAGAAAAGACAACATCCAAACAGTGGGCCAAATTCACTGTTCCCTGATACCTGGTGCAGTTGTTTACACCAGTGCTGAGTGAGTGTAAAATGCTACTGAATTCAAATGATCGTGATTCACACTCCCTTTGCACCACTGTCAATCACTGCACAAGTCGCTAGATAAGGGAGACATAAGGCCAACAGCTGAATGTTTTGTAACTCAGCCTCTTTCTCACTCCTCAGTGGCGCTGTAAAAAGGCCATACTGAGCTCAATTCAAACTTGGCTTTTGCTTTTGGCTGTAGGTTGGGGTCATAATTTAAGCACCAGCCAGCCATTAAAATTCAGAGTATTCTGGCCATTTTCTCAGACTTCTGTCTCTCGGAAGTCTTTGTGTCAAGTATGACTGAGAATGACGCCAGTGTGGACGCAGGCCAGGAGAGCAACTTGCAAATTGACTGGAGGGAAGTTACTTGAGGTTGAATTACTTACGTGAAGTCTGGAGTGTGGACATACTCCCAGTGCTGTTGTCTCCCTTGTCTATGTCAATCCTTGTAAGAGCTTTCTGCTCAGAAAGGTCACTGAACAACAAAACCTGAAATAACAAATACAATTTGATTTACCCAGTTGACTAAGAAACTGCTGTTCCCAAATCCTGCACTTTCAAACAAATGACCTGTTAAAAATAGCCTTGGTTAGAGCGGGCAAACACTGCCATTGCAAGTCCTCTGTCAAGCAGCCTTTGCTAGAACAATCATTCCGCAGCTGTTAATTATTTCTATCAGATATTGGGGAGGACAGCCATAAAAAGCAGGGGCAGGGATTAGGCTGTTTTCCAAATATTTCCTTTTAAGGTTTATTGTTTCTTAATCTATAATCCGTGATGCAGGTGCCTTCTATTCTGGATTTGGTCATAAACCAATCCTCCTTTCAGCTTCTCAATCTGAGGTGGGGAGGCCAGAGTTAGTAATTGGATGGGCGATTTAGGCACCGTAAAAAGTGATGCGGGTAATTCAGTAGGTAGCATCATTCCTTCTGAGACAATACTGGAGCCATGCAGCAGGATGGCCTTTAGGGCGCTGTACTGCTCGAAGTGCATTTCTGAGGAATTTTGCAACCAGAGGTGGTCAGAAAATGGGTGTTTGAGCAACAGGAAATGTTAATTTTGTATCAACCCCTCCTCCCCCAACTGAACATTTTTGGCCGAAAGCTGCCGAAAACTAAAACAATTTAAATCTTTGGCCCAAGATTTTCCATTTTCTAATGTTCATTTTTTTCAATAAAAAATCTAAACTTTTCAGACACTTTCCATGAAATTATTCATTGATCCAAAACACCAATTTTCCATGAGGCCATTCAAAGTCACATAGCACTTGTCGCAGAAGAGTGCTAACTTTAGTAATCAGACTGCGTTCCCGTAGTTACATTCTGCCTCCCCTGCAATTTCAATTGGATAAGATATTTTTCTTGCCTTCCTCTCGGTTCCTGGTCTGAAGACCATTGGATGAAACCGTTGTGCACTGTTGCTGTTAAACAACAGCTGTGTGCAACCCTAGCAGTGGCTGCATTTAGCTGATGACCTACTTGATTTAGTCTTCCCTTGGTTATCCCAAAAGGACATTATGAGACACTCAGCCCTATACTTATTTGCACAAATACTTTGTACTACTCTGGCAGGCCAAGGAGTGCCTCATTGGTCAGTGTGTGTTACATATTGCCCTTTGTGCCCAATACACAGAGGATATGAGTCTATTACAGAGCCCCCTGGCACAGAGCCTGGTTCTTAACGTAAGCTATAGAGGTTCATGCTTTTGGCTCTGGAGGTCGCTGCTTCACTCCCCCATGAGTTGCCACCCTATAGACACAACTTAAGTCACACTGAGGCCCTGTTTTGAGGTCTTAGTGGAGATGTAACATCTTTCTGCGGACACATTCACAGCGTAATTTGGTTCCAGCAGTCCTACTATTGACAAGGTTGCAGGCAAACCAGGAAGAGGAAGGAAAAGAACAAGCTATATTGGAAATATGACTGGCAGATGAACTGGTATCCAAAGGACATTACGACGCTATGACGAATGTGAAAGCTGGAAGTTGGTGGTTAATAACCTCCGTATCGTTGATGTCACTTGAAGAAGCAGTGACTATCTAGGGTCTGTGCATGGGGTGGATTTCACCCCTACCTCTTTAAGGCTGAGATTTTCAAAGGACCCTAAGGGAGTTGCCACCCAAATCTCACTGGGAATCAGTTGGAGTAAGGCTCAAACCCTGGACAAAAGAGCGTCATCTGACCCAAACAGCTGTAACTGCAAATGGCTAATATTCCGAACAAAAACTCTTGGTGAACAACTGAGCAGGAAGTATTTGCTGAAGAAATTCACAAATCATTTCAAACCACAAATACAGTCAAGGATGTCACGGTCTGTTTGAAAATAACGAGTGAATGGGGTGGGGTGTGGAGAAACACAGACTGTGCAGTAGATCATTCGCTCTGCTCTAGTTTAGATGTTTACAAGGCAGTGTGATTATTGATGTTCATATTTGACTATGTTGTTCCCAACTGAGTATATTAAAAATTGGTTTATATGCCAGATGTTCTACTCTGTCTTGTGGCATCTGGTTCAAAATCAGTGACGAGGGGAAGGGAAGCATTCTTTATAAAGGACTCTGATGGCATTTAAAGGGCAGATGGGAAAAAATAATGTGTCTGTATTACTTCCAATAAGCAAAATTACCTATTATAAACTACAGGTGAGACTGTGCCTTTGGCTATAGCCTGGGCATGGAGTCGGGTGTAACCTGTATCATCCACAAATAGCCCTGAGAGGCACTGGGCCACTGAATCACAATATCTCCCTGCTTCCACCTTACTCCAGAGCCTAGTCATTTATTGTTGGCCTTTCCCAGTGGCAAATTATGAAACTTCCAGCACTGGTCCCAAGGCCTCGTTCACTCCCTGCCCAGTTGCTCTAAGGGATAAAGGGAGCAATTGGGCATGCAGTGCCCTCTTTGGCATGCATGCCTGGTCCCAAGGTCTGGGTAGCCCGTACAAGAGTGTAAGAGGCCTCCTACTCCCCTGTATAGTCCATCTAGCCAGGGGGCTATCTGAGTGGGCACAGCCAAATCCAGATGGGTACTGTAATGAATCTGCTGGTTTGTTACCGGGCACTGTGTTAACCCACGATTAAACACCCAGCCAGCTGTATCCTCCAAAGCACAGGAAAGGGAAGTACAACGGGACAGAAGGGACCTGGCTCAGTACTGAAGAGTGGACCCAGAGACATTCTCTAATTGTATTCAGAGGAAGTGAAACTTTATGCAACTTTTCCTCTTCTTCTTCTTCTTCTTCTTCTTCTTTTTTTTTTAAATCCCTTCTCCTTGGCTCTGTCCTAGTTCTCCCCATCTCATGGCTGGGAATAGTCAGAGAAACATCCATGTCAAACTAGCATTTTAGCCTTTTCCTTTAACACTTCCTAACCACTTTCCCTTAGTGAAATGCGCACTGGCGGAACAGAGGTTATGTGACACCTAGGTCTCATGCACAGGGGAATTTCACCTATCTAGAGGGGTGTAAAATATTGGCAACACAATGCAAAACTACTCAGAATTCAAACTTCTTTCACACATTTTCCTGTTTTAATGGAAAATGGCACTTAAGTGATGCATGTTTTTCAAGCAAAAGTGGATATGCCATCTAGTGAAAATGAGCCAGTTTCTAGCAAAAATTAACCCATTTCTGGGGAAAATGGGCAAGAAAGGTCTATTTTTGGAACTGAGGTTTGCCTTAGAAAATTCATGTTTTCATGAGCTTTAATTGCAAAAATAACCGTTTGGCTGGATGCTGAATAAGGCAAAAAATTGAGTCCCAGGAGGCTGGTGTGGAACCACCGAATGCAAAATGGCACAGATGTCTGCATGGCAACCCGGGAATCAAAAATTGGGGTCTGGTTCAATTTCACTGCTGTCCCTTCAGAGAAGCAATGTTATCCATTTCAGTCACGCTGTTCCTAGTGTCGCCATTCAATGGCTCATCAATATTATCTAAAGCTCCATCTAGGCTTGGGGAGAAGAACTTGGGAGGCTTTCTTATGATGCAGCAGCCTGTTCCTCTGTAATGGTTCCGAGCAAGTATGAGCTGGGCAGCAGGGCATACAGAGGTGTACAGGCCATTAGAAAAATGAACTGTTCGGTTTCTTCTTTTCTTTCAAAGTGGCAGGAATTAAATTTGCGTTGCAATCTGTGTCGTGGCTTCTCTGAACCAAGTTATGGTGGGGCCAGGTTCAGATGGTGTGTCTACACTGCAGTGTAAGCCCAGGGTTAGAACTCAGGCTCAAGCGTAACCCCCCCTTTCACCTACACACAAATCGTGCTAACCTAGGGCTCAGACTCAGGGTACCAGGACCCTATGGGGATGGAGGGTCCAAGCCTGAGTCAAGCTGTGATCCAGGGTTCAAGGCCTATTGCTTTGAAGTGTAGGCGCAGTCCCACTGGAGTCGTACTCTGAGTCAGTGGTTCTCAAACTTATTTTATTGCACCCCCCTTCTTTGTTTCTGTAGTAGTTTACCCCCCACCCTCACGTGCCACACAAGTATATATACCAATATGGTTACCACCTTGCCTTCAGAGCGGGGCAGCCAGAGAGTAGCAGCTGCTGGCCGGATGCCCAGCTCTGAAGGCATCGCTACTGCCAGCAGTAGTGCAGAAGTAAGGGTGGCAACACCTGGGTGCTCAGCCAGCAGCCGCTGCTCTCTTCTCTGCCTTCGGGGCTGGGCAGCTGGAGGACACTGGGAGGCTACTTCTCATCCCCCCACAGGGGGATGCACCCCCCCAGTTTGAGAACCTCTGCTCTGGGAGTCTGCCAAAAGTATCCCACAATCCCACGGGCCAACTTTGTTGTCTGGACAATCAAGTGTGTCAGACAGTCAAGTATTCCCACACTGAACCACAAACTAGGGGCTAGAGCAGCTACATTTTGAGAGGGTGCTAGGAAGTGTGGGATATGGGTGGTTGAACTTGGGCCCACATAAGGCAGTGCAGACTTGGAGCCCCCGTTTGGGCTCAGGGTTCAACAGTTCCTAATCTGGGGTTACAAATGAGTGAAGACACTCAAACCCTAGGTTAACAAACCCAGTGTCTGCTAACTGGAGTTCTACCAACCCTGGGCTTACATTACAATGTAGACATGACCTAGGTTTATTTTGGGAGTTCTAGTTTAACTAAAATAAACAGACATTTGGCAGATGTCTCTGGCTGCTGCATTCCTCCCCTGCAGTTTCCCAGCCAGGCATCTCCAAAACAAATACACAAGCGACAAACGGGGAAGCTCTTGTGTTTGCCAGAGCTCTCTGGCCTGACTTCTGGTGAGCAAAGCTCTTTCTCCGATGGGGCTGACCCTAAAGTGCTGACCGCCTACCCCTTCCTGACTCACCTAGGAGTGCCTCCCTGTGCTGACTTCATGCCATTGCTGGGAATTAAACCAAGACGCCCCAGGCTACTGTGTGCTCAGCTTGGCCGTCTAGTGGAGGTCCCACCAGAGATGGGGTGACAGAGCTGAGCCACCCTCAGAGGCATACAATTGCAGTTATATACAAAACAGAGAAATGGTGGAACTCAGCCCTCACAAGCTCCCACCTGCTCTGAGAGCTGTGCTGGGGGCCTGGACCCTACTAGCTCTTGATCCCTCTGGCCTCTGTGGGTATGTTTGCACAGCTGCTGGGAGTGAGTCTTGCAGCCCGGGTCGAACTACAACGCTGTGCAGTGACCAGTTCCACTGAGCTGTTTGCCCAGGTGTCCCCCAGCACCCTCCATGCCACAGTGTATAGCCATAGTTAAAGAGAGCTTAAGTAGTGAGGAGAACAGCCCAGTGCTCAGCTTGCAGGCCATTTCCCAGCTGGTGTTTACATGGGCCCATCTCACGCAGTGTCCCACCATTGCGCTATAACACCAAGCTTGAATGGTTCTGTGGCAAACGACATAAAAGGCAGCATATCCCATCCTTGAACTTTTACAGCCATTCTGCTTATTGTTCTGAACGAATTTAAATCCAGATTCCCCGGGGATACAACTAGAACATTAGCTGACCGTGCCCTCCAGTGGATTCCTGTTTAACATCCTCTCCCCAGAGCACCAGCTCAAGGTGTCCTCAAGCATCTCCATTCCAGTCATTCACATGCAGGTGGAGACATTATGTGGGTTTATATCAAGGTGCCTGGATGCCAATAAACTGCCATGTTGATGGAACATAAAACTAGGTCTGCAGCAAATAAGCAGCCCTCCCAGAGCCTGTCTGAGGGGGATCAGCCAGCCAGCCATCCTCTTATTTCTTCTGGTTCACCTGATGTTTGGGTTCAAATTTTCCAGCTAACCCCCTGCTAAATGATTTACATGCAATGGCAGATGATAATTGCTTTTGCTGTAAACCAGATCTCCAGTAAATGGGAGGGCAGGGAAAGGAAGCCCTCCATACTTCCATTTTACATTTTTCTTACATCCTCCACTCCAGATATCTATACTAAAATGGGCAAAACAGAGTATAAAAAGTAGGCAAACTTGAGGACAGTTTTATTTACAACATGCCAGATTGTTATTAATGTCTATTCATATGGGTGGTGGTGCTTAGAGACCACAATCAGGGATCAGGATCACATTGTGCTGGGCACTGCACACACAGATATTGTGTTTATGTCATAGGAACATAAGAATTGGCAGACTGGATCAGGCCCAAGGCCCATCTTATCCAGGATCCCTTCGGGGCGAGCATCAGATGTTTCAGAGGAAGGTGTACAAACCTTGCAGTAGGCAGATTTGAGATAACCTGCCCTCCACATAGGCCTCAACCTAGTCTCCAAGGGTATGTCTGCACTACAATGCAAGCACAGGGTTAGTGGGACTCGAGTCCGTGGACTCTGGGTTATAAAGTCCAGGGTTTGAGCCTCTACACTCATTGGTGACCCTAGGTTAAATAATTTTGAGCCCGGGCTCTTCACTGGGCTCCAGTGTCTACACCAGTACGCTGATGCAAGTCAAGCTACCATATTCCAGGCTTCCTACTGCCTCCCTGAAATGTGACTGTTCGAGCCCTTTGTTCATGGTACAGTGTGGGACAACGTGACGTCTCCCATCCCCTCCCCCCCCCATTACAGGAAGTTGTTGCAGCCCACCAATGCATCCTGCTATGCTGTCTTTTGGGGCAGCATGCTCCGGCAACTGGAGCCAGCAACATGGTGGAGTCGTCATTTGAAGAACTTCTCTTGCTTGGGCTTTTGCTCCGGTTTCAGGAAATGGGCAGAGCTTCCATCTGATGCTGGTGGACTTTTTGGTGGCATTTTCTGACCTACCTTGCGTGCCTGATGGAGGATGAGGATGATACAGACACAGTGGACTTGAAGCAGCAAAGAGTCCTGTGGCACCTTATAGACTAACAGATGTATTGGAGCATGAGCTTTCGTGAGTAAATACCCATTTCGTTGGATGCATCCGACGAAGTGGGTATTCACCCACGAAAGCTCATGCTCCAATATGTCTCTTAGTCCATAAGGTGCCACAGGACTTTTTGCTGCTTTTACAGATCCAGACTAACATGGCTACCCCTCTGATAGTGGACTTGAACTCGCTGATGCTGCTCATGACACTCAGTACAGTCACTGATGATGTCCCCTACATAGACTGTTGCTTCTGGAGAATGACCATAAGCATAGACTGGTGGGATCACATTGTCATGTGGACCTGGATCCAGAACTTTAACATGAAGAAAGCTACATTTCTGGTGCTTTCTGAGTAGCACACCCCAACCCTCCAGTGTCATGACACATGTATGAGGATGGCCCTACCGGTCCAGAAGCAGGTTGCTATAATAATCTGGAAGCTGGCTATCCCGGACTGCTACAGGTCCATTGCTAACCGGGTTGATGTTGGAAAGTCAACTGCTGGTAAAGTGGTGGTGGAGGTTTCTGAGGTGATCATGTTACCCCCAAAACAGAATTAGGGTACCCCCAGAATAGCTCACCTGTATACCAGTCTGTTCTCCTAAGGTATGGGTCTCCAGGGTAGCTAAGGAATATCTTGGGATTTCCAGGGGTTCCCTCTTTCAGAAACTCTCCAGAACAGCTCAGACCTGTTATCCTTAGAGGACATGAATACAGCCTTCTAATAAATGATTGACACAAGCAGTGTTCTTTTCCAAAACAAGACACCTTTTATTGATGCAAACAACAATCTCTGACACAATCGTAATCTAAAACACAAATCCACACACAACGGGCTGTTGCACCCCAAACCACCGTGACAAACAGGTAAGATGATCCTAAGTGGTTGTACCTCACTTCAGGTGATCAGATTTACACAGGTCGCTGACAGCTGCTGGTAACCATCTGTTAGTGTCTTTCATATCAGGTCTCATCTCTCTTTGGTCTCCTTTCAGGTCTCTGCTTCTTCTCCCTCTCTCTCCCTGCATCTCCTCAGCTCTTCACTTCTAATGACAGCACAGGACTCCCTCTGCTGCTGTTCTTCAGAGAGTGCGCTAATTGTCCCTCTCTCAGCTGTCTTCTCAACTGTCTCAACTGTAAACTGCTGCCAATTTTTATACCCTACTTCATTAACGGTCACATATCAATTATTCCATTTGACTGTTATTTCCATTATTTACCTCACAGTGTTATGATCTGTTAATCATTGTTTACAAACTTCTTTTCCCCACCAATTTGATTTTCCCGCCAATTCCTGGTGCTATGTGACATGCAGCTTCCATCTAATGGTGGAGTGACTCTTGTTTATTCAAAATGGAAGCCAGAGATACAAAATGGAGTCTGGTGACTTCAAAATGGAGTTTATCTTGTGTATGATTTACCCAAAGGTGATGGACCTAAACAATATTCCTGAAGTAATTGCTGGTT
Organism: Mauremys reevesii; assembly: GCF_016161935.1. NCBI lineage: Eukaryota > Metazoa > Chordata > Testudines > Geoemydidae > Mauremys > Mauremys reevesii. The sequence continues at coordinate 23,107,907 of NC_052635.1, read as the reverse complement.
TTGGGTGAATGGGATTTCCACACAGTGCCAGGACCATTGGTGGGACTCATATGCCCATAATTTGTCCTCCTCAGGGAACAAATGAGGACATAAATCACATAGGGTACTACTTCATTGTTATGCAGGCCTTTGTGGACCACAGAGACAGATTTACGGACACCAATGTGGGCTGCACTGGAAAAGTTCATGATGCTAGGGTTTTCCACTGATTGGCAGTCTACCTTGATGGACAGACCAGGACACTATTCCCACCAAATGACATTGTCATAAATGGAGTTACTGTCCCCACTGCTATCCTAGGGGTCCCCAAATACCTTCTCCTGCCTCAGCTTATGAGACAACGTTGTGACTTCAGAATGCCTGGCAACTGAGGGTTTAATTACACTCTCAGTAGGTGCAGAATGGTGGTTGAATGTGTATTTGGCCGATTGAAATCCTGCTGGCATTGTCATGAATCCTGTCCATGTTATTGTGCCTTGCTGTGCTCTTCATAATCTTTGTGAAGCTAAAGGTGAGCCATTTACCCCTGAATGGAGCTATGACAGTAACAGATTGCTGAACTGGTCCACTCAGCCAGAAAGTTCACCTGTCACAACTGGAGCAGGATGCACATGAGCAAGAGAAATCAGGGATGCCCTGTGCTCCCACATTGTGGACTTGCATGGGCCAATGGAAAAGGGAAATCAGTACCTTTGTGAATGTGTTTGTATATCTAGGTTTACAGTAAATTAGGTAGTGTCACATCACACAGTGGAACAGGGGATATGGTCAAGGGCTGATTGTTATGAATTTTTATTATGGGTGAGCTGACTGCTTATGAAATGGAGGTGAGGGAAACCATGCATATACATTACAGATAGATGTACATAGCTCTACTGAGAAATTGTGTTCAGATACAACTTACCAGTTGTGCCTTACCCTGTGTTTATTTTTATGATTCAAAATGCACATTATATGATATGATGTAGTGATGGCAATAAACATTCTTAATAAAATAAAAGACTTTATTTGTGAACATGGCTGTATTCCAAACAAAAATAAAAAACCCCAACCACTATTACAGCATTGCCAGGCAGGCCAGCTGCCATTAGAACAGGAAACAACAGTAATAAACAAACACCCAAAGCAGTAATAAAACAAAGTGCATAAACCAAACACTGAACAGTGCAAACGGTGCCATCAAAAAAATCCCCTAATTTTGTATGTCCCCTTGGCTGCCCCATTCTCCTTTCCCTTCCTTGTGCATTTAGCACATACTTGGCACTGCTGCCCAGGGTGGAGGCCTGCAGGTGGACGGGGTGAGCATGGGGGAGGAGGCATGCAGGGGAGAGAAGGCCTGCATGATGGTAGAGGACTGCATGGGATAGATTTGCCCTGTCCAGCTCCTGTTAAGTCCTGGCTGCATGGGCCAGCCATGGAACTGTCCAAACTGTTCCTGGTCTGCAGTACATGGTACTGTTGTGGGGCCTCCGGCTGTGATGTGGGCACAGCAGGAGCCTGGACTCTTGTGGCCATTAGCCTCTCGAAAACAGGTCTTTCTGCTGCACTCTCATCCTCCTTCAACCAAGGCTCCTGTTCCAGAACCTGCACTGCACGTCTCTCCTTGCACGCTGTAATTTTGAACTCACACTCTGCAGCCCACCTGTGGCTTTCACTTGCCCTGAATCCTTCTCCCTTTGGTATTACACCTGTTTGTTGGCCCTGTCCACCATGTCCACCATACGTTCATGACAGGAACGCTTCCCCTTGGACTGGTCTGACAGTTGGAAACCCAGGCTTTTGCTGGAATGTGGGTGAGCTGCTGAGGCAGAAGGGGCAATAGAAGCTAAAGAACCTGCAAGCAGATCTCAAACAGGACATTTTTGGCTCTGTAATTCAAAAAAAGGCTTCACTTCATCAGAAGAGAAAAGTGCCTTGTGGAATCTCAAGGTCAAAAAGTGATACTTTGTAAAATTGAGCCTCAGTACACAGCGAGGGGAATATTTCTGTTCCAACAAGCTCCAGGGAGAAAACTGAGTTAATCAGAGAGAAAAGAGTGCACAAACTATGGTCAGTTAAAATTTACAAATCCTGTGTTTAAAAATTGCAGACCATCCTTTGGTGAGTTGAGGCCGTGGCTTGCTACCTACGCCTTCTCTATCATTTTGGGCCTTCCATCTTTTGGAGGACGTAACAATTCTTATGGTTCCTGAATGGAAAAGGAATATTTTATTCCAAGATGCTGGTGGCCAGCCAGCCAGCCATGTATGCTACAGGAGTCTTCAAACTTATGGTGGCTGACCAGGACCTCAACGAGTGGAGTGGGCTGGTAACCACAAAGGTGGGTCCAGAAAATACACCCTTCCCTGAAATCTGGCTACCTCTCTGGAGTGCCTGCTATGGGGAAAGTTTGCAGCTATCAGTACCTGGGATTGGGTCAAAATTCATGGGGCAAACAACAGGATGCTGCGTTAGCATCCACCTGAATTACTGCCTCCCCACAGCTTGTAATACAGCCCCTTATGACTGCATACAAACAAACACGCTAATATGGATAAGCAAAGAACTACACGGCCATTCCCCCTCCCTCCTCCAAGCCCCCCAGCACATTTCTGAAATGCGTATCAACCCCCAGCAATATTTTGGACTAATGATTTTGTCACCCATTGACTATATTTAACCTCCCCGCCCCCAAAGTTAACTGTTTAAAGGTAGCTTGTTACTCTGTTGGGTTGGCAGTCGTACGAAACAATGTAGTAACAGGGAAGACAATATAAAGTTGGTTTTTTTTAAAACCCTGCCACATCTTTGCAAGAATGTGTGAGTTTTTAGTAAAACTTTAACTGTAAATACTTGCTTCCTGGTCTCCATTTTGAATTCCATGTAGTGGCTGGTGGTGGGGATGTGACGCTATCCACCGTTAGCGGATACACGCTGCTGCCTATGTAATGACTTTTGCATTAGGCCATAAACTTGAAATCCCTCCTATTCCTATATGAACAACAAACAACATGGAGCCAAACACCTACCAGGCTCTGGGCTAATCTGCCCGTTCTCTTTCAGCCGCGGGTTCTGTCGTGGGCTGCTCCTTCAGAAGACCATCAAACAGCTCCTCCAAGTATGCACCCAGGACATGCTGCAGCTGCTGCGGTGGCAAAGCCTCCTCAGGAACTGATTTGAAGCACAGAGTCACTGCAGTAGCCTGATCTGGCACCTATTGGCTCCTATGCATTTCCATAATAGATTCTGAAGTCAGAAGGTTGGCATCCAGGCTGACCAGGCCATCCTGAACCACTGTACCCAGCATCCATTCAAACTGCCCAAAAAAGGGGCAGGATGTTGACGAGTTCCCAGAGGGGTGGTTCTCATCACTGGTTTTACAGTAGTGGTCTTGAGCTGCTTAATCTGTTCCTTGCACTGTTCTCCCCCTCCCCTCACCCTGGGTTGGAGGGGGAAGAGAGAGAGCTGCAGTCTGAGCCCCGCAGCCCAGTGTGCAGGGGGAAAGAGTGCTCAGGCTTCAGCTTTAACTGCAGGTCCCAGCAAGTCTAATGCTCGCCTGGGTGATCCCATTCACAACCCACTTTGGGGTCCCGGCCCACAGTTTGAGAACTACTGTTCTAGCCTGTTGCTTTGACCATGTCACCCTCTCTTTGCATCCCTTCACGGTCTCCCCCATTACATCAAACATAAGCTGCTCGTTTTCACTTCTGAGGTCCTTCATGGCCTATCCCCACCCTACATATCACCTCTCATTCACACTGAGCTCCTGGAGAAGAGCACTGCAGCACTCCTGCTGTGAGAGGCCTGGCTATAGTGACTTTGCCAGACCCTCGGAGGAGAGACCAGGGACTCTCAGGAGGTCTGAGACTTCATCTTTGCTTGCTGCTATTTAAGGTCTTTATCTATTGTGAAAAGAGGGGACTGGTCAGAAGTGGTCCAGGGAGGCGGCAGTATAGCACCCTGGTGAGCAGGATTTAGCTGCTTACTGCTGTGCCCTGGATTGGAACAAGAGTTACCACCTTGGAAATGCAAAAACCTGGCACCCCCCCACTCCAAGGCAAGCACACTGCAACCCCAACCTCCAACAAGGCAAGCCCACAATCCCTCTCAACAGCCACATATAGTATCTAGAGAGAGAACACGTATAGATAAGATTGATAACATTGCACGTCTCTTCACTCTCATGTGACTCACACCCTTTGCTAGGCACCTGACACACATCTAGATGTTATGCGCAAAATTCACTGTGGGCCGGCTTAAGGCTCATTCCACTTACACCCAACATAAGCCATCACAATGGGGCTTGAATGACACTCAGATGGTGGTTAGGCCTCATGCTGGGGTGAATTTCACTCCACGAATAATATGTAGTAAGCTGAAGAACTGCCACACTAGGGCATAGCCTTCATTAATGGGCTTAGACTGCACTGGAAGCTCTTTGGGACAGGGACTGTCTTTTTGTTCTGTGTCTGTACAGCACCTAGCACCACGGATCCTGGTCCATGACTGGGCCCTCTGGGCACTACTGCAATACAAATGCTATAACAAGCATTTATAAAAGTGAGTGCTGCTCAGCTGTGGGCAGCAGCTTGTCATACACAGCGCACTGACTGCTTTAAAGTCATTCTGAGGGTACATCTACCTTCTCCTGGAGGGGTAATTTCCAGCTTGCGCCTTAGCTCTGATAGAACGATCATTCTAAAAACAGAAGTGTAGCCATGGCAGTGTGGGCAGGGGGATGGGCTGGCCACCCACATAAGTATGGAGGGTCCCATGTGGGATTGTACCTGAGCTACTAGTCCATCCTCCTGCTCACACTGCCATGGCTACACTTCTGTCTTTAGAATGATCATTCTATCAGAGCTAGCACACATACATTTGCTGGAGCTGCAAATGACAGCTCCAGTTCCAGCTCCAGTGTAGACGTACACTAAGGGCAGGTCTACACTAAGGGCGGGGGTCGAACTAGGGTACGCAAGTTCAGCTACGTGAATAGCGTAGCTGAATTCGAAGTACCCTAGTTCGAACTACTCACCCGTCCAGACGCCGCGGAATAGAAGTCCGCGGCTCCAAGGTCGACTCTGCCACCGCCGTTTGCAGTGGTGGAGTACCGAGTCGACCGCGGCGCTTCCGGAGTTCGAACTATCGCGTCCAGATTAGACACGATAGTTCGAACTCCGAGAAGTCGAACTCACCGCGTCGACCCGGCTGGTAAGTGTAGACTAGCCCTTAGTTACTGTGTATTTCTAGAGAAAGACCGAACTGGGGGGAAAACAAAGATCCCAATGACAAATCAGCCTCAAGCCTAGAGCTCCCCTTCTCTGATCTGAAGTTGATTTACGTGGGCTGCAGGATGCCTGGAGAAGGCCCCTGAACACTGCATGGTATGAGCGTCCTTGAATGCTTGAGAACCGTTCCTTTTTCACTTGGACAGAGTTAACCTAGTTACGCTGACCCGGCTGGTATGTTTAGAGTGTTCATGGTAATGCTAGCTGTGGCAGTGAGAACAACCAGATTGGTCTGCAACAGTGAGGCAAAAGACTGACTATGAGTGCTAGGAAGCCTGGAGGGAGAGATGAGGATGCAAACACAGGAAAATCAATACAAGGCTGAAATGCTTCTTTTGCAGAACCATCTATAAAGGGACAGAGATGCTTCCTCCCTCCCCTTCCCCACTGCACACACGCTGTAGGAGATCTTCTTTGAAAAGGTCCAATTGCATTGACTTCAGGCCTGCCAAGTGTCACTCATCTTGCAGGTCTGTCACACATTGCTGCACAAATGGTAGCATATCACATGTTGGGGAAGGGTGACAGATTTAGTCCTCCTACCCTTGACAGCATACTGAGCTACAAGCCGAGGAGTCATGTGTTCTAATCCCAGCTCATCTCTGGGCTAATCTTATACCCCCAAGCTCAGGGGAGGCAACTACCATTCACTTGTTGTATAGATGAGATAGCAGCAGTCAGATAAGGTCACACAGCAGAGCTGGCATTGCCATACAACATCTTCAAGTCTCTGCTTTGCCTTGCTGACGTAAGGGGACTGTTGCCTCCTTACTAACATTCAGTGGGGGTGTTTTGGTTGGCTAGCTCCCAGCACTAAAAGATTGGGGAGAGGCCAATGCTCCAGGTCAGCCTCAGCCTCTGAGCCTGATTGACAGGGCAGGCAGGCGAATCAGGGAGTCAGGAGGCCAGGGGGGTCCCGTCCTCCATGTGACCTGAAATTGTCTGGGTCAGACAGAGTGGGGCTGAGCTAAGGAGAAAGGAGGGGCCCAAGCTGAGCTGGGGAGCAGAGCCATGCCAGATCCATCCAGAGGGGCCAGAAAAGCAGCTCAGGAAGCAGGTCAGAGTTGGGAGCAGAGGCAGAGACAGCTCAGGGAGAGCAGATTCTGTGCTGGGAGCAGAGCTGCAGCCACAGAGCCAGGTGTGGTGAGCAACTAGGGCCAGCCAAGGGGGGCCCCTGGGCAAAGGGCCCAGCACAGAAAGACACCCCCAGCCAAGGGTCCTTGCAGGCCAGACTGGGAAGGGGATCTTAACCCGACAGGGGGCTGACACTGGGAAGAAGGGTCCTACCACGCAAAGCCTGGAGGTGTGTGGCCACCACCATTGCAAGTGTCCAACCCGCAGCATCCCTGCAGCACAGCCAGGGCCTGAGAAGGAGACCTGGGACCTACAAGGAACAGACTGTGAAGTACCCTGATGTCCAGAGACACTGTTTGTGATGTTCCCTGCCACAGAGCAGGGTGATGTATTTTCCTGTAACCTTTCCCATTTTTCCTTATTCTTTTTTTAAATTAATTGTTAAATTAACTTGTATTTGCTTTAAATTGTATAAAATGTTCAGTGGGTCAGGGAGGTGCCCAGTGCAGAGAGAGTACCCTGGAGTGTGGACACCCTAGCCCCTGTCCCAGGTGACCACAGCAGGGTTGGGGGTTGAACCCCCAGGAATCCTGGGCCCAGCCTTGTTGGGGTTATGAGGACTATGCCAGACAGGAGACTGCAAGGGGAGTCCTCAAGGGCAGGGAGGCCTCTGGGTAAAGGGAGTGGGAACGAGGACTCAGATCCTTTCGCTAGCCCACTTCACTGGGGTAGCGCAGAAGCCAGGAAAGTTCCCCACAATAGCAGGACCATTCCCCTGCTTAGACTGATAAAATTGTAATGTGCTTGTCTACTGCCCAAAAACACAGTGCAGATCTCGGTCCCGTTCTAGGGGTCGGGCCACATGTAAAAATTTATAAGGCTGGTACTGTTTAGGCATCAACATGCATTGTTCTCTAGCTCAGATTGTAGAAGTGCTTGTTTTTAGATCCAAAAGTTTCAGGTACACTGCCTGCAAATAGTCCAAGCATTACACATGGTGATGCAGCCTCTAACCAGTAGATCAGACTATGCTTCTAGATCAAGCATCTCAAACTCAAATCACCATGAGGGCCACATGACGACTAGTACATTGGCCCAAGGGCCGCATTACTGAAACCTTTTCATACAACAGTACAAAAGTAGTCAAAAATGAATAAAAGCAAGAGTAATATAGTATGCTATTAAAAGTCAATGTATTAACTTTTAAAAAAAACTGTAATGCGAAGACGGGTTTTAATAAAATATAAACACCTGTAACTATTCCTTAGGTGGTCAGTAACACTGATGATGATCTACACTAACAGTCTATCAAAATAGTTCTAATGGCAGAAACTTTTTAAAGTAACTATTCATACAAAATATGTTGCCACTTTTAACAAACATTCTTCCCAACTACTCACAGCAGAGAATCATACATGCTGAACTTCATACCTCAGACTGCTCGTCTAGTCCATGAGGCCCTGCCCCTGCCCTGCTTCTTCCCACCCCTTCCCTGCCGCCATTCCAACCCCTTCCCCAAATCCCCGCCCCGGCCCTGCCTCTTCTCCATCTCCTCCCCAACCGCACCGTGTCCTTGCTCCCCCTCCCCCGAAAAGTCCTAAGCGCCGCCAAACAGCTGTTTGGCGGCGGGAAGCACTGGGAGGTAGGCACAGGAGCAGAGATGCAGCATGCTGGGTGGGAGGAAAGAGGAGGGCAGTGGGGAGAGGAGCTTGGCTGCCAGTGGAGTCAGCGCCTATGGCGGGCTGCAGGAAATAACTCTGTGGGACGGATGCGGCCCACGGGCCACGTTTAAAACCCTTGTTCTAGATATAAAGCTTAGTAGCTCTTGAACCTGGGCCTATAGAGCTACCAGGCAGGCACCACCTCTACACTGCTACCCAGCAGTAGCAGCTGGCTTGCACTCCACTAATGACCACCCACCGTGGACACAGATCACCGAAGTCCGGCCTCAAGGGGTCCGACAGGCAGCAGCAGCATGGTTCCTGATTGGCACCTCACCCTACATAAACCCAAGGGGTGGTCCAGGAAATGTCCAGGCAACAGTGTGGATCTCTTGTAGTTGTCATGATTATTCCTGCTTTGACCTCGGCTTGATTTGGACCTCGTCTCCTGACCTGGACCCTGAAACCTGACTTAGGCCAGGATTGATACCAAAGATCAAAGCCCGTCACCTGACTACAGACTCTCCTGCTATTCCCAGCCTCAGGTTAGACCTTGGGTCCTGACTGCCCTTGTCAGGGTCCAGGATCCTGACAATGGCACAGAGACTAGAACTGAGGAATTCTAATACCTAACATTTTAGTGCTAGTTCACTACCAGCTGGCTCTGCTACCATGGGATGCTCCTCAGATGAAGACAGAATGTTTCTATCCCAGTTATTCCCCCTGCTCAAGTGACAGTGCTCTGAGTTGTGTATCTGAAAGTTGGAGGGTAAAACCTACTCAACAACCTAGGCTGAAACAATATATGTGAATGTGAGGACTTTAGAACAGATGCCGAAACATTACAAAACCTTATATTTAGAGGTGAATGTGGATGCTGCATTAATAATTGACTGCTGTATTTTTAGCGTTTGTATTTTGGTTAGTGGGCGCTGTCCTCTAAAGGTCAGAACTTGAGTTAATACATTTATTGTTCCACAATACAAGGGTCACTCTCGCAAGCATTAACTTACTAAAGGACTGGGTGCTTCAGGACATTGCTAAGAAGCATCTGAGCATTTGGTCTATAAATCACCATTAGGAATCCAGCCCAGCTTAAGGATTCAAAATTATTCCCATCAAATGGATCTTTGGAGGCCCCTATATGAGATGAGTCTTTGAGACTCAGCTCCATCTTCCACATTCCGAACTACCACCAGCTTTGCACTAAGTGGTAGCTCAGCAGAGAAACCAAGAACTGCCTAAGCCACGGAAACTGAACTACTCTAAAAGCACCCTCAGATCAGGGTTGAGGCCTGCTGGCAGGAAGCTTGCCCTGCTGTTGCCTTGTAGAAACAGCGGGCTTCCTTTTCCAGGCTTCACAAGCACCAAACCCCTGCTCTCTTTTAAAGCCAGCTGTGACTCACCACTGCGGTGCCTCCTGCTGGCTGTCTTGGGAATTAGCTCTGCACCCTCTTCTGGTGGCGTCTCACCCACCGTCACCTCTGCTTCTGGACCCGTGTCTCCCCAAGGACCACAGTGTCTTCTTCAGGACACAGCCCTCCAGCTGTATCACACTTGTTTCTCCCCCCTTCTGCGGGAACTGCAGTCAATGGCCCAGCCAGTTCCTTCAGTGGCAACCACAGCCAATTGTCTAGTGACTTCCCCAGTGGCAAGGAAGGGGTGAGGGACCCAGGCCCACCCACTACTCTGGGCCCTGGCCCAGGGACCCTGTAGACAGCAACCACAAGCTGTGTCCCCTCCAACCTCTCGCTAGGCCACTTCCCTGTGGCCCCCAGCACCTTCTTCACCCTTACCTCAGGGCTTCAGCCTGCCAGCCTTAGCAGCTAGCCAGGAGCTCTTTCTAGCTTCCGTGGTCCTTGCTGGTAGCACTGCTCTGTCCAGAGTGATGGCATTCCTTCCTCCTGCTAGGAGCCTGATCTTCCCTCCTCAAGCTCCAGGCAGCTACTGAACTCTGCTCTGCCATGCAGCCCTTCTTATATGAGCCTGCCGGGCCATGACTGGCTACTCCTCTCAGCCCCTTTCTAATTGGCTGCCTCTGGCTCAGCCTTCCTAGGGCTGCTTTTAACCCCTTTTCTGCCAGTGAGGGGCATCTGCCCCATCACACCAGCATTTATGGTTACATGCAAATTAGTAGCAAATATGCAAAATAGTTCATTCAATAATTTGCATGCCATGTCACTCATGCACAAATCTTGGCAGTTATGTTTTGTTTTAGTAAGTGTTGCCCTGCAATGAGAAGTGTCAGACCAGCAGACTTCAAGGATGAAGTCATCACCTGCCTTGTTCCAATCCTATACTTTTCCTTCCTAGGACTTATTCTTAGCATTATTGTAGTGCCTAGAGGTCCAAATGAAGGATGAGGGCCCCATTGTGCTAGATGCGATGCAGTCAAGTACTAAGAAGACAGTCCCTGCCTCAGAGAGCTCACAGTCAGTTCATGCATATCTGAAGCACTCATTTTCTCTTTTCTTTTAAATCTCTCCAAAAAATCTGTTTCTTCCATAAGGCATCGAACTCTCACCCTGGCCAGGAAGAACGTTGTCACTAATCCATTATGAAGAAAGATGCTGTATGTCAGCATCATCTCCTGAGGCACCTAGTGCATTGCTGTGTCCAGCCCACATTTGTCCAGTCCTTCAACTATAGACGTTGCTTTCTTCCGACGCTTACAACACCAGACCTAACAATTACGTCTGGTGAACTATTTGGTATAAATAATATTCATACAGAATGTAGCTCCTTTTTAGACTATGGACCCATCCTGGTTTCTTTAACATAACTGATGTCTGTAATCGTTCAAGGTGAAACTCCCCTCAGTGCAGGCAGACAGCCCATGGTGTAGGCACTCCTTGCATCTCTCGGAAACCCACCAGCCTTGGGCTGGCCCTCTGCCTCCTGGGGGAATTCACCTTCACTGCAAAGTCTGGGTGAACCATTCTCAGACTATGGTTTGTTCACTACTTGCTTTGTCTCTTCATGTTGTGCAGTTGGTCACCTAAGTTACATGGTGTTTTTCTGCTCCCTGACTGGATGACTGGAACATATTAAACAAAAGGAGAAAAGTGAAAAGCACCTAGGTCAAGATTTATAAAAGTATTTAGGCATTGCTGCGCTCAGGCTGGCAACGCCTTATTTAGGAGCCTAAATCTCACTTTCAAAAGGGATTTAGACACTTGACAAAATAAGATTTAGGCACCTAAAACAGTTAGGTGTTGTGAGGTTAGTGAATAACTCAGTTGCTGGTACAGATTTTCCCAGGAATTCATGCTGAAACTGGTGAAACTTCTGGGATTCAGGGACGTTTTCATAAATAGCTGGTAATTGTCCGTATACTCATAACATAAACGACAGCCCCATGAAACATAGTGAACCATTTGTAACTCAGTTTTTGACTATTCAATCCACCCTACAAATAATAATAATAAAATCTTATCTCAAAAGTTTTGTCACCTTAAAAAAAGTTGTCAGTGGAAAGAAAATCAAGGTAGCATGAGTATACATAGCAGTGTAGCTCTGGTAGCAGCAAAGAATGCATGGCTGAGTCATACTGGGTATATCCTGCCTGAAACTGATGGATATGCACTCAGCATGGCTCAGCCGTACCTCCGCTGCCACTACCAGTGCTACCACAGCTACACGCTATTTGTACTTGCACTAGCTCTCATCAAACTAGCATGAGTATGTGTGCATGAGCAGGGGAATCACTCCCCCTAGCTTGCAGTGCAGACGTAGCCTCCTATACTGGTGACTGGGACACACAGAGGTTGAGCCTGCTACAGTCTTGGCTAATTGAGAGGAGCCTTTTAGCTCCAACTGTAGAAGCCAATGCATGGATGTAGGTCCAGAGGTGCTTGGCTAATCTTTGCTCCTGACAACCTGACCAGGAACAGGGTATTACTAAAGGCACAGTGTGTACACATGGTAAGAGAGTTCCTACCTTGAAAAGCTGGCAAGTGAGATAAGGAAACACAATGTGGTACGGATGCTCAAGCATGAGCCTAGAAAGACCAGAATTGCAAATGTGGGTCCCACAGACTTGGATTTGCTATACAGGTTAGACATAGTCAGGGAGGTGAAGGGACTTGTCCAAGGTCACACAGCAGCTCAGGGGCAGAGCTGAGAACAGATCACAGTTTCTCCTGACTCCCAGTTCAGTGCCCTCTACAGTAAAGCATGCTGCATCTGCAAGAGGCCTTGTTTAGATGCATCAAGGTGTTTTCCATTAAAAAATTACTCAGGAAACCTTTTCCAAGAATAACTTTTTATGGCAAATCCAGTGATGTATTTCTTTTCTGTAGGAAGATGTTAGTACAAGTCTGTAACATACTGGATGTTGGAACTGTTGTCTGTCACAGTGAAGTAACTGAGAGTTTGCTCTTTTTACAGAGTGAAAGACAGACATGCATGGGACAGCCCACTGGCTTCTCAAAGAAGCTTGCAGCTCAGACTGCTTTTGCTTAGATTTGACTCTGTTCCTGAGGTCAAATCTAAGGTTGTACAACTTTAACTGTCTTAAGGAATGTAGATTTAGGATTCCTTTTGCTCACTGGTAATTTTTATTCTTCCAGAGCTACCCTAAGATCCATTAACCTGGAATTAAGTTAAGGTTACACTGTTGGATGAGCATAATAAAATGCACTGCCTTGACTACGGAAAGTATTTTTTTTTCATGCAGCTTTAAGAGGTCCATAAAACCTGTGATAAATGATATCTAAGTTTAGCTCTTCTTCACAATTCTGCTGGGAATAGAATCAGAACCTTCTCAGGCCAAGATGCTGCTGGGCACAGATACAGCTGGCCTGCTTATTTTAAACCAGCAACAGCTGAAGTGAAAGTGTTCCCATTGCAAATGCTTGTAATGCAACACCAGCTTTGGCAAGGCCCTAATTCTCTTAGGTTGTGAGGGAAGCAGCATATTCCCTGTACAGACGTCAGCAGGCACCAGAGTCAAGGTCGGGCAAATCTGAGTAACACAACACAAACAAAATAGGAGACTGAGAAAGGGAGCGAGGCTAAATAAGTGGCGTGAAAGTCACAAGCTCTTCCCTGTCTTTGTACGCAGCTGTTTTGCTTTAGCAAACAGCTTTCTTCAGCCTGCCTCAGTGCTTGGGATTATCTCTTCTGGAAGCTGCTCAATTTCCACAGAATGGCAGTAAGAGGCACCTGGGTCTTCTTTTATTGCAGTGTTGCAACCACCCTGCTGTTAAATCACCATGCACCCATGGGAAAACGTTCCCCGTCAGGTACGAACATAAGAACGGCCATACCAGGTCAGAGCAATGGTCCATCTAGCCCAGTATCCTGTCCTCCAACAGTGGCCAGTGCCAGGTGCTTCAGAGGGAATGAACAGAACAGGCAATAATTCAGTGATCCATCCCGTCATCCACTCCCAGCTTCTGGCAAACAGAGGTTAGGGACACTCAGAGCATGGGGTTGCAACCCTGCCCATTCTGGCTAATAGCTATTGATGGACCTATCCTCCATGAAAAGCCCCTCCCCAAGGTGGTGCTGCAAATTGAAGCTTCTGAAAGATGAGGAGGAAAAAGTAACATCTTGATTGTGTGAACCATCCATGACTATAAGCAGAGCCGAGAGCTCGCATCTTCTAGATGAGGGATTTACACAGAGGAAGTTGGTGCTGTGTCCACAGGCTGTGTAGAACACATTCCACTTGGGAGCTCCAGCATAGCAAAGATTGCTTAGGAAAAGTCGCCCACATTTCATTGCCCAGCCTGGCAGCAATAGCAGGGAACTGAGATCTGCAACTATGTCTAGCAACATTGGACTGAATGCTTCTCCTGTTCCATAGGCCCTGTGGGAGAAGGTTCTTGGGGTGCCCTGTACACAAGTTCACCGGGGCTCAACCCTCTCCGGGGCAGAGGGGAGCCACGCCGGCTCACTACACCCGGATGGGTCCGGGGAACTAATCCGGCCAGGGGGTCTCCCTCGGTAGCCCTTGCGGTAGTCGGTTGCAATGTGATTGCATCTGGCCCTGGCTCCGGCGGGGCAACAACCACTGAGTCAGAAGGCTCAGGCCCTCCGACAGGGCTGAGCAGTAATAATAGTTCAAGCCCGGCCCTAGGTCAGGGTGGGGTTACAAACACTGGGTCAGGATGCTCAGGCAGGGCTGAGCAGTAATAATAGGCTTCGGTCTCCTCAGGCCAGGGAGAGGGGGAGTCTGCCACCCAGGAGTTGGGCGGCAGGGGGGGACGCAGGCCCTCCCACTCCACTGCGTCCCAGCCCGGGGCCCTAGCAGCAGCTGAAGATCCACCGCTTAGTCAGTGGGGATCCTGGCCGCAACACATTGACATAGGCTCTGGTAATGCTGCAGCCAGACTGGGGTCGGCTGCCCCGGGCCACTTTCACACTCCCCCTCGGGCCCTACTTGGGTCCTGGCGTCGGCCTCCGCAGGGTCCTGGAGCATGGGTTCATCGCGGCAGGGGTTGGTTGGCAGGTCTGGCAGCTCCTCCGGGTAGCGGGCGCGGAGTAGCTCCGGCAGCTCCTCCGGGTAGCGGGCGCGGAGTAGCTCTGGCCAGTCTGGGCAGCCGCCTCGGGCCGCAGGAGCTTCCCAATCCAGAGCTCCCCTAGGGACGTCTGCTCTCTCCGGCGGCTGGGCTCCTACTGAGCTCTGAGGTCTGGTCTTTATAGTTCCGGGTTGCCGCATGACCGTTTGAGGGGCGGGCTCAGAGCTCCCTAGCTCCGCCCACTCTGGCCTCCAGCTGGGCTCTTCCTCCTCCTGGGCGGAGGGGAGCTACACCGCCTCACTACATGCCCCAACTTGTGCAGTTAGAGAATTGAGCCATACCTTCACCCCAAAGTTGAACTGATTCTGAAAGATTGGGGGTGAGGTATATTTTGTTTAATTTCATGTTTCTCCGCACTTCCTGATTTCTTTTTTGTTGCGGGGTGGGGGAGAAGGCAGAAATGAAAGTGCTGTAGAATCCCAAGAGAGGCCGATGATATGGTGTTTCTGGGCAGTCCAGAAGCAGGAAGCCTTGTAAATCTCAGTCTCTAAGGTGCCACAAGTACAAACAAATTTATTTGAGCATAAGCTTTCGTGGGCTACAGTCCACTTCATCGGACGCATAGAATGGAACATATAGTGAGGAGATATATATACACATACATACAGAGAACATGAAAAGGTGGGAGTTGCCCAACCAACTCTAAGAGGCTAATTAATTAAGATGAACTGTTGTCAGCAGGGGAGAAAAAACTTTTGTAGTGATAATCAAGATAGCCCATTTAAGACAGTTTGACAAGAAGCTGTGAGGATACTTAACATGGGGGGGAATAGATTCAATGTGTGTAATGTTAAGTATCCTCACAGCTTCTTGTCAAACTATCTTAAATGGGCTATCTTGATTATCACTACAAAAGTTTTTTTTCTCCTGCTGACAACAGTTCATCTTAATTAATTAGCCTCTTAGAGTTGGTTGGGCAACTCCCACCTTTTCATGTTCTCTGTATGTATATATATCTCCTCACTATATGTTCCATTCTATGCATCCGATGAAGTGGGCTGTAGCCCACGAAAGCTTATGCTCAAATAAATGTGTTAGTCTCTAAGGTGCCACAAGTACTTCTGTTCTTTTTGTGGATACAGACTAACACGGCTGCTACTCTGAAACTTGGAAATCTCTGAGGAAGGTTGATGAATCTGAAATGTGCCATTGAATGATACGGACTGATACATAGGCTGAACATCCAAACCCTTCCATGTTTATCCCAAGTCTAGCACTCTGAGATTCTTTTATGTGAGCCGCTACAGAAGAGAACAGATATTCATCATCAATATTCTTCTCTCCTTCTGCACCCCCGGCAGATCCTTCAACCCATGCAGAGTCCCACAGACTTCAATGGGACTCTAGTGGGGCAGATTCTTTGCAGCACTGGGGGCTAAACCATAAACATTTTAGATTTAACGTCTATTCATTGATGCAACAGCAATCCTTCTGATTGAGTACATGGCCTATAGGATGTGGTTATTAATTAATTACAGTAGTGCCCAGAGGCCCCAAATGAGAATACTTCCCTACTATACTAGGTGCTCCACATACCTGTGGTACAATCCCTGCCGCAAAGAGTCACAATCTATCCAGACCAGACAGACAAAAGGTGGGAGAGGAAACAAAGGCGCAGAAAGGAGAAATTACTTGCCTCAGATCACACAGCAGGGCAGTAGCAGAGAGGGGGATAGAACCCAAGGAGGAGTCTTTATCTTGGGCTCTTTTTTATACATGTTGTGCTATTCAACACCACAGAGGCTACTGCACAGTCCTTTCCTTTCTCGCTATGTTATCTGCATGCAGGAGCAGGGGAAAGCTGAGCCGTGTAGCGAAGGCTTGATATTCAGCAGTGCATTTCCAAATTCTGACAAATCATAAAGTTACCTTAAAAAACTTCAGGCACCTCCAATTTTCCAGTTGAATTTGGTGATAAAATACCTCTACTTTTCTTGGTCCAGATCCTGATGCCCTCTCATTGAGCTGAATTGGACTTTATCTCAATCAGAACTACAGAACGGGGCACCTGAATGTGCCACTCACCATCCCAAATATTTTTAATGACCCTCCCCACAGCCACTACCAAATAACCCTTTCAGAAGTGAAGAACCAACGCCTCTTCATCCACCCAGCAAAGCTGACAAATAACTTCAGAGTCTCTCTCAGTCAGAGCAGCTCCCTCCACATCGCCGGGTGCTTGGGATGTTTCCATGCATTGGCTCCAAATGTTTTAAATGGCACAGTTGCTTTGTCCAGAAAGAGCCTCTTCAAACTGCAGCAATCAAACACAACATCAGTCGGATCCAGTCCTGACAGTCATGGATCATGGTGGTAGATTTGCTGAGGCCTTTTGACCGAGCAACTGGCAGCCTGAGTGCCGAACAGCGTCTCTTCGGGTCAGGTCACTCCTTTGATACTTGTGCTGTGTTCAGGTAGTTAAGGAGGAAGGATTGAAAGGAAGGCTCATTCCTACAGAAGGCCAGCATCTTGCTGGAATGCTTGGTTCAGCTATTAACTAGACGACTGAAAACTCGTTTGAACGAAAAGGCCTTTGTGTCACCCTGTGGACCTTTCATCTAAAATCCTCCATTTCCACCGGAAGAAATATCAAAGCAAAGCCATGATGAGATGGTAACAGAGGTTAGGGGGTGTAAGTGTCAATACTTCTGTAACTCCCTGCCACTTAGTGGAACAGCAAGACCTGTGGCCAGAAAAGAACAGAGGCCGTGCTGCACACCTTGCAGAAGAGATTGTGCATGTGGGAATGAAGTTGCCAGTCTCATGGGAGAAGCTGGCCAAAGGGAAGGGACAAAGGAGTTGAGATAACAACTTCAAATTTGAGTTCCATGGGGGTTTTTGATGTTGCCTTCATTCGGAACAAGATCAAGCCCAAAGTCATCTGGGAGAGTGACACAGGACATGGAAGTGCACAAAGTCCTGTGGGTGTCTCACTGAGAATTGTTTGCTTAGTTCCTCCATGAGTATTCCAGCAGGGTGTGCTTTTCCTATGGGATAGTAACACTTACATCCCTCACAGGGATAAATTCATTAACATTTGTGACCTGCTCATATACAACCATGATAAGAACCACAGAAAAGCTTATGAACAAGAGCCTAGAATTTAACCACCAATTCCATCCCCCCATGGATCCATCAACAGCAAGATTTGGGGTAGTGCTGATAAAGCAGGAGGAGTATGGTGAAGTAATTTAAGATGCCTTCCTTAGCCAGTGTGTCCTCAGGAAAACAGGTGTCCTCTGTCAGCCCAGGGCATTTAAGGACTTGATGGCCTAGATCACTTTCTCTCAGCTGAGGGTTTTCCCGGGAGGCAGCACATTTTCTCAGAGAAGGGAGAGAATGCTGTGCTTTCTCAGAGGGCCCTAGCCCACCAAACAAAATTGTGGCAGTCTCTGTTCTGCCTTGAATGTGGGTTTGATAATTCACTGGAGGGGTTGGTTAGCATGGTGGGGGCTCTGCAAAAAGGCCAGCTTCTTCCTCTTAGTTTTCTAATATGGGAGTGGGCCAAAGGTGTTCTTTCTGTCCCGACTTCTCTTCTTTCCCCTCTTCCTTTCCTTTTCATTTATTAACACTTACCAGCTGCAGGGCTGATCTCTGCATCAGGAACTGTCCACCACAGAACACAACATGGACACCAGGCTAAAATATGCCCCTGCCCTTGGCAGGTAGGTAATCAGAAGACTGAGCTAGAGTCATTATATATAGTAGTGGCTCTGAAATCAGGCAACCTGGGTCTGGCTCTGGAGGAAGAAGAAGCAGGAAAGACCAGGACACTTCCCCTGTAGGTGATGGGAGCTTTCTATCCCTAAGCAATGTGTAGTGAAAGTCCAAAAAGCTAGCAGAATGTTGGGAACCATTAGGAAAGGGATAGATAAGAAGACAATATTTATCATAATGACAGTATATAAATCCATGGTACACTCACACCTTGAATACTCCATGCAGATCTGGTCACCCCATCTCAAGAAAAAGATATATTAGAATTGGAAAAGGTGCAAAGAAGGGGAACAAAAATGATTAGGGGTATGGAACAGCTTCTGTAGGAAGAGTGATTAAAAAGACTGGGACTTTTCAGCTTGGAAAAGAGATAACTAAAAGGGGATATGATAGAAGTTATGAAATCATGGACATTGTGGAGTAAGTGAATAAGGAAGTGTTATTTACTCCTTCCCATAAGACAAGGAGTCATGCAATGAAATTACTAGGCAGCAGCATAGGCACCGACTCCGTGGGTGGAGCACCCACGGGGAAAAATTAGTGGGTGCTCTGCACCCACCAGCAGCCAAACTCCCCGCCCCGCTCACCTCCTCCTCTGCTTCCTCCCTACCCCCATCCTGGCCCCATGCCAGGGTTGGGGAGAATGATTCATGCAGGGACTGAATACACTGGCTTAATACCTGCTGAGAGCTCCCCCACCAGAGAAATTCACAACTGGCCATCTCTGCCATCAAAGCAACATGGAAGGGTTAGAAGGCAGGAGAGAGTCTGGTCCAATCTTTTTAAAGTGCTATAAGATGAAAGTTGCTAGGTGTTATTGCACATCTCTGTGTAATATTTTTACTTGCTGGTCTTATCAATTACAATCCAGCTCCATTAAAACTGACCTCTTTAAAAAGTATCAAAGTCTAGTTTAAAAGAAGCTAATTTTGTAGCTCACATTACCCACTGCAAATGCATCTCTCTGTTGCTGCACTTCTAACTTGGTAATAGGGACATTTCACACGTGTTATTTTTAAGGGAAGACAATCTTTGAAAGTGCCTATTCTGCTTGCACTGGTGACAGAAGCTGACGTACAGTGCACTTCTCAGTTGTCAGGAGGCTCAGAATATATCCCAACCTGCTTCTATAGATGGGAAGATTGAATGGGTGCTATTTGCAAATAGAACATTAATTTTGCTGACAGGGTAATAATATGGCTACTAAATCAGCACTTGGACTTTTAACCTTACATATGCTATTTACATTATATGCCATTTTATAAACTGGATAAGTGACTAATCAAATGTTTACGCATGTGACTTGTAACTGAAACTTTGACTTGGTAGCCTAGGGAAATGGTGTTTTGTGTTTTCAAACAGAAGCTTCGGGATGTATTGGTATGAAAAAAAAAATCATGGATATGTGCTAATAATGGAGCAGACTGGGATACATTTACCCACACTAAATAGTACCAGCCCTCCAATGCCCCCCTGCTCCTCCAAGAAGTCTATTGACACCAACGTATTGCTTAGCTGCAGTTAAGATATTTCTGAGCCAACGTTTGCATGACATTCAACAAGAGAAAACACGGATATCTGAGGGCCTGGCTACACTTGCAGATATAGAGCCCTGTGAGTTAAACCAGCCCTCGGAGACCGCAGCAGGGAAAGCGCTGCCATGTGTTCACACTGTCAGCTGGGGCACTTGCAGCAGCAGCGTTAGGAGTGGTGCATTATGGGCAGCTATCCCACAGAGCACCTCTTCCCATTTTGGCGCTGTGGCATGTGGGAAGGGGGTGGGGAGGTGTGGGGCATTCTGGGTCCTGTCCCAATGCCCCGTGATGCATCGCTTCACATCCCAGCAATCCCTTTGCTTCCGTCCACTTTTGGCGCCATCTTTCAATGTTTTTTGTACTGCACGCTCTGTCTTCCCTTTTGGTCTGCAGGAAGGATCCTGAACTTGTGAGGAATATGCTGATGGGTCTCGCCAGCAAGTCATGAATTGCAGTTGAGTTACTCCTTAAGCTACAAAGTGACCGTGAGGAGTCTGACGATGATTTCGACTCACGTAACACATACGACACGAGATTGCTTGTGGCATTCATGGACATGCTCATCACAGTGGAATGCCGCTTTGGGGCTCGGGAAACAAGCACTGACTGGTGGGATCACATTGTCATGGAGCTCTGGGATGATGAGCAGTGGCTGCAGAACTTTCGGATGAGGAAAGCCACTTTCATGGCAATCCCCAGCTGTCATACAGTCCCTTTGGGAGCTGTCCAGCCAGTCCAGTTAGAGCAAGCCCTAGGCTGACATAACCTACTTTTGGGTCCAGCACCGGTGCAGATGAACCATCAGAATCAAATAGTCTCCTTGCAGGAGGTATCTACACCATTATCTGATTCTCATAGCACTCCTGCAAGGTGGGCTGGTTTTACTATCCCCATCTGAAACTGAAAAGACAGGCTAAGTGATTTGACCAAGGCCAAAGAGAGTTGGTGTCAGCATTATTAGAATTTAGGAGACTCTGGCTCAGTTCTTTGCTCAGACCACTAGGCCTGCACCTTCTTCTCTCTCTCATAAAGTCAGTCCTATCACTTAGGATTAAAATTGACTGTAATGGTTTGAGGCACCTGCCTAATGTTCTGCCAGTTCTGGAGTTGCATACATAGCATTGCACCTATCCTCACTGCTGCATTCAGAAAACTCATGACAAGAAGCACAGAGCCAAGACTCTGGGATTTTCAAAGAGGTCTATGGGAGATAGACACCCAATTTCCATTCCTAACCGGGAGCCGCCCGAAGTAAGCCCATGCCCCAACCCCGAGCCCCAACCCCCTACCCCAGCACTGAGCCCTTCCAAACTCGGAGCCCCCTCCTGCACCCCAAACCCCTCATCCCTGGCCCCACCTCACAGTCCGCACCCTCATCCCAAAGCCCGTACCCCTCCTGCATGACAACCCCCAGCCCTGAGGCCCCCTAATGTGGAGCCTCCTCCTGCACCCCAGCCCAGAGCTTGTACCCCCTCCCACACCCCAACCCCCTGCCTCAACCCACAGCCCCCTCCCATATTCTGAATCCCTAGGCCCCATCCCCCAGCCTGGTGCCCCTTCCTGCACTGCAAGCTGCTCATCCCAGCACCACCCCAGAGCCCTCACCCCCTCCTGTACCTCAAGCCCCCGCCCCAGCCCAGTGAAAGTGAGTGAGGGTGGGGGAGAGCAAACCACCGAGGGAGGGGGAATGTAGTGAGCGGGTGGGGGCAGGGCCGGCTCCAGACCCCAGCGCGCCAAGCAGGCGCATGGGGTGGCATTGTCGGGGCAGGGCGGCATTTGGCTCCGGCGGACCTTCCGCAGTCATGCCTGCGGGAGGTCCACCGGAGCCCGGGACGAGCGGACCTGCCACAGGCGTGACTGCGGAGGGTCCCCTCTTCCCGCGGCTCCGCTTGGGCTCCCGCAGGCATGACTGCGGATGCTCCACCGGAGCCGCGAACCAGCGCACCCGCCGCAGACACTTCTGCCCCGGCCACGGGACCGGGGAAGGGTGGCGAAGCGCGCCGCCCTGCTTGGGGCGCCGTAATTTATAGAGCCGCCCCTGAGTGGGGGGAGGGGGCTTGGGGAAAGGGTGGGGCTAGGGTGTTCGGTTTTGTGCCAAAAGAAAGTTGGCAACCCCACCCCCCAGACACACACACACACACACACTTCAAAAGCACCTACCGGCAAAACCAAAAGTCAGCGCCTATGTATACAAAAACAGTTACAATAAATATCCTCCTGCATGCCAGTAGGAATCTGCAGCAGGGAAAATTAATGTAGTCTAGGGTTGAGAACTAAAAGGACAAAGCCATTAATTAGAGCATCAGAGGAGCCTGCTAACTGTGGAACTTCACACGTGGCAAGTGTAGTGGATTAGTGAAATAGCTACCAGTGAGATGGGTCTCAGTATTTTAGGGCCTGATATGAAGTCAACAGAAAGACTCCATTGACTTCAATGGACTTTGGGTCAGGCCCTTAGAGATCCACAGAATGAATGTTACCCTAAGTTTAATAAGAAGACGGAATTGACTGTTATTCTCTCAGGGTGCCAGCTGCAGAGGAGGGAGTTCATCACTTCTGCACGTTACCCAGTCCAAGAATGAAGATAGTGGACAGTTTCAGACCCTTCAAACGTGGATAGATGGTTTGTAGACCAGGATCTACCAGAAAAATAAGACTTGGGCACACCCTTGAGGTCTTGGAGGCAGAGGCTCCATCAGTCACACCATAACTTCTTTGTGAGAACAGATATCCCTCCATACGAGCTGAGGATGCTTTTGAAATTGAGCAGCTCACAGGGCAAGATCTCCACCTGGGGCCTGGTCCAAAGGCCACTAAAGTCAATGGAAAAACTCCCACTGATAGCCCCCTAATGAGCTCTTCTGTAGCGATGAGGTGGTCAGAAAGGGACATTTTATTCTGAATAAGTCGATTATTAAAGCAAATTAATTGGCGAGGCCATTAGATGTCTGATCTTTTTTAATTAGTCACCACAGATGGACTGTCAGTAAATGGAAACTGAGTACCACCGCCTGAACCCAGAATTACCAGACCCACACATTCACAAATCATGAATGAGCCACCTCACCCACCCACCCAAATCATGAGATTCTATAAAAATAGATAAACTTTCAGTTCATTTATACACCTTTCTGGGTTTTTAGGAAACACAGGGGGCACATTTTCAGGTTCTTCTCTCTAACCAACCGTGAGGGCTAGACATTTACTTATTTTAAATTGAAAACTAATATTCTCATGCAACCAATTGATTCCAGCAGCTACAGCTTTAAGAAAAAATACAAAATATCATGAGTCTTGTGATAAAATCCTGAGAACTGGCTGTGATGGGTTCCCCCCAGGGCACCAACTGGAACTGGGGTACCACCGAGCCCTCTGACCCACCAACCTAAGCTCCCTCTCATGCTATGCTGCTGTGACAAGCTGCACACACACTCCCAGTCTTACACTTCCACCAGCATACACACAGGTGGGGACTCACCCAGCTGCAGTTACACGCAAGATCTCTGACGCTCAGCTCCCTAGGCATGTGCCCCCCTCTAGAGTTTATAAGGGGGGTGGGGAGAGGCAAGCTCTGAAAATCCAAAAAAGTCATGAAAATTGCAATTTGAAACTAAAATGTTTGTTTTGAGTTTTTCATCAAAAACTGAAAACTTTGGAGTAAAATGTTTTTTGTTTTGACTAGCTCTGGGTTTAAGTTTCTCTGGCTCCTTTCACAATAATAAACAGATTAAGGCCCCATTCCACCAGTGGATTTATGCCGTTGTGAATTCCCATTGACTTCAGCAGGGCTCTTGTCAAGAAGGCTCTGCCCATGTGGATGCTTTTACAACTCTTCTGTGCAGTATCCTTTCCTGCTCAGGAAGATTCAGTTAAAAATAGGCTAGAATCTAAAATTGCTCAAAAGTGCAAGGATCCCTAATCTCTATGGAGATGCTCGTAAAATTACTATCATCAAAAATAATAGTCACAATGGAACAAATGGGCACGGGATCCCAGATAAGGCATATGCGCTGTGATTTTTCACTCCATTTGGATACACGGGATACAGAGTCCTAAAAGCTGCATACACATACAAGGAAGTGCTTTGTAAAGCTCCCAGAATACACTGTTCTTCCTAGAACTCGTCCTGCTACTTCACAGCCCAGGAGGGAGGAGCCAGTCCTAGTTAGACAAGCAGACGCTACTGCTGCCATGTTATTTCTGATGAAGCTGAAGATCTGGACAAAGCGGGGCACATGAAAGAGGTGGATGCAGGGGCGCTGGAACAGTTTTTATAGTGAGGGTGTTGAGAGCCATTGAACCAGACTGTAAACCCTCTATATAATGGAATCCACTTCAAGCCAGGGGTCTGGTAGCACCCCTAGTTCTAGCACCTATGGGTGATGTGGAGGGGCCTAGGAGCTGAGCTAGAAAGAATCAGACTTTATAAATCCTTCATTCCTTACATTCTCCCAGAGACTCTTTCTTGGAGACTTCCTGATTGAGAATTAATTTTAACTCCAGATGTACAAAGAATATGTACCTCCTGTGCCTGAGGACTGTCTAGTGCTATCACTTTAATAGAAATAAAGGTTTGACTTGACTTCTTTGTTTGGAATAAAATTAAGGTAACGATGCCCCTTCTGTGCCTGCGGGAGCTGTGTCCTGCAGAGCACAGCGGTGGAGGACTGCACAAGAAATGCAAGGTAATAAGTCAGGAGCTGGACAAGATGCTCTTGGGAGCCCAGCCCTGCATTAATGAGAGTACTGCCAAGTGGCTGTCAGCTTGCTCCTACCCACATCAATCTGGGGAGAGCATAGCTAAGTGCCTCATTGGGATGACGGTGACTGTGTCTATGCACTCTGTGCCCTGCACGCTTGCATGTAAGGGAACGGGCACCCGGGGGTGCTAGAAACTCCCTGTGGACTGTATTTCCTGTTTCACCTTGCTTGACTCCTGCTGAAGCTGCTGCTTGCCCTGGAGTGCAACAGCTTTGCACATTCTGCTGCATGAGAGGGAAGGCTCCTCTGTGTAACCTCTGTGAAGACCACTCCCACTTTCTATTTGTTTCTTTACCTGGGCCATAGCCTTGTAGCACTGATACATCTGATTCACTATTGTTCATTCAGGGTGCAGAGGGCCAGCACAAGGTCTGGGCACTGCTTTACCCTATTTTGAGGGCTTAAGTAGAATTTAAAAGGTGCAGCAGCACCCTCTGCACAGGGGTGAATAACATAGAAGGTTTGATCATCCCCCAGCATGTCATTCCAGAAGGGTTCAAAGTGTAAAATGCATATGCTTGGGGGGTGTTTCTTGCCTGGGACAGTACCTGACTGGTACCAACATGCCTGAAGAGTCACTCTGAAGCTTCAGCATATAGGGGCGGGTTTTCTAAATGCATGCTGCATTGGCCTAACTCTGCTCTGATGGAAGTAGATGGGAGTTTTGCCACTGACTAATGGGAACAGAGTTAGGCTAATGCTGAGCACTTCTGGAAGTTCCTCCCATAGTGACTCTTCTGCAACAATTGTGTTTTCTGGGAGCATTCTCTTTTTTCCCTCATGAAAAGCCTGCTCCTGGTGAAATCTATGACACGTGCCCTACTGAGTTGAGTGGTCCAGGATCAGACCTCACCAGCCTTCAACTGGGCGACATGCTTGTTGGATCAATTGACCTGGGAGGATTGACAAAGGAACGGGTCCAAATTTATCCCTGGTGTAACTCCATGCAACTCCCTTGTGGTGACACCAGAGGGGAATTTGGCCCACAGTGTGCTCATCTAAAAGATTCCTCCTCTTGCGCGATCCAGAAGTTGCAGAGGGAAGGTCAGCTCCAATCTCCCCATTTTTCATTCTGCTTAATGTTGCTGGTTGCAGATTGCTGTGTAATTAACTTCTGTGTAAGTAAGTTTCCTTTTGGAATCTGGTTGCTCTTCATTTGTACTCAAGATCACACCTAGATCCTGGATTTTCTGTGATTCCCTGTTCTCCCTCACAAGAGAGCCTGGGGCAATACTTGGGGACTCCGCTGTCTGCGGACACTGGCATTTGAGTGTGTGGCAAACAACTTTGTCTGCACAGAGAATGAAATTCAGCGCAGGGCGGACCAGCGCAAGGCCTATGCCCAGGTTAAACCCCTCTTCAGACTAACTTTGCGGGTTTCAGTGGCACTTAAGTGTTAGACTTCTGCAGGCTCCCTGCACAGGAGTAAGCTTCATGGTTGCAAATCATGGGGACTGCCAGCACATGTAAAGAGATTGGTTGAGAATTCTGTCTTATATATCTGACCTCTGGGTCACTGTTCCTACACTCCTTTAGCAATTTACTCACAAGACTGCAAGGTTTGGCTGCAGAATCACAAAAATTGGCCTCCACATTGGCAATGCTGGAGCCTTCTGTGAACGGCTTTACTGGCTTGCAGGTTTTAGCAGCTATGCTGGGAAGACCTTTTCAGCGATATGATGAATGGGTTGGGTATAGACTGACTGCATAACGTGTGTGTTTCCCTGCAACTGCTGCTGTCTTTTGTCAAAAAAAAGTGGCTGAAGGATGCACATATTCTTTTAGCTGCTCAAGTGTGAGCTTTTATTTTTCTGCCTCTCTCTGAAAGAGTGTGGAGCTGAGTTCAGTAAGTGGGCAAAGCCATCGAGGTGCACAAAGCGCCCGTCTGACAATGCCTCCTTTGTATTACCATTGTCTGCAGCAATAAAGCCAACAGACAGGCCCTGTGATAGAAACCAAAGCCACTTCTCTGAATTGTATTTGTGGTATCAAGTGTGCTCTGCACAGTACAAGGAATTGTTGCATCCAGTGAAAAGCTGCTTGCTTTCCAGGCATCATTACATGTGTCAGTATTAAAGACACAATCTGCTAAGTGTGTGAGGGGCTATGACAAGGTTGGGACTCACCACCGCAGCGCTTCCTGCTGGTCGTCCTTGGGAATTAGCTCAGTCCAGTGGAGCACCCTCTCTCGGTGGCGTCCCGCCTGTTGTCTCGCCCTTGGTTGGCGTCCGAGCCCGTGTCGCTTTCCAGCTCATGACGTCCTCTTCTGGACCACTGCACTCCGGCAGTGCCCCTTAGTCCATCCACACCCCCTTCTGGGGGGAGGGGGGAAATCAGCTGTCTCTCTACACCCCATCCAATGTGGGCCACTGCACCCCCAGAGTCACACCCCTCTTGGCAGGGGTTGGTGCAGCTCTAGACAGCCGCTCCCATCAGCCGGGTGTAAGGCAAGGGGGAAGGGGGAGGGACCCAGGCCCACCCACTACTCTGGGTCCCAACCCAGGGACCCTCTAGTGGCAGCTGTCCTGCCCTCCTTCTCTCCCTCCATCTGTCCATGTCCCTGGGCCACTTCCCCTTTGGCCCCTCGCACCAGCTAGGCCCTTCCTCTCAAGGCCTGCAGCCTGGCAGACACCAGGCTGGAGTTCCCTTCTGCTCCCCCGGGCCTGCCCAGCACTGCGCTGTCCCAGGTGCTAGTCTCCCAGCTGTGGAGACAGACCTTCTCCTCTCAAAGGCCTGGGACAGACCGACTCTCCACTCCCTGAGCAGTCTTTTTATAGGGCTGAGCCTGGCCCTGATTGGCTGTCTCCAATCTAGGCCCTGATTGGCTCCCAATAAGTCCTTCTCCTATTGGCTATCCATCTGTGCAGGTGCACTGGCCTGCTGCAGCTTACATTCTCAGGGAGTGGGGCAGCTGCCCCACTACAGGGGCTCAGGGTGAGACCTAGTCCAGAAGCTGGTGTTCAGATGCACCACACCAACAAATGCATGCTTTAAAGAATGGCATGTCCTGTTTCTTGTTAATTTATCAAATTACAGTGATTAGCCCTACTTGCTTTGGGGAAGGCACTCTGCAAAGCAACACACCTACACTCCAGCCAAGAATCTTCAAGCATTGCAGCTATTATTCCCATTTTACAGGTGGGAAAACTGACATATAGGGAGATGAAGGGACTTATCCTTTGTTCGTAGAGATGCCACGGATAATTACTTAAGCCCAAATTTTGAAAAGTGGACACTATTGCTGGGTGCTTTGATCTTTGGGAGTCTAACTTCAGACATCCTGTGCTGCTTCTAGTTGGACACCCAAAAATTAAGTCATCCAAACTTAGCAGACACTTTTCTAAAAGTTAACCTTAATGTCTACGTTTACAGGGAGGAAATGGACACAGTATTCTGCATATAGAGAAGAGTCTGAGATTTGCTCAGGAAAAGTTGCTTTTCGGCAAACAGAGATCTCTGATAATTGACACAATAGCTAGTAATTAAAATCCCAACGAGGGATAAAGACCTGGTCTGACACATATTTATTAAAAGGGCAGATCTAAGCTGTAATAATCACCTTCATTTTCATTCTGAGAATCTGACAGTGTAGGTGAGGAAACAATCCTTCCCTGCAGAGGGAATTGCTTTCCTTTCCCCCAGACTAGGTTCTTGATTGTTTTTCCTCTCATTTGTTGTGAAATGGAAAGCTGTGTAATTTTCCAGCTGGAGTTTTCTGAACTGAGTTTACACTTGGCACAGCTGAAAAACCTGGAGGAGAAATGTGGTTCTAAGACACCTTTCTGCTTCTCCCAATCCTGAGCCAGGCAGGGACCAAAAGAGCCCCTGGCATAATTTAGAGCAACCTAAAAGCTCCTCTAAATTTTTCCAGGTACTGCAATTCCATAGCAACTTCTGCACCTGCTAAGGTCCAGGAGGAGTGCTGTGCACTCTGCCATGCCCTCTCCCCAGACCTGCCTGCCCTTGAGGAGTTGGCAGAGAGCTGCCTTGTTGGGTACTAGTGGAAGATCTGATCTGTGCAGTCATGTTAGTCAGATCCATCATAATAAGACTGAAAGGACTGAAACGACGCTGTGCAAAATCACACGGGCAGTCCTTGCTCATGAATGCTGGAGCACCAGTTTGTGGTGCCTTCCAGAATGACTTGGCTCACAAGGAATTGGTGTGAGATCATTTTTCTGCTTCTGTTGACAGTGGTGAATCATGGTTCCAATAATGCACTCGACACAAGCACTACTGTCCAGGTGTGTTGGTGATAAAATAACACACCTCTGAAAAACACATCAACAATTCAAAGGGTGTGAGTGTAATTGCAGATAAAATAGAATGATGGTTTACAATCTATGAACCATAGCCCCTCAGAGGTCCGCACACTATGTCTAAGATTTCCAATGGGGTTCACATCTCCATTTCAAAATGTTTAGGGGTCTGCAAATGAAAAAATGTTTGGAGACCACTGGAATAGAGTAGGAGAAATGAGCAAAACACATTGTGCTTTCAGTACTTCCACAATGTCATCTGAAGACCTCCTTCAGCATACAGAAAGCATTGATATGACAGTAAGAGGCACAGCAGAGAAGATATGGCCTAGCCATATCTTCTCTCTTGTGGACGTGTGGGTCTGGGCTTTGATGGAACTTGAGCTACAAGCGGCTGCTTTTCTGGGTCTCGGACATTCGTTTTGTAACTATTCCTGCTGCTCAGTGCTGGACTGAACCAACCGCCAGTAGCATGCCAGATGCACCACAACTCAGAGGCAAGCACTGTAGGTGCTTCTGCAGCTAGGCCTTGTAGGCACTAGCCCTGGTGGGGACCAGTAACCTCTCCAACACATGGCTAAGGGAAAAGTTATTTTACTAGGCAGGCAGGAAAGGGACAGGTTGCAAGTACCATGGATAGAGAGGCTTAGGCTACGTCTTCACTACCCGCCGTATCGGCGGGTAGCGATCGATTTTTCAGGGATCGATATATCGCGTCTCATCTAGACGCGATATATCGATCCCCGAACGCGCTCCTATCGATTCCTGAACTCCACCACCACGAACGGCGGTGGCGGAGTCGACATGGAGAGCCCCGGACATCGATCCCGCGCCGTGAGGACGGGTAAGTGATCGATATAAGATACTTCGACTTCAGCTACGTTATTCACGTAGCTGAAGTTGCGTATCTTATATCGATTTTCCCCCTTAGTGTAGACCAGCCCTTAAACAGTTACAGTTCAAAGTGAACAACAGCCATTCCAGTTTGGGTCCCTGGGGCAGTCCAATTAAGACTCAGGGCACTTCAGAACTAGTGCATGAGATGCCTTCTCCAGTCCAGTCTCTATTCAAAGCACATTGGAGCTTGCGGGTTTCCAAGCCAGTCTCAGTGTTTCCCATTGGGACCAGTCTGCACTTCTTCTTGGTGTACGTGCAATGTGCCTCAGGTGGCACTGACCAGGAGTCATTCCCAAATTTGGTCCGCCGGTTGGATCATTAGCTTCCACGGTCCGGGCTGGGTACTGATGGGAAGTGTGACATGAACGCCAGCTGCTGCTGATCCCACACTGACCTGCACCCAGTTGTAATGTCCACCACAGCCTGTTTCCCATGCAGCTCTCTGTCTCCTCCCACCTCCAGCTTCTCTCCAGCTCCCTGTTTGGCATGCAGCAGCTATTTCAGCTTCCTTGCAGTTCTTGGCTTCTGTGTGGCCACTGCTCCTCAAAAGGAACCCAGCCCCTTCCAGCTTCAAAATCTTTCCCCTAACCAGACCATGGGAAAGTGAAGTGAAATGTAGTGGGAAGGGGGCTGGTGGGAGTTGTAGTGCCCTACTTTGCAGATCCATCACAGCTGGCAGTAAGATCCCAGCTGCAGTGTGTGTCCATTGTGCAAGTCACTGGCTAAACTTGGTGATCAGCAAAATGAGGGAGGTTCATAGAATCATAGAATCATAGAATCTCAGGGTTGGAAGGGACCTCAGGAGGTCATCTAGTCCAACCCCCTGATCAAAGCAGGACCAAACCCAACTAAATCATCCCAGCCAGGGCTTTGTCAAGCCTGACTTTAAAAACCTCTAAGGAAGGAGATTCCACCACCTCCCTAGGTAACCCATTCCAGTGCTTCACCACCCTACTAGTGAAAAAGTTTTTCCTAATGTCCAACCTAAACCTCCCCCTCTGCAACTTGAGACCATTACTCCTTGTTCTGTCATCTTCTACCACTGAGAACAGTCTAGATCCATCCTCTTTGGAACCCCCTTTCAGGTAGTTGAAAGCAGCTATCAAATCCCCCCTCATTCTTCTCTTCTGCAGGCTAAACAATCTCAGTTCCCTCAGCCTCTCCTCATAAGTCATGTGCTCCAGCCCCCTAATCATTTTTGTGGCCCTCCGCTGGACTCTCTCCAATTTATCCACATCCTTCTTGTAGTGTGGGGCCCAAAACTGGACACAGTACTCCAAATGAGGCCTCACCAGTGCTGAATAGAGGGGAATGATCACATCCCTCGATCTGCTGGAAATGCCCCTACTTATACAACCCAAAATGCCATTAGCCTTCTTGGCAACAAGGGCACACTGTTGACTCATATTCAGCTTTTCGTCCACCGTAACCCCTAGGTTGGGGTACATGTTCATGTTGGGGTACAACTGCAAAAATAACTTTCCTCAGTAATTCCAGCAATGGGGTGGAAGAGTCAGGAACATCATGGCAAGAAAATATAGCTTCATAGATTTTAAGGCCATATGGGACCATTATGAGGATTTAGTCTGACCTCTTCCATAACACAGGCCATGGAACTTCACTTCATTGGTCTTACATCAAACCTAATAAGCTGTGGTTGAACTAGAGCAAGTCTTTTAAAGAGACATACAATTTGGATTGAAAGACTCAAGTGGTGAAGAACCCAAAACATCTGAAGACATAGCAAGTAAATGGCTTGTTATGCCTCCATCATATGGGCTGATCATCATGATCTTGTCTCTATTTTCCACCAACTTTAGCCATATATTTTTGAATAGTCTGAAAGATGTAAAATATTGGAACACTCCATGAGATACAAATATTCCCATTTTTGCTTTTCAGGAGACAGAGTTTATTATCTCGCTCCACATTTTTGAAGCTGCTTTGTATGAGATAAAGCCTGTCAGCATTGGACTGCAATGCACTGCAGCTGACTTTTGGTAGTCAACAACCATAATGAAATGAAGTTTCAAGCTGGCATCAAAAAGGAGGATGAACTCTGCAAACTTGGCAGAACCAAAGTTCATGGGAAGCAATAGTTGCTGGAGTTTTCTATGCCCTGTGTTGTCTAGTGACAATGCCACTAGCAGAATGGTTCACTAGGCTCTGTCCCACAATATTGTAGATATATACTATTTTCCCCATTGATGGATGCTTTACTCATGCAACTAAATGACAGATTTGGAGTTTACAGTGAAATTAGATCTGGCTTTATTGCTTTGTTGCCTATATATTTCAGGAAATACAGCCCCAGAGAACATGAACTATCAGATACTACTTTCATATAATTAGCTGATGGTAAACATCAGGGACAGGTCATCAGCTGGGGAAAGGCTTCATGGTGCCATTGACTTCAGTAGAGCTATAACAGTCTTCACCCGCTGAGGACCTGCCCTCAGGCCTCTGAGGACCAACAGTGGAGATAATGCCAGGGAAAACAAGCCTGACCCAGTACCCTTTTAACTGAAACTCTGCTTCAATGTGACTCGGTGTATTAAGGATACTTGCTATTTTGCCTATGATGGCAGCTAGTGGAGAGCATTCTTCTTTCCCTCTTGCTTATCTGCAGTGCACTACAATGACTGAATGGATGAGCTTTCTTGCTTATTCATTGAGCGCTGACCTGAAATACTACCCATGTGATAAGGTATAATTGACTGCTTGGTAAAAATACTTAACACCTCAGAGATTATTGCTTATCTAAAAAGTTAAATATTGAGCAGCTCACAGACTTTCGTAAACATCCAGCTAAACTGCATGGAGGTTATTTACATAATGTAACTTCTTTGCAGACTGTCCCCAGCCAGGCCACCTTCATTGCAAAGTCTGAGATCTGTGACTGCTAAGCCACATTGCTTAGGTTATATATTCACCCTTTTTGTGAGGAACTGACATCCCTTCCAGTAATTCTGCAGGGTTGATTGGCTGCACATAAAAGTCAAACATCATCAAATGCAACCCTAATTTTTCATGTTGCACTTTCTCTGGAACTACATAACTTAATTATTTTTCTCTCAATTTTGCCCGCCTTTCAACAATCAAAATGCAGTTTGGTTCCCTTTCATCTACTTGCCCGACAAATAGAAACATACATCTACCTCTAAAAGCTCCCCAATTAAATACCATAAAAATCTTAAGAAAAAATAAATTAATTGGTCTTCCACTGAGCTGATATACTTCTTCCTGCTAATTGAATTTCACAATAGGCTGCACCCCACCCCACTCCCGTCCCTTGCCCTGTGCCTTGTTCTGCTCTTGAATGGATATTTGGAAGTTGTCTGCATATCAAATGTTTTGTTCTCTGAATTTTTACATTTTCTGAAGGCACTGCTCAGTTATGCTTTCATCCAGGAAGAGATAAGGGGAAATTTACATCACCTTACAAATTCTAACATAAATGATAACACACAAAAATATATTTCTAAGATGCAATTTGGTTAACACTTTGCAAACAAGACTGAAAAAAAACCATGTCAGTGCGTGAAGTTATTGCTAGCTGAAATATCACTAGATTGACTACACGGGAATATATTGAACAGAGGAATTTGAGATGGGTATTTTACATCTTTCTCTAATCAAGAAGCCAAGAGAAATTTTGCATGTTGTACTCCAGTGGGGCTTAACAGTTTCTGAACCTGGATCCAGCCCCACCCGTCGGAATCCCCTCTGATCTAGCCCATTAGCTATGTAAGAAGAACAGGTGATCATGATCCTGATACTTGTTTGTGACCCCTCTGGGATCAAGATTCCCTGGATTGGAACCCTATCCTTAGCTCAGTAGTCCAGACCCTCAGCTGCTGTATATAGCCCTATCTCCATTAAAGACAATAATGCTGCCTTGATTGAGATCGATTTTGGATCTGGCTCTTTATGAAGAGTGGGGGAAGGACCATCTTGTTAGCGGGGATTACAGATGGGGGTAGGTGAAATAGGAAGTACCTTCTTTTATGGATCTGTTAGTGGATTTGGAGGGGAGGGAAATGAGATATTTTTTTTAAGTCAGGAAGATGGCTTTGACATTTATTATGCTATATTTATCTTTAGATGTCAACATGAATATTTCCACATAAGAATATTTTCATATCTATTCCTATATGGAACATATCTGTATGAAAGTATTGTATTACTCCAGCTATATACCGGTGTGAGTCTATTATCATTAGTTGGGGAGTGGGGGGGAGAATACCCGAGAGCAGCTTTGAAATGCTCTGAGTTCTAATGCACTCCACTTTGTGCCTTAACCTCTGCTACCTCCTGCCAGGACCTCAACTTTTAGAAATTGTGGGAAATATGTGAGCTACTATGGAAGAGCCAGCACCATTCTCTGAATGACTTTATGAACGCAGATAGTGGCAGAATTTCCCCCAGGAATTGAAATTAGGGGAGGTATTTGAATTTACAGGAGGGTGATGGCCCAGACCAATACTGGCACTTGTTAATAAATCTTTTCCACAAATGCATGAACCATAGAAAGGAGGGAAGAGTGGGGCAGAGGGAACAGGCAGAGCTCCACCTTCCTGTGATTTGCCACTGATGCTCCAGGCGGGGTTTTCCTGACCCAGCAGAGCCTTTTAGCGGAGTGGAGAAAGCCCTCTGCTCCAAGAAACATGCTGGTGTGGCTATAGAGGCGGAAGCTGGCCATCACGGCACCAGCACAGAGGGAGAGAGTGAGGAAGTGAATGTTTTCCCTTTTCTAAGAGTATTTCACAACCCTAAAAATTGTTGCACGCAAATATCTCGCTTTTTATTTTTAAAACAGTCACCTTAGTCCTAATGACCCAGGTCCTGCTTACACTGCTCCTGCACTGGGGCCAAGCCTGGTTGGAAGCCTGTTGACAATAGCAGCCTAATGAATGAAGGGCTTGTCTAGACTAGGGAGATTTATATGGTGTCGCTTCCATGTACTCTCCCAGTCACACTGGTGCTAACCTCCAGCATGGATGTCCTCCAATGCAAACCAGGGCGTGCACTGCTGGGTTTTATCTGGTAAGATACTGGGAGAGGTCACACCAGTGCAAGGAAACTCAGTTCAGGCAGAGCCTAAAAGGCATGACGTGGCTGACTGATTAGGCGATAGCAAAGAA
The DNA here is from genome assembly GCF_016161935.1 of Mauremys reevesii. Classification (NCBI taxonomy): domain Eukaryota; kingdom Metazoa; phylum Chordata; order Testudines; family Geoemydidae; genus Mauremys; species Mauremys reevesii. The sequence continues at coordinate 23,073,065 of NC_052635.1, read as the reverse complement.
AGAGATCTTCTCAGGACTGGTCTGTGCTAAAAAGTTAAATTGACCCAACTACACAGCTCAGGGATGTGAAAAATCCACCCCCTGAATGACACAGTTAAGCCGACTAACCCCCCAGTGCACACAGTGCTAGGCTGACAGAAGAATTCTGTCTGAAGAGGATTACATGTGCCAACAGGAGAACCCCTCCTGTCAGTGTAGCTAGTGTCTATACTGAAGCTCTGCAATGGTGCATCTGTTGAATTACAAGTGTAAACAACTCTCAGGTGAGGTGTGAATCCAGGGCCACCTGGGGACTAGGTGGAAGGGACAGTTTACCCCAGATTCCCTCATTTGATAGAACCCCCAAACTAAGTGGTGTTGCAGCCTGATGTGTAGCATTAGGAGCTGGGCCCAGACCCATGGGTGAGTAAATCACAGGTCTTTATTTGTCCCCAGAAACCACCCAAGTTCTTCTGAAACAGACACAGACTAAGCAATAAAACATAATAAGAAAAGGCTTTCCCAGGAAAACAGTTTACAGATATGTATTTACAGAACACATTTACAAGTCTAAATGAGATGTAAATACAAACCCTGCTGTCTACAGCCTGTCCTCAGATAAAATAAAACTACAAGAACTTTTCTCTTTGTAATTCTTTGCAGTTTTATTTTTAAAAACAAGCAAGCTGCATTATGCCCCAATTCCTTTCATCCTTGTGCACTTCTCAAAAGAGAAGAGCGGATGGCGTTTTTCAGGGTCCTTCCCAGCATCGTTTTCAAAAGAGCTCTTAGACATATTCTTTGCAGCAGATCAAATAGCAAAGATTTCCAGTCCAAACCATTTCACCTGAAACAAAGGCAAGTTCAAAGAAAAATAGTTTGGCCACATAAAGAAGGGATGGTTCAGACCCTCACCAGCACTGGAAGAGCAGCAAATGCAATTGAGGCGCGTAGGACTGGGATCTGTTTTGGACCCTGGCACAATTTAGAGCAGTCTTAGGGCTGTTTTAAGTATGCTTGGCTGCCTCCAAAGCCTATAGGGCCATTCCAGCAGTTAAGGATCACTGAAGTATAGTTATACCAGTTCTGTGCCACTCTCGGGTCCCCCTTAACTAGCTTCCAGGCAGCTTTGCATTGTTGAATCATTGCAAAGTAACTGAGTTCTAGGGGGAATCTGGCCCAATATCTGTAAAGTTGCCACCTTACAAGCAACTTGGTCCTCATGTCTAATAGATGTCCACATTGTTTGTAGGTAGGTTTGCAATGAGCTGGCTTTGTAGAAATGAAGGGGGTGATATTTCTCTCCACTGCCTTGACCCGCATGGAAATAAAGGAATTGTAGTATCAGCCGTAGCCCTCTATTACTCTGCAGCAGAATACTGTGGTCCGGTCTGGCTCCACTTATCTCACATCAAGCTGGTTGACACAACTATACTCAACCATGTGCATCATAACTAGGATGATTCGATCCACACCAGTACTGTGGCTCCCTGTGCTAAGCATCATCACTCTTCAACAACTCCGTTGAGAGGATGCTACAGCCAGAATGGTTGAGAAGATCGGGGCAAACCTGATCCTACCACTATACACAGACCTCGTCAACCACCCCAGAGCACGGTTGTCATGGAGGCGCCTGTTGTGGGCCCACCTGCCTTGCCCAGATTTCTCTAGGACGTCAGTGTGGATTGAAGAATGGTCTGGACCTGATGTCAAAAACCAGTCTCCTATAACTGACCCAACTATGCATGTACCCAGCTTTGATTTGGCACGCCACTTATGAGTCCATGTGAACTGATTTTGAATATGCCAGGGTCAATGTGCAGCCAGCCTTCACACCTGGGGCCAGCGAGAGGATCATGCATGTGGCTTTGGCTAAAGACAGACAATGTCACACATCACTGTTGGCTGCCCTCTGACCAGATTGGATGATGGTCTGAGGTCTCTGCACTTTGTGACTCGGCATGGTCTGCATTTGATAAGAAGATTGCTGACAAGCCTGTAAGTATGTGTCTCCCAGACTAGCTATGATGGAGTTAATCTTAATGACTGAAAGTGTACTTTGACTGTTCAATAGGTATGCTAAGGAAGTTGGCTGGTGCTGGTCCAGCAATCACTTCCTTCAGCTTGCCTGTAGGGGGCTGAGGTTTGAAGAGTGGAAAATTATTAGCAGCAGGATAAAGGAACCAGATAATGGTGAGGGGACATATAAACTCGAGGGATTCCAGAGATTCTAGGCTCAGCTCCCCAGGTGTGTGGGGGATTTCTATAGTAACTGTGTCTGCTGTCTGCAGAGCAGGGGCTCTTTACATTTAATCAAGGGCCCTTTGCACCCTTCCTCTGCGAGGAGTGGGAGGGAGTGAAAGCTGCAGAAGTAGACAAGTGGCATCTTTACAATAGCTTCCTGACTGGGAGCATGTGGCAGCTGTACTGTTGGACTGCTGCACTCTCAGGATTGTAGAGATCTGGCCCTGACTGGGCGGATGCATGGTATCATGCTCTTCTTCTGCCAGCCGGGAATTGCAGCAGAAGATAATGCTGACTTTGTCACAAAGCTGTTTGCCCAACGTATGGGCTTTGTTTGGCCTTTCTTGAATTGTGCTGTTTCATTATTCTTTTATTTTGCATTTCTATAGCATCAAGTGCAGAACACAACAGGCCAGATTCTGCCACTGTTACTCATGGTGAGTAGTGCCTTACTCAGAGAGTAGTTCCATTGGTTTCAATGGGATGGCTCATGGAGTACAATACGACTCAGTGCAAGTAAGGGTTCAGACATCACAAACATCCCTGAGGGGTAGATAAATATTGTCCCAACTTTACATGTGGGGAAACTGAGACACAGAGCAATTAAGTAACTTGGCCAAGGTCACTCTGGGAGTCAGTCATACAGTCAGGAACAGAACCTGGTTCTGCTGATTCCCTGTCCCCTGTTCCAACCATTAGACTATATCCTCTTTACCAGCTACCCCTTTGCTCGAGCCAAGTAGATAATCCACAGTGAACAATTTCTCCAATGCCTGGTTTACCCCTCTATTCTGCCTGTGGGATATTTGTTAGCAGATGGTGATTCGATCAAATGTATTAACTATTCAAAGTCATTCAACCCGCTTTTTAAGATTGTAACTGTATGCACTGATTGCAAATATTTCTAAATTCAGATTTGTTGTGATTGGTAAAATAGGTCACATGGTATTTCTTCTGTTCCCTGATTGGATGAGTGACCGAGGAATTCCAGCTTAAATATTGAAAGTCACGTCTCAGTTGGCTTCCTGAAAGTCTTTTTGCCTATAAACTCAATCACTGAAATGTTCAGAAAGGGAACACACAGGGATATTGCTGAAGTAAATTCACATACAAATTTAAATGCATGTTACCAGATTATTATTTCCAGTATTTGCCCACCTCAATCTTTGACTAAGAATGGCTGGTTTTATAGATATCTCTATATGGCTGAACTCTTAGTATTATTTGACTTTTAGGCCTCGTCTACACTAGAAAGTTGTGCTGCTTTAATCATGCTGGTATAGTTAAAGCACTACAACCCCTCTAGTGCGGACTAAATTATATTGGGATACTAGTATAAAACATAAGTGTTGTACTAGTATAAATATATCAATAAAAAACAATTCCCCCACCCAACCAAGCTAGTTATATTGGTACAAAATCTGTGTGCAGACCTGGCCTTAGTACATGTGAAATGCTGTTGACCTTCATTTTTTTCCCTATAGAAAAGTGCTAAGAATTAATCTATAGTTGTAAGAAAAAAGAAACAACAGGCATTTTAATAGAAGAATAACCTTTGGGAGGGTTTCAACAAAGTCACGAATCTCTCTATATTTTAAATCCAGGATTCTCTTTACAAATCCAGCTTTTCTACCAACTAATATGTAAGTTCTAGCACTTGTTGAGCTTTATTAAGGTTCTAACTCTATATTCCATCCCAAATCCAAATTAATCAAAAGTCAAAGAGGCCTAGAGACACACTCAAACATCTTAAAGTTTTTCAAGATGTATTTCATTTTCTTGTGAAGTACAGCTGGAATTGACACTGTACAGGTCAACAATAATGGTGCTGAAGAACAGGGACAGAAAACCCGTAATTGACAGAACAGGGATGGAAGCAGTCTGCAAAGATTTCTACACTGAACTGTTCAAGTCTCAGATAAATGTCCCAGTACCAACACTTCAACAGACCAACGAGCATGTGCTCCCCATCCTTGTCAGCAAAGTTTGACATGCAGTTCACCAAATGAAGGAAGGAAAAGCCCCAGGTAAAGATGGATTGACAACAGAGGTGAAAGTAAGCCGGTACGGTACAGCGTACCGGCAAGAGCCAGTATGCTGTGCTGGACCGCACCGGCTTCCACGGCGGGGATTGAAAGGGCTCAGAGCTCCCCGCGGCTGCAGGCAGCCCAGAGCCCTTTGAATCCGGGCTGGGGCTGGGATTTGAAGGGCTCAGGGCTCCCCGCAGCGGCAGGAGCTCTGGCCCTTTAAATCCCTGCCCCAGCCTGGCAAAGCTTGGGGTTCCCTGCTGCAGCTGGAGCCCCAGGCCCTTTAATTTGTCCCTGAGCCCCGGGGGGCTCCCAGCCACCTCTTCAGCTGGGAGCCTCTGGTAGATTTAAAGGCCCTGGGGCTCCCAGCCACAGCCCGTGCCCCAGGGCCTTTAAATCTTGAAAGGCCACGCCTCTTCCAGTTGAGGCCACTCCCCCTCAGGACTCTGGCAGTACCGGTAAGTCCTGTAAGTTACTTTCACCCCTGATTGACAATCAAAATGATAAGAGCTGGAGGCCCAGACCTCTGGGAAACCCTTGCTCAGGGGTTTAGCCATTACTTGGAAATGCAGACGATGCCATCTAGTTGGAAGGAGTCCAACACCATTCTGCTGTACAAGAAGGGTGATCGTGAAGATCTAAAGAACTATCATCCAATATGCCTGCTCTCACATGTCTACAAGCTGTTTACCAAAATAATAACAAACTGACTCTCACAGAGTTTGGATGAGCAGCAGCCGAGAGAGCAGGCAGGCTTTCAAAGGAATTTCAGCACAATGAACCATATTTTCACTATAAACCAGAAATTGGAATGCTCAAGGGACTACAAATACCCTTTATGTATTGCCTTCGTCGACTATGAAAAAGCATTCGATAACACAGTTCAGTGCATTGTTGAAAGCTTTTGCAGAGCAGGGCATCGACACAAACGATATCAAACTATTAAAGGAAGCAAATTCTGACTGCACTACAGCTATGACTTTATTTGATACCACCCTTCGCATCCCAGTTAAGAAAGGTATGAAACAAGGAGACACGGTTTCACTGAAACTCTTCACAGCCTGCCTCGAAATGGTAATGAGGCAGATGAATTGGAAGGGTGGAATCAACATCAATGGAGAGCAGTTAAACCATCTCAGATTCGCGGACAATATTGTGTTGATCACCAAAAATACTATAAAACTACAGCAAATGCTGCGAGAACTCAACACAAAAAGCAGCCAAGTCGGACTGAAAATTAACTGCTCCAAAACAAAATGTATGCAGTCTGATAGCTTGCCAAAAGTCCAACTAATAATCAAGGGAGAACAAAAAGAAGAAGTTGAGCAATATGTCTGTTGGGGCCAAGAAATTAACATGTGCCACGATCAGGAAGGTGAACTCTCGCAAAGAAAGAAAGCAGGTTGGTGCGCATTCAGTTCTATCAAGGGTGTCCTCCAAGAAAAAATCAACAAGGCAACATGTAGAATCATAGAATCATAGAATCATAGAATTCAAGATCAGAAGGGACCATTATGATCATCTAGTCTGACCTCCTGCAAGATGCAGGCCACATAAGCCGCTCCACCCACTCCTTTAGCAAGCGACCCCTGCCCCATGCTTCGGAGGAAGGCGAAAAACCTCCATGTGCCAGCCTCTTCAACTCAACAGTGCTGCCAGCAATGTTGTACGGCAGCAAAACACGGGCGCTGATGAAGACAGAGGAGCAGCAACTGTCTGTCATGGAGAGGGCAATGGAAAGAAGAATTCCAGGAATTTCAATCCATAACCAAGTCCCAGATGAAATGATCAGATAGCAGAGTGGAGTGCAGGACGTCATTGTTGAGAGCAGGCATAGTAAAATGCGATAGGCCTGGCATATAGCGAGGCTCACTGACAATCGATGGCCTGCAGCTGTCGCCGAGTGGTAACCACGGGAAATGAAACGACCACTTGGCCGACCTCCAAAGAGATGGGAAGATTTTATCGTGAAAAGACATGGCAGCACATGGAGAAGAAAGGCCAGCATATGAGAAGAATGGAAGATGTGTTGTGATCGGCGCAGTCTATATGAGGGCTGAAGGACCGATCAATCAAGGTGATCAAGGTGAAGTACAGCTATATAAAAAGAAATGCAAACTTATCTTTAAAAAATACTTTATAGCTCAGAATGTCAAATATCCATGCAGTGGGTGCAATGGCAAAATATAGACAAATTAGGTAACTACCCCTTTGAATGCATGTAATGTTATGGACTCCACAGATGTTGTTTCATTCGCTATTTGTATTACAGTAGCAGCCTCAGACAGGCTTAGGGCTCCATTGCCACTGTAGAAACATCTAGTAAATATCTGCCTCTAAGGACTAAAAGACAAATTAGACAAGACAGACAAATCGTGGAATGGGAAACTGAGGCATAACAAGGCTAAATGACTTATCTAAGATTGCACAGCAGGTCAGTAGCAGACCTGGCAGTAGAATCCAGCTCTCCTGACTCCCCCTTCAGAGCCCAATCCACCAGACCATAGTGGGCTCTTTTGTGGGGTGCTCATGGAGCAAGTTTAGAAAGACATGGCCTAGTAAATGTTCTTATTCCTTGGCTGCTGGTTTTTAGAATTCTTAATTTATACCACAGTGGTCTCCAAAGAGAGAGCAAAAGCAATAAGAATGTGCTCTGTGATGGGGTGTCCACCCCACACAAGGCTGAGCAGTTAAATTAGGTTTATTAACCTGATAAGCTGCACCTGAGGGAGAGACAGATCTTGAAAGGCTGATTGTTGAGGGAGCCTAGCTGAGAAGGAACAGGCAGGGCTGGTAGAAAGTCGGCAGCGGAAAGGGGCTGCAGGGGAAATAGCCTGCAGTTACTTTCTGGGAGGAGGGAGTTTAGGCTGGTAAACTTGGAGGCAGGAAATGTAGGAAGGAGTCCAGGGAAACAGCAGCAGACCACATGTGCTAGACATAGGGTCCCTGGATTGGAACCCAGAATAGAGTGGGGGCCTGGGTTTCCCTACCAGCCACTGCAGAAGTGGCATGGTCTGGGCAGTGAAAGGAAGACGCCATTTTGGATGGAGAAACTTTGGTAACCTGGAAGGGGAGGAATATAGTGACCAGGCTAGAGATCCAAGCCATGAAGAGAGCACCCTAACTTGCAGAGAGAGACAGAGGGGCAGCAGGGTGTGCAAGCAAGTGACAGAAGGGGGTGTTGGACCTAGAAGGTACTAATCTCCAGAGTGACCAGGAGGAGGTGCCCTAGCGGTGAGTGTATCCCATGACATGATCCTGAGCCATCACTGCAGTAACCAGATGACCTGGCAGCATGGAGGATTTGAGGGTAGCACATGGTGGGTTGGTGGGGGCTATGCCATGTGTTCTTCTGGAGCAGGAAGCCTTGCATGGGTTGGGAGTTCCATGGGTTTGGGAAGGGAGAGGCAAACTTGGAACAGCTGTGTGACACACTTTCCTCAAACACTTCCAGGTGGAGACAGTGTTGCTAGAAGTCGAATTAATACATTCTTGGTTTTGGTTCCTTCTGAGAGAGGACACTGCACAGCCACAAACAAGAGAGGTCATGGTTGCACAGCTCCTGAGGGATTGGCGATGCTGCTTCCTATGGCTGTCCGGGATGGTGGAGAGAGAGACCCTGCTTTCCTTCCGGACCCTCGGGTGGCAGTATTGCCAGGTCATTCTTCTGTCCCCTTAGGGTATTTCTGCACCAGAATAAAAGACCCGTGGCTGGTCTGGGTCAGATGGATCAGGCTGTGGGGCCAAAAATTGCTGTGTAGTTTGGGCTCGGGCTGAAGCCTCGGCTCTGGGACCCTCCCGCATTGTGGCAATTTTTAGCCCTGCAGCCTGAGCCCTGCAAGCCTTAGTTAGCCGAGCCAGGGTGTTTAATTGCTGTGTAGACACATCTTTAGAGAGGTAGTAAACCTCTCCCCTACCAAGGCAGTGTGTGTTGGGAATTATGTAATATTCTCACTGGTGGGTCTCCTTACAACTTTTGCACCCTTCTACATGTCTTCCCACGAGAGAGGAGGATTTTAATCCTATCTTTTGACACTGTAGAATCCACTTGTTTGCTTTAGACAAATTCTTGTCTCACTTTATCCCCATATAGATCCAAAGTGACTCCACTGAAGCTAATGGGGTTGCTCTGGATTTACACCATAGTAACTGAGCTCAGACACTACCCACAGTGTTTAAAAATTATTTGAATCAAAGCTGCATTGACAGGGAGACTGACTGGATGATCTATCAAGATTTCCGTCTGTAATGTCTGTCATTTTGCCTTGACTGAGTCCTTTTAAAACGTATTAAATAAATAAACTTACTATCACCTCTCAGGAGGCTGCTGAATGTTCATAAGTGTTGCACATGAAACTTCCAGGACTTTTTTATCTAGGAATACAGTCATTCATATACTGCAGAGCTGAAGCACTATAAACCAGAAAACTCTGTGCTGGTGAATGTGACTTTCCTACCTTATCTCTTTCACCCTTGCTTGCGTCTTGGGGTTGTAAATTTTTTGGTGGGGAGCAGTCTAAGGGGCATTTAGCCCTCTAATGATTCCTCTTCTCCTTTCTGTACCATAGCGGCTGACCTTAATGTCTATAAAAGGATAAATCGTGCCCGCAGCCCCTTCTCTCACTGAATCAGTGGCTTGTAGAGCATCTGGATGCTGTCACTTGGCTTTTATCTGCTTTTTTGTAAATGGCTGGTATCTTTGTATTCCATGCAATGCCCCAAAATAAAACTCAGTAAGAATACACAGGGAAAGATACCAAAGTCCCAAGAGATTTATAGTTCCGCAAAGATTATTGTTGTGCTCAGCTATTAAAACTGTTACTATTTTACTGCAGCCAGACCAAGAAGTCGTCTTAATAATGAGGATGGAATTTATTATTGTTTGTCATTTTTGTTGCACTTGCCATAGGACCCTAGTTCATTCTAGCATTTTATGCCTGTGGATATATGGTCTAATCACATTGCTTGAAAGGAGGATGCTCATGCCACACAAACCAGTGATGAGGGAGCACATATGCAACAGTAGAGAAGCAGTCATTTGGTTTGCCACTCACTGCCCTTGCTGTGAGGGAGATTTGTGTTTAACTAAGGGCTTTTCTACCTCAACGCTGATGTTCGCTTTTGCTTGATGTTGTTAGTGTCAAATTCATGCTGCCATCCCAGGGCGTTGTCAGGGAAATGCTACAGTTCTTTGCGCTAATGTCCACAGATCTGTTATAAAAGCTACTTTAGTCTTATTGCAGGGGGACTGGCAGCAGGGGAATATCCAGTTCCCTGAAATTCCCTCCAGTTTTTTTCTGCCTTCCTAGTGGCAGTTGGCTCTCCCAGCTCTCCCTGCTGTGGAGCTTTTTGGAGGGAAACTTTTCAGCTCAATAGTGCGACTGTCTGATTCGCAGCCGTGATTCTCAGGGCTGCATTTGATTTGTGGGGGGAGGCTTCTCTCCCCTCCCCAGCTCCACTTCCCCTCTGAAGTGGGCTGGTAGCCTGCAGTCTTCCTGGCAAGCTAAGCTGAGAAAAGCTCCTGCTCCCCCACAGAGTGTCTCAGTGGGGAGCTTGGCTGGCTCTATTGGCTGGGTGCAATTAGCCCCCTTAGCCCAGTCCAGGTTGTGGTGCCTCAGCCCCTCCCTTCCCCAGCGAGGAAAGGAGCTTGGCAGGATTGGAAAAGAACTAACTCCAGGGCAAGCAGCTCCCCATCTCCATGAGGAGAGTGAAGTTGGAAAGGCAGTGTGCCAGAGGGAAGATGGAGTCTGAGTCCCTATAGCCTGCACCAGTAGCCATACCTCTGAGTGTGGTGTTCAGGTGCCTCATCCCCTCCCCCCAGCTGCTTATGGGTCGCAGATGGAGGGCACCAGACAGCATGGGATGCTGCTAGCACCAGAGAGTGCGCTAAGGGGCCTGCTAGCCCAAATCTATACCCCTGCTGCCTCTCACAGGTCCCACTCCCAGATGCCCATTGCTGAGGCCTCCAGGGGAAACACAAACCCACCTGGCCCCTGTGGCTCTGGGTGCCAGGCAGGACCATCCCTAGGGAGGTGCTGGGCCTGGGACAAAGGCGCCAAGATTCTAATCTGCCACGGGAGGTGAGGGGGCTTCTCTCCACCCCTCGGCTCCGCCCAGGCCCCATACACACGCCATCCCTTCCCCAAGGCTCCACCCCGCCCTGCCTTTTCCCGACCCATGTCTTCCCTGCCCAGTTCCACCCCATCCCAGAGCACGCTGTGCCCTTGCTTTTCTCCCCTTCCCCCCAGCGCCAAACATCTGATCTGCGGCAGACAGTAGGCACTGAGAGATAAGGGGAAGCGCTGATTGGCAGGGCCCGCCGGCAGGCAGGAAGCGTGGGGGCTAGGGGGAGGTTCTGGTAGCGTGGCTCCTCCTGGCCTCCCCCCTGCCCGCCTGACGGCCTGCCACTTGCCTCCCTATTCGCCTCCTCACCCCGCCCACCTCACATCCCCACCTGCCTCCTCATGATTTTATTGAAGTGCGGGGCCCCCCAAAGTGTGGATCCTGGGGCAGTCACCCTGATTCACCGTACCCAAGGGATGGCTCCGGCGCCAGGCAGTAGAGAGGGGTAGAGATTCTGGGGAGCCTGTCCTTGAGCCCCAGGCCAGTACCTTCCTAGAGAGACCCAGAAAGGGCCTACATAAGGAAAGGGAGGCAAATGAGATCCCTAGCCACTGGAAATATTTTCAGAGCAATCTCTGAATCCAATTTCATGACCCTCCCCTCATGCCCAAGAAGGATTATGGGACAAACGCCCAAGGATAAATAAATGAATCATAAAATCAGTAGCAGTCTTCCCTGCTCACCGTCAGGGAATGTGGAAGAGCAGATAATCTTCAGCGCTGTGTCCCCCAGTTTACCCTCCTGGAGTGCAGCTTGGCAAATTAATGCAGAAATGCCCAGGCAATAGACATGTGTTGATTCCTCTAGGCATGAATAAACACCCCATGCAAAGGAAATTCTCCCTCCTTTGGGGAGGAAAGCCAGCAGTCCACATCAGATTCAGAGTTAGAGCATCAAATAGAAAAATATATTCAAAAGCCACATAGAGGATAGACTGTCAGGTCAGTGCGTGCTGAATATTGCAAACTACACTTAGGAGGTCTGCAACTGCCCTCGACAAGCAATAGCTATATGTTGCCCCTCCTGCATCCTGGGATTTCCTGACACACTAAAAGATTGGGAAAGTATCAGGTTGCCATCCCAGTTACCACTGCAGGTCACCATTCCCAGAGGTCCAGGTTATTGCTCTCAGCCAACAAAACTAAATAAGCAAATATGAACTGTCATCTGACACCCTAAATGCCTCCACATGCTTTGATGTGTGATGCTAACATGGGTGGACAGTATTGCCAGTATGGTCCCTCTCAATCTCTAAATTGCATGACTTAAGGATTTCTCTCTGGAAAGGAAGAAAGGGGAGGGGAAGGAGGGGGGAGGAAATTGGGATTCAACTCTGTTTCATGCAGGTGCATGGGGCTCGATAAATCAGTTCACAGATATCTTAGTGATACAGTGGGAAACTTTATGGAAAATGGAGGCTGTTCAGACTCCTTAGGAAAGTTGACTTACACCCATGGTTCCTGACTGGCTCTATGGACAGGAATACAGGTTATAGGACAAGATGAAGCAGTCTGTGAAGTAAAATAGGAGAAAATATCTCTTTGCAAGTGGTAGCTATAAAAACTTCAGGACTAGTATCTGCCCTCCATTGCTTCCAAGTTATTAGCCCTGTCTGAAGTTAGACCTCCAGCTGGTGCCAGGATCTCTCAGTTTGGGAGCAAAAGGACTGACTATAGTTCTGATCCAGTTAGGTCACTGGACATTGCCCAGAGGTGACCCCATATGAAGCTCCACAAGAATTTCAAGAACAGCTTTGTTGTATTCCTGGCCTCAGCAACCCCTGGAAGGGCCACAACATGAATGAAATCATCCATCTGTTTTAGATCATGACACTGCAACCTGCTCTCCATCCTATTTCTAGCTTTTAGTGAATTGGGGCAAGCAGAGCAGGGCCCCATCTGAAACACCTGTTAGTTCCTAATGGAGGATTGTCTTCAAAATATTCTCATATCTCAGTCTTTAGAAAATCATTATTTTCTAAATAATGGGTAGATGGGATGGCAGCCTTTTTCCCCCCAACCTTGATTATCATTGTTTGATCTTACATGTTGTCCCAGGTTGCGTCTCCAGGATCATGGTGGCAAGAATATTGGCTTTAGAGAAGAAGGAAATTTCTGGACAATTTTTATGATCAAGGGTTTGTATGGTGAGAAAGCTGAAGCAAACACAGTGTGATACAGTCCCTGGAGTGTCTTGGATTCAGGATAGATACATGGTGCCAGGGAATCCGTTGATAGGCCCGGGCCTAAGATGAATACTATCAGGGACAAGGCCCCATCTCCAAGGAATGTTAACAGAAGATGAAGATGGTCATAATGGAAAACAGGTGGTGTTTATTTTCACAGAAATAAAAAAATCCAATTCCTATTGGAGCTTATTGGGAATTCTGATTTCATATACTTGCATGCTTCAGTGACCTGGAATTCATGATACCTGTCCACTAACGCTAAGTTCTCCTGTGCATCTTGCCCTATCTCATCCATTAGCAGAGAGTTAGTGCCGATTGTATATTTTCCACTCCCAAACTGATTAATGCAGAGAATCACATTTTTTGAAGAGATCCTCCTGGTTTAGTTCAGGGAATGGGTACCAGAAAGTGAGCACATGGCATCCACCAGCTGGAATACATTGATTCACTGAGGTCTCAAATCATTGCTCCTTCCATGGATAACAGACCTCTTCTGACTGCAACAGTAAATGTGTCTGATGGGATTTTCATAAAAAAAACTGGGAAGAACATGATCAGCCTCTGCTCAGCCCAGGAACATCATTCTGGGATAAAGTTTCCTGTCTGTGTGTCCTGCCCACCTAGTGGGAGAGGCTTAACAAGATTTACATGGCAGAAGGCAGATTGACAGAATGTCTGCTGCACCCAGAAATATCTCACTTATTTTAAGTCAGTTTAGTGGGCTAGTGATTGACCTCTTTGCCTCTGGGAACAGTGAATAAATTGCCTTGCAGCTGCTTTATGTGAGATAATGAATAACAGCTCATAAACCATATGGTTCAGCCCTGACTGAGTTTCCTTTTGTGAATGGTCACCAGACTGCTTTGTTGGACCCAACCTTTGGATTCCATATGCTGATAAGCTCCCTGGGTCTGGGCAGTGACTGATCACTGTCCAAACTCTGAGTCACTCAGGTACACTCCCATTTTCTGGCCCCGTGTCTGACAATCCTCTTGGCAATAGGGACTCTACAATCTGGCTGTTTACACCCTAGAACCATTGTCTGAACCCTCTGGAGCCCCCTCAATTGCTCAAGCACACTCTCCCTGAAGCTCCACACATATAGGCACTCCAGAGTATAGTTTTATCTTTGGGGACCACATGACAGTTAAAATCAGGAACACACAGGTTTTGCAAAGGAACTTCTTAAACACACACACGCTTTACTCATAGAAAAGCACAAGAGATACAGTTCTAGGCCAAAACACCAAACATTGGCATGCAATCCCCACCTCAGTTCCTCAATACTCCTGTGGGCACAGAGGGTCATTAAAGTAGATAAGAGTAATTAGCAAATCAATAGTATTTGGTTGATAGCTCCTATTGCCTCTCCAGGGAAAGTCTATTCAACTGCCAATGGCCCTTGATGACCCTGGTTCAGTTTCTCATGGAATGTTTGTTTTTTGCCATAAAATGGAGGATTTAATCCACACTGAATGCTATATCTCAAAATAATTTATAAAATAAAATTGAATTGATAAATTTGCATAGACAGATGCCCTAATTGGTCACAATCAAAATCTGGGGATGAGATATGTTGGTGAATGGCATCTCACAAAAGCTGGGCAAGGTTTCTGCTATATCTTCCCACCTTTTTCACTGCTCCCCAGGATATTACAAAAAATAGGAATGAGAGAGTGACAGTGATTCAGTTAATGCCTTTCTGCATGAAGAGGCCATGGCTCTTAAGCTTGATTAACCTAGCAATGTGTCTTCAGATGTCTCTACTTCACAGAGGAGGTCTGCTATTGCAAGGTCAATTGTCCATTCTGGACAGGTTTAAAAAGAATGCTTGTATGAAATGATTATTACTCTCGGACTCTGAAAGTGAAATCAACAAATCTTGCATCTTTCACCAGCACAAAATTAACCAGTTGACTAGAGATCATGGTGATGAGTATAAACCTAGATACGTAGGCAGGTAAATAGCAGCTAGGAAAACTGAAAGTGTTGCATAAAGGACAAACTTTTATCTTCTAGAATTGCCTGTCCACATTTTGATTGTTGGATAAGATAAAATAAGGTAATTAAGACAAAGGGCCTGGAAATACACAAGGAAAATACTGAAGCTTGAATTGAAATAATAATACCTGCTTGTCAGAATGGAGTTTTGTTTAATGCAGTCAAAGCTACACAATATATTAGCATATGAGTACACGAAAATTTATATTTCAATTTAAGCATTTTATTTTCTGATCCAGTCATTTAAATAATGCCAAATTGAGCCTGAGCCTTCTATATGCTAATAAATGCAATTGTAGACAGAGTGATTCAGTTGAGAAAGTCCATCTCTCCTCCCCAAATCAGTGGACTAGCTGAATATGCTGTCCAAAAGCAATTGAGTGCACCAAAGCACTATTGCTTATATGGTAATAACAATCTCATTTTATTGATACAACCTCTCATTGTTTAATTTTCTATAAATAATGCAAAGCATGATAGCAAGACAATTGAGCTTCCACTGCAAACTGGCATACACAGCTCCTGGTACTCCCTTTGGTCCTGATTCTTCTCTTAGTTACGCCAGTTCTACAGTTGTGTAACTCCATTGACTTCAGCTGAGTTACTCCTGCTTAACACCAAAGCAAGATCAGAACCTTGCTTGATGTATGTTCACATGACGCTCAATGTAACAAAACAGGGAAGGACAAAGGGAGGGAAAAATTTTCATTTTCCTTTTGGAAAAAAATATGGACAAAACCTTTAGCCGATGTAAATGGATATAGCTCCATCAAAATCAGTGGAGCTACACCTTGAGACCCCAGCAGAGGATCTCGCCCAAGTAGTTTTAGGGGGAAAAAGATTAACATACTTAACAAAATATTTGGAACCATTTTAGGGAACCCCAAACTTCCCCAGATCACTACTTCTTTTTCCCCCATTTATTATCATGCACAGTCTTGTATAACTGGTCAAAAACTGCCAATTATTTTTATGCTAAGTTTGAAAAAAAATCCTTTTTTAAAAATGAACCTGTAAACCAATTGGCTACACTTACAAGTTGCAGCGCTGGGAGTTACAGCACTGGTCATGCAGCTGTGTAGGGCCAGCGCTGGAGTGTGGCCACACTGACAGCTACCAGCGCTGCAGTGTGGCCACACTTGCAGCACTTTCCAGTGCTGTATTGAGAGGTGCATTGTGGGCAGCTATCCCACAGAGCACCTTGTCCCAATGCAGAGGTGCATTGTGGGAAGGGGAAGGAAGTGTGCGGGTCATTCCGCTTCCTGTTTGCCAGCGCCCCGTGGTGCATCGCTTCACATCCCAGCATTCACTCTTTCCGGCAGCGTTTGGCGCCATTGTGAGTGTCTTTCTGTTTTACTCTCTGTGTGAATCGCGATTTCTGTGGCAAATGGAGCCCGAGCTGCTGAGGACTGTGCTGATGAGTGTCGCCAGCACAACACGTTTGGCAGTCGAGCTATTCCTTCAGCTCCAAAGTGACAGTGAGGAGTCTGACGATGATATCGATATCGATTCTCC
This sequence comes from Mauremys reevesii, assembly GCF_016161935.1. Taxonomy (NCBI): domain Eukaryota; kingdom Metazoa; phylum Chordata; order Testudines; family Geoemydidae; genus Mauremys; species Mauremys reevesii. The sequence continues at coordinate 23,056,988 of NC_052635.1, read as the reverse complement.
TGCCGCGTGTGACACCAAAGTGCTTGTGGCATTCACAGAAATGCTCAGCACCGTTGAACGCCGCTTTTGGGCTTGGGAAACAAGCACTGAGTGGTGGGATCACATCGTCATGGAAGTCTGGGATGACGAGCAGTGGCTGCAGAACTTTCGTATGAGAAAAGCCACTTTCATGGGACTGTGTGCTGAGCTCACCCCCACTCTGCGGCGCAAGGACACAAGATTGAGAGCTGCCCTGACGGTGGAAAAGCGGGTGGCTATTGCAATCTGGAAGCTGGCAACTCCAGACAGCTACCGGTCGGTCGGGAACCAGTTTGGTGTGGGAAAGTCGACCGTGGGAATCGTTTTGATGCAAGTTTGCAAGGCAATTAATCGCATCCTGCTAAGAAAGACCGTGACTCTGGGGAGCGTGCAAGATATTGTGGATGGCTTTGCACAAATGGGTTTCCCTAACTGTGGAGGGGCGATAGATGGGACGCATATTCCTATTCTGCCCCCCCCCCCACCTGGCATCAGAGTACGTTAATCGTAAGGGGTATTTCTCTATGGTTCTCCAGGCGCTTGTGGATCACCGCGGGCGTTTCATTGACATTTACACAGGCTGGCCTGGAAAGGTGCATGATGCACGCATCTTTCGGAACAGTGGCCTGTTCAGGAAGATGCAGGCAGGGACTTTTTTCCCAGACAGGAAGATCACAGTAGGGGGTGTCGAAATGCCCACTGTGATCCTTGGAGACCCCGCGTACCTGTTACTGCCTTGGCTCATGAAACCCTATACAGGGAAGCTTGACAGGAGCAAGGACCGGTTCAACTACAGGCTGAGCCGGTGCAGAATGACTGTGGAGTGTGCTTTTGGGCGTTTAAAAGCCCGCTGGAGATGTCTGTATGGAAAGCTAGACTTGGGGGAAAGCAGCATCCCCGCGGTTATATGCGCTTGCTGTACCCTCCATAATATTTGTGAAGGGAAGGGTGAAACATTCAGTGAGGCATGGACCACCGAGGTTCAAGTCCTGGAGGCTGAATATGCACAGCCAGAGAGCAGGGCTAATAGAGAGGCCCAGCACAGGGCTACAAGGATTAGGGATGCTTTGAGGGAAGAATTTGAGGCTGAAAGCCAACAGTAATGTTTGCTGCCTTGCATGGGAGTGAATTGCACTGCTTACACTGTTATTCTATTATCCATAATAATAATATGATTTGCAGTGCCTCTTTCTTTACTGGGCTAAGGTATCTTTCACTATCTGCTATAATAAAGACTGTTTTCAAAGCCAAGAATTGTTTTATTGAAAAGAAAAAAACTTCCTTGACAGACAGACAGACACACAACATTTCATGAACACAAGAGGGCAGGGGTGTGGGTTGGTGAACTGTACAGTCACAAGTTTGCATATGTCCTGTCTGGATTGCTGTTTAATGAATCCTGCACTTCAGGGTGCATATACTGCATGGTGATGGGGGTTGAATGCAGAGGGTAAGGGTGGTAGGTATCAGGGCTGGTTGGTGAACGTACAGGTGTTGGAGGCAGCTGGTGGTGGTAAGAACCTGGATGCTGGGGAAAGGTGGTTTGAGCTGACATTGGGGCACAAGGCAAAAAACTTTGGGACGGGGGGGGGGGCTGTGGGGTAGCACGGGTCTGCTCTGCCTGCATGGCTACGATAGCCTGGAGAGAGTCTGCTTGGCGCGACAGGATCTCTAGCAGCTGGTTTGTGCTTTTCCTCTTTGCCACAGCGTTTCTACGCCAATGTCTCTGGCGGATCATGCTTTCCTTCTCTCTCCACTCCTTCAATTCTTTTCTCTCTGTAGCAGAGTGATGAAGAACAGTTTTCAGCATGTCCTCTTTGCTCTTTCGGGGATTTTTTCTCAAATTTTGAAGCCTCTGTGATGTTGAACATCTGGGCAGTCCAGTAGTCAAGGTCACTGTAGAAACACAGAAATGACAACATTTAACACGGGCAGCATTGTATCCACTATCTCCAGACATGAATTGTTACACTGAGGGAGTTCTCACTTTAGCATTCTTTTCCCCACACGCATAACACAACAGAAGCCACGAAATGATGAGTGAGGGGTGCTTATATAGGGAGAAGTGGGGCTTGAGTGATAGAGGGGAGCTTGTTGCTTCGGGTAATCTGGAGTGCTAGAGGGGTTGAGTGAAGATGCAGCTGCAGGGGTGATCTTATCTCCCTATCTCTTCACTAAAGAGTCTCCCAACATTTTTCACAGGAGTTAATCCTGGAAGATGTCTCCCTACTGCGAGTCACTAGGGAACAGCGGGAGGCTCTTTTAGAGCAATGTGGATTCCGCCCGGGACCCTATGCGGCTTGCCTGTGTTCAGAAATGGTCCCCCCACCACTGGCAGCAGAGTGGCGCGGACGCGTCACCGTCACTGGGACAAGGGACACAGTGGCTCTGCCTATAAACCTGCGCAGGCATATTGCCCACGCTCTGGATGAAACTTTTGCTGAGATAACTGAAGCAGATTACCGCGACGTGATAGACCACATCAACGGGCTATTCCACATCTAGAGGCTGGCATGCATGCAGCCATAACCCCCCTTCCTCTCCAGAAACATTTCCACCCAGAAAATAAAAGCCGCTTACCGGTAACCCGCTCCTCTGCTTGTCCTTCTGCAACTGCTGGCTGCTGCGATTGGGTACTTTCCTCCTGGCTTGAGAAGAGCTCCTGGCTGCATGCCTCCAGGGACTCTGGGGTGTCTTCCCCCATCCCAGGAGCTTCACTCGCGGTTTCCTCTCCCCCCCCGCCGCCTCCTCCGCCTCCGCCTCCTCCTGTCCCCCAGACGGCTCAGCAGTGTCCATCGTGAGCCTGGGATTGGCTGTGGTGTCACCCCCAAGTATCTCGTCCATCTCCCTGTAAAAACGGCAGGTCGTGGGGGCAGCTCCGTATCGTCGATTCCCCTCTCGGGCTTTGTAATAGGCACTCCGCAGCTCTTTAACTTTCACCCTGCATTGTAGTGCGTCCCGATCATGGCCCCTATCCAGCATGGCCCTTGATATCTGCTCAAAGATATCGTAATTCCTACGGCCGGAGCGCAGCTGTGCCTGCACAGATTCCTCACCCCAAACACTGATGAGGTCCATCAGCTCGCCATTGCTCCATGCTGGGGCTCGTTTGCCACGTGGAGGCATGGTCACCTGGAAAGATTAACTGATTGCACTCCACACCTGGCTGCAGCAAACAGGAAGGAGATTTTTAAAATTCCCGGGGCATTTAAAGGGCGGGTCACCTGAGGCAAGAGCAGTAGAGTGCAAACTGATGAGCAGAGTGGCTGAACAGGAATTCTGGGATACCTCCTTATTCCCTGGAGGACAATTAAAGCACTGGTGAGTGTCCACACCTGCTGAGCAGCGCTGGATCACCAGCGCTGCACTCCTTATACCCCTGCCGGGATGGGTTTTCAGCCAGCGCTGCAACCAGGGAGTTGCAGCGCTGGTTGTGCCCTGCAAGTGTGGACGGGGTGTAATTGCAGCGCTGGAAAGCCTCCACCAGCACTGCAACTTGTAAGTGTAGCCAAGCCCTCAGTGTAAAATACCTTCTAAAGGGTCTGTGTGTGCACATGGGGTGGCTGCACAAGCCGTCCAGTCTGACCTCATGAAAAGGTTGAACGTTATAAGGGAGGAAATCCACCAAAGCCCTGTCTATTCAGTCCCTGCTCATGTGAGAACAGCTGGGAGCTGTTCAAAGGGTTTTAGATCTGAGCCCAAGAACCACTACTCCAAAAATAACCTGTTTTATTATATATGCTCCCATCTAGGCTCAACCTCACAGGGAAGCCTGACCCCAAGGCTGGGCTATCTAGAATAAGTGCTGATCCCCAGAGGGTAGCACTAATGGATGGTCTTATTTTAAAGTAGTTTCCAAATGGCCAGTGCATTATTAACCAACACTTTAGCCTGAACCGGAGCCCAGAGCTTTTACCTTTAGAAAAATCTACAAATGGAACAGACACTATGGCTATAGCGGGGAACACAGACTGCTCATTCTGGGCCAGGCAGTAGTGGTTGTTTGTTTAGGGCTAGATTCTGTCTTCTCTTGTCAGGATATATAAGAGAGAAGAGAGCACAGGTTGGTTATGTGTTACCTTCAGCATCTGGGGAGGGGACAGCCAGTATTGCAGGGTGAAATCTTGGCTCCCTTGAAGTCAATGGATATTTTGCCATGGATCTCAATGGGGTTGGGATTTCACCCATAGTGCAGTACATTCCCTGGGGGAAATTTCCTTTCATTGAGAGACCCAGCACAAGCCCCGTGTGCCACTTAAGTCCCGCAAATCAGATGATAAATGGTGCGTAGGCTGGGTGCTGACCAGATGCAGAGAGGGGAATGTCACCCTCAGAGCTCAAGGTGATGGGGAATCAGAGCACAGCCAGTAACTGTAGACACCCCAAAGGCGGGTATGATTAGGGATCATAGTGGAGCCACCCTGGTTCCTCCTTCTTCTTCTGTGTAGATTGGCACCGTGGCGGTGGTACATGTTGCGCCCCTTCAAAAAATGACTGCAATTTATTCCGAGATGCCATGTGTATCTAAGGGGAGATTGAAAAAGGGTCGGGTGTATTACTGGGAAACAGCATGGGATCATGTCACTAAAGACCAGCGGCCTGGTTCTCCACTTTCACTGGTGTGCAAGGCCCTGTACAGCAATGCATAGGCATAAGGGGCAGGGGGCCTGGTGGACAGCAGGGACTCCAGATGTGCATAGCTTCTTCATGAGAGGGATGGGGAAGCCCTTTGTGCCCCCTCCCCCATTCCCCACCTGCACACCAGCCAGGTGCTATCTGACTCTGAGGGGTGGCCCCAGGGCAGAGTGGGCACATCAACACAGGTAACAGAGCCTGAGAGTCCATGACCATGTCCAGGCAGTCTGTGTTGGGCAGGTGGTACTGGTGAGATGATGTGCCCCACACGCCAGTCCTGCCCCAGCCTTCTTGTTCCCTATCTGCTCTCTCCACAGTGATGCTCATCCCACAGAAGGCCCTCCATAGAGTCCCAAGAAATAGGGATGGTGCCAGAGGACCCTGAACCTTCTTCCATGCAGGAGGATTGTAAGTCATTCCAGGAGAATTCCTCTGTGGCTAGGTCTGGGAGACGTGATCTGCGGGTAACTCAGGTTACCAGTAAAAATGGGTTTGGTGCAGGGGGTAGAGTGAGTCGAACCAAGGGGAGGGACTCACTCCACCCCCACTGAAAGGGGAGCTATAGAGGAACACTGTTAGCCCAAGCCAGGAAGAGGAGAGGGAGCTCCCCATAGCTTTTAGCGGAGGAGGAGGAGCTGTGCTTCTGCTGGTCCCCATTGCTTGACTCTTTGGTTTGGCAACTCTGAGACTAGTTACTGCAGGGCCGTCCTTAGGATTTATGGTGCCCTAGGCGGGATTATTAAACTGGTGCCCCTGTGCCTGTCTTGCTCTTAGCAACACAAACATAAGCTTACAGTATTGGAAAACTTGCCACATGCATGTTATTAAAACCAGTTTAACTTAATTAAGCACACTGTAATGCTGATGGACTAGCACTAAAGAAGTAGTACTATAGAAAAAATTCTGAGTTGACAGAATGATGCAAATAATATAATTTTTTAAATTTGTCAACATTTTATTGGAAATTTATATGAAGAGGTATTGAAACAAGGATTTGTTTTTAATTAAAAGCAATCTTTCTGGCTTTTTTGGCTGCAAAATCAGTAATAATGTCATCGTATGACAAAGACAAAGTGATGTCTTGTTTGATTGCAAGAATAGCAAGACCAGTCAAGTGTTCCTGACTCCTTGTAGAGTGGAGATAGTTTTTAATGAGCTTTAGTTTTGAGAAACTCCGTTCTCCTGATGCTACTGTTACAGGAATTGTCAGTAGAATATGAGTGGCAATGTACACATTAGGATATATGTCAACAAGTTTGCTGGTATGAGTAAACTGTACAATGTTCATCATTGATTTTGCATGTGGCAACATTGATGACAGTGTACTCAATTCTTCATACAGTTCAAGTCCATTTAAATCAAAATGATTGCCATGCTTCAGGAGGCTCTCTAGGTCAGGGGTCCCCAACGCGGTGCTTGTGGGTGCCATGGCGCATGCAGGGACCTCTCAGTGCACCTGCGTACTGGCTGGCGGACGAGCATCCGCTGAAATGCCGCTGAAATTCGGCGGCATTTCGGTGGTGACGCCTCTGGATGATGCCGTTTGCCTCCGACAAGCTGCATCATCCAGAGGTGTCGTCGCTGAAATGCCGCCGAATTTCAGCGGCATTTCAGCAGATGCTTGTCCACTGCCACGGTCCTTCATCTGGCGGGTAAAGGTTGGGGACTACTGCTCTAGGTTCTTGCACTTTGTCATTAGTTGCTCTTGTTTTCCCATTTTGTTGAATTCAGTCCCGCTCAGCCCGCTGCCAGCTGATTGAATGGAACCCCAGGCCGACAGCGGGTTGAATGGCTCAGCCAGGGTGTCAGCCGCCGGCCTGCTCAGCCCGCTGTCAGCCTGGGGTTCCTTGGGGATCCCCAGGCCAGCAGTGGGTGCGGAGTGGGGCTGGCAGCCGGGACCCCACAGCAGCGGCGGGCTGAGCCGCTCAGCCCACCGCTGCATGCCATCAAAAATCAGCTCGCGTGCCACCTTTGGCACGTGTGCCGTAGGTTGCCGACCCCTGCTCTATACATTAGTAAGGAGATGAGCATATTACAGTTGTTGGAGGGCTCTATTTAGTAGTAACAGGGCTATAGGAAAGTCAGTCAACATTTTTTGTTTCTCTGATGAAAAATGGCCCACTCCCTTCCCCATACCAAACTTGTCACAAATAATTGTTAACAACTTAATTTTCTGTTTTTGGCTAAGAGACTGATTTAAAAAAAATATATTGAAATTGAATTCAGGATTGTTAGCAAGCATTTTTGGCGAACAAATTTGTTAAATGACAATCTAAATGGCAACGCAGCACTGCTTTCATGCTTAGCTCACCCCCCAGCCTGCTGGTCCAACAGCTGCAGTAGAGGAGGAGATAGGTGGAAAACTGCAGGACCCCAAAATCCACCTCTTGGGGTGCAGAGTGGCAACAGCAGCAGCAAACCCTCAGGTCCGATCACATGCCAATGGGCACCACCGCCAGCCCAATGGACCATGGTGAAGTTAGCACAGCATCTGATCTCAGGGACGGGGTACCCATGGAGCCACAGCAGCTCATCCTGCCCTGTGCAGCTCCCCTCGGATGAGATGGATCACTGCCAGCCCGGGGGAGAGACGCACTCCCCAGCTAGGGTGACCAGATCCAGATGTCCTGATTTTATAGGGCCAGACCCGATATTTGGGGCTTTGTCTTATATAGGCACCAATTACCCCCACCCAGAGTGACCAGACAGCAAGTGTGAAAAATCAGGATGGGGGGGTAATAGGAACCTATATACGAAAAAGACCCAAAAATTGGGACTGTCCCTATAAAAGTGGGACATCTGCTCACCCTACCCCAACCCCCGTCCTGATTTTTCACACATGCTATCTGGCTATCCCCAGCCCAGCTGTGTGCGACCATTCCAATCCTGGCTGCCTGCTGAGGATGTGAGTTACTTTCACTTTCATTCCTCAGCAGGCAGCCAGCCAGCCAGCCTCCCCCCGCCCCCAGCACCTCACCCATCCCAGCCCTGCCAGAGGAGTGGAGGGAGAGAGAGGGGTGCTCGGGGGGGGGGAGGGAGAAATGGGGGGTGCTCTGTGGGGCAGGGGGGAGAAGAATGGATGTTATGGGGGACAACAAAGGATACTGCCAGAGCCGCCAAGCCTGCCTCACCTCACGCCGGGGGAAAGAGTCACACTCACAGGTCCTTCCCCCACCTCTTCCCAGAGACCCCAGCAGCCAATCCCCACCCTCAGACTGTGCTGCATTCGGCTCTCTCTAGGACCCAGCATCCCTGCTCTTACATGCTGCATTGCTTCCCGTCTGTCCGGGCTCCCAGCAGAGCGGTGCTCCCAGACCTAGTGGTGCCCTAGGTGGCTGCCTATTCAGCCTATGGCTAAGGACGGCCCTGAGTTACTGTTTGTGCACATGAAAAAAAAAACAATGATATCTGCTTAGGCAGAGCTGAGCACTGGACAGGAAAAGGAGCTGAGGTGCAATGGCAGGTCTGAGTGCAGGCAAAGCGTGCCTGGATTCTCTGCCTAACTCCAGTCAGTGCTACCCCTTAGTCACTCTCAGCAGTTGAGTGACTCCCTTTCAGGCACATACAGTGAATGTTGCCAACTGCTGAACTATCCTAACCTCCTGGAAACAGATCTGTGTCATACATCTGTCTGACACACCGAACAAATAACTCAGCACTGAAATTTCCATCCTTAATTTCCCCCCCCTCAGCAGCCAAGGCATATAAGAAAATGATGTTGCCAGAAGGTTTACAGAAATAAAATATTAAAAGTGCTGAAACCTGTTTTCCGTTAACATCAAGAGAGCGGCATAAATTGGTGGCCTCGTAGTGGTGGCTCTTTAACCAAAGGCCACACATAACAGTAGAGGAAACCTTATGGATACTTTAAATGTGTTGCTTAAGACAGCAGCTTGCCTAATCCAATGGCCCTTTTGATATAATGCATCCCATACAGTGTTCTAATATTTGCTTATCACCTCATGTTGGCCTGCAGCAACATCCCCGTGGGCCCCCCTCCCCTTGAGCCAGGCAGCTTCATGGCAGGATAAAACTTACGCAAACAGAGAGCTACAAAAAAACAGAATTAATAAAATATGCCCTGCCCATGCATTATGAAACACATTTGCCTGCAGAGTCAAATGCCAGCTTCAATTTTTACTAGGGCTTGGGGGAACTGGTTGGGAGGGAAATAAATGCATTGGTGAGCAGCAGCCTCCAAATGTTTGCAGAGATCCAGAGACAGCAAAGAAAAATGTTAGTATCTGGCTCTGATGGAAAGCTTGCAGGTGAGAACAAGATTTGTGTAAGTGGCTGCTGGCTTATGAGCATAGGACTGATTCTGAGTGCAGTGGTGAGCCTAGCTGAACGTCCCATAATCCTGTAGCTCAAGGGATGGAGGAATTGCTAGCAGGGCTTCATCTAATCCAATATCCTCTCTCTCCCAGGTGCATACAGGAAACCCCATAGTGGGAAATCATGGAATAACTTGCTTATGAAGGAAGCTTTTGACTTCACTCACAGCTAGTGGGTAGTTTATGGTCTCCAGTGGAAGGGTTTACATCACTCATAAATTTTGTTCTTTGCAGTTTAAATGTGGATACTCTTATTCATATATCAACATTTTTTTCCTGAAACCCGCTCTTAATTTCAATAAAATCCTGTGGCAGAGAGTTCCACAGGTCAACCATCCATTGTGTAAATTAAGTATGTCCTTTTACCAGTTTATATTTGCTGCCTTTTACTTTCAATGGATCAGCTCAAGAAGAAAAAATACCTGTAGCATCAAGCCTAGAAACTTACTTTGGATATATTACACATTGTACCATATAGCAAGGCCAGTTCAACAACCTCTGAAGGTATGTCCATGCTAGAGCTGGAATGTGGAATGTACCTGCTGTGACTGAATGCACCCCTTTATTCACACCCTACACACCATGCCCTGTGAGGTATCGTTTGAAAACTAATAACTTGCTGGTTAAAAAATATCATGGTAAAATGTGTGTAGCAAAATTATATGTAAAGTTATGAATTCCCCCTGAATGATGTTTGTGACACATATTCAAACTGACATAGCACCAGTTAGGCAGAACTGGACAAGTAGGCCTATCTTAAACAAAGGAATCTGTGTTTATCTCAATTTACATATAAGTAGTAAACAAGGTCCTTGAAACAGCAAGAGGGAGATGAGGCAAATATGCATTTTGGCAAACAGCATGGGACCTTTTTCATCACCAGTCTCCTGGTCTCTGTCCTCACAGCAGGAATGAACTTTAACTAGGTGTAACCCTCAGGAAAATGCATTTCAAAGGGTGTCTGAACTCAAAAGTGAGGGGCAAATACATCCCATGTTCTCTCTCCCTATCAATCTCTTTCTTTTCCTCCTAAGAAGATGAAAGAAACAGCCCATGGACTTTAGGAGCAGATTGTGACCTGAAACTAGGTCAGCAATGTTACTGGGAAACATTTCTGACTGTAGTGCCTTATACTTGGACTCACTTAAAATCTCTCTCTTTGTAGTTAAATAAACTTGTTTTATTCTTCAATCAAAACTAATTCAGAGTTGTGAACTGTGTGGGGGAACTCCAGCTGAGGTAACAGACAGTTGTATGTTGATCCCTTTAGAGGTAAAATGGAGCTGATATGTCTGGACTGTCCAGGAGAAGGGAAATCCAGCACTTGGAGTGTGTTTGGGATCACTCTGCAAGTAATAACCAAAGCCGGTGGAAGCCAGAGTGTGGCTAGTATTTGCCAACAGGCTGGTGGGCTCAGAGTGGCTGGACCAGGGCTGTGGCTATACACAGACTCTCAGTGGGTGTATACCTGCAGGCTGTTTGAAAGGAGCCCGGGTTGGGAGCTACAAGAGCAAAACATTGTGAGGCACCCCAGCTTGCACGGCAGGAGTGACACAGCCCCTCACTGGTCTAGATTGTACCCTGGAGCGTCAGACCTGCCCTAGCTCTGATCGAACTAACACACTGCAAATTGAAGTGTAGCCACAGTGGCGCAAGTGGCTAGCTGCCCTGAGAATGATCCCATCCGAAACCCAGGGTACATACTCAGGAGGTTAGTCTCTCCCACTGTTCACATCATCACACCTACACTTCTGTTTTTAGCGCACTAGTGCAGGTATGTCCCTCGACACCTTCCCACTCTCGTGTGGACATGCCCCGAAGGCCCCTACACAATGTGATGTTCCTCCATGTAATCATTTGGCCTCCCTACCCTTACCTTATGAAAAGGTGAATTATTTATTGCAGATAGGTGGTGAAAAGAAATAGGAAAAAATCAGAAATGGAAAGAATTCTAAACAAATCATGTATGGGAGTAAGCATCAACAGAAGTCAGAAATTGTTTCCGTTTTAGCCAAATACAGGATGGTTCCAGGGGGAATATTCCACCTGACAAAAAGTGCAAGGAACAAGCCTCTTTTCCCTGCTTTTCAAAGCCAGTCACCAAAATCACGATGATGAATGTTTAACAGAACTCTCCTGCTATAATTATCTGAGCAGCAGTTTGTTAATTTTGGTTACTTTCAATGTGGATTAATCGCTATTTTACATCAGCCTCAGTTTCTATTAGTTTAGGATTTACATCTGAAATGATAATATGAGCATTTGTCTTGAATAAAACATTTGTTAACCTAGACAAGTTCATTATGTTCTTGAAGGTGAACTGACAGACTAAAGAAGCCTGAAAGTTCCTGGTGTGCTTTACAATTGAAAGGATATTAATTGGGAGTTAAGAAAAAATAGTGTCACATGTTTAAGATATTTCAACTTCAAATGGATTGTTATCTTTGCTTGTTATTTCCTGTGAACAGTTACACTTCTGTTCTAACTGCAAATTAGCATCTAACCTAATCCACTTCAAAGCATAATGAGATGCCATTTTACATTATTAATAATACAAACCACTGATGTTTCATGGAGATGATGGAATAAACCTCAACATGTTGATCTTTCACCTAATTAACCTTGACTGTGTGGGATTTAACACGTGGTATTAGAGTGTGTGGTTAGAATGATCCTAATACTAATAACATGGACATGATAATTATAGTGCTCCAGTGTTTGAGTTGTGAAGATCAGATGTGGAAGGGGGAGAGGAGATATGTCTTGCATTCATTCGGTATAAATCACTCTTCTGCTGTTAAATCAGTTACATTCAGAGAGATGGTTGATTTACTGCAAAGAAAGACAACTTACCCATGAAAAAGCAGCAGCCTTTACAATGACTTCAACAGGCCATGGAGCATGACTCCGTTCTCATACCCATTCTGGCGCAAGTCCATTGACAGAGATGGAGGTACTATGGTATAAGTGAAAGCAAAATCAGACCCATAGAATATGTATAATTATCTGCTAGAGAATGAACAAAAGTGTACAATTAATTATGAGATAGTGCTTATTTATCACCCACGATAAGGAGCATGCAGCAGAGCCCGAAGCCTTTTCCACTTTGGACCCAGTCTACAAATTCTTTAACGTGCCCTCTCCAAAGGGAATGTGCTTATCTAGCTCTATGAAATAAGACCAGTGGAGCAGTAAAGACAGACTGTCACCCAACCCCCGATCCAAACACTCTCCGTTTGAACATGGGGAGGTTCAGATCCAGCTCCAAACACTGTGGCTCCGGCCCATTTCTAGCAATGAGCTCCGGTAACTCACCTGTGCTGTACATGATCCTGAAATCTAATTCTGAGAACGTGTTCGACAACATGGCCATACTCTGGTTGCTTTTTCTCTGTTACACTCGTGAAGTGGTGCTGCAGTCTTTGGGCCAAATTCTCCTCTACCACAGTGGTGCAAATCTAGTAACTCCTACTGGTCAATCAAAAATAATTGTTTAATGAATGAAGTACCTTTTAGCCACTGCCTCCTGTTTCCCTGTCTAGATTGCTCCAAATGCTGCAACTATGGGACAAAAAGCCTTGCGTGCACTGGGTATTTGCCTTGATTTCAGCTGTTGGTGTAGTTAGTGCAGTGCAGCTGCATTTATGCAAAATGCTAGCCTAGATAGAGTATGCTGCTGTGAGCTTTGCACTTTACTCGGGATTCACTGCACTGGGGACTTTGCACTGGTGGCAGGGCACTGGTGGCTGTAATTGGGACAAATCTCCTTTATAGACAAGGCCTGAGCGTTTATGAATTGTCCCGGGACTCTTAGGTGTAAAAGGTGCTGTGGAAATGCACATTACTAATTATATGTTTTGGAGACCTTGGACCAGATTCTTAGATGAAGTCAGTGAAGTCACTGAAGTCAATGGAGCTAAACAGATTTACACCTACTGCAGCTCTGGCTGTGTATGTGAATTTTGCGGCTGTCAGAGAATCTCAGGATTTGATGATGCAGTGAAATCCATGTGCCTTTGGTACAGAGTATAAAACACTTCCCTTTTTTCTTTCAGGTAAAGACTGGCACTGGCTATAAAGGAGTGAATAACTTGCACATTCGAGGAAGGACAGAAAAGGAAGGTGACAGTTGCCTTTATATATAAACCTGAGAGTTCATCATGTAGTGAGTCAAAGTAAAAAATGCAAAGCCATATTAATATGGCTAGATCCCTCCTATTCTCTGCCTGTGGCACATAACTGTCTAGTCTCCTGTGGACTGTAATACTTTGTCTCATTTCAATTGCTGGGTTTAGGACATGGGTGTTCAGTGGTGTTGGTGGCCTGTGATACGCAGACAGCCAGACTAGAGGATCCAGTTGTCCCTTCTGGCTTTAAACTCTATGGCTCTGTATTGTGTTGCTCTGGTCTATGCTTTTGGCCTTTGCCTGAGAAGATTACAGTGGTCGGTAGAATGCTGTCAGTTGTTCTCAGTGTTCTTTGGCCTGTTCAGTTGTACACGTTGCCATTATGTCTGCGATCATCAGTAGAAGAAAGCAAGGGGTGTCGCTAGGACTCACTTTGGGGCAACAACGGGAAGCCTTGGAAAAGCCCATCTGTGATTTACGGCCCAGTTGGTAGCTGGGTTTATTGTGTGTGTTCACCTGGCACATTGCCGGCTGTACCCAAGACTGGAAGTGGGAGCCCAGTGGCATGCAGACTGTAGCTCTACTATGTGAAGCCAAGAGAGGCATCCCCTGGCTGAGCAGGGAAGAAGTAGGCAAAAACCGGTCTCAGCTGGGAGATGTTCTCTGCACATGTTAATGCCTGATACAAGATTCCAGCCATAAACAGCATGCTGCCCTCCTGCGAAAGGGTAAAACATGAGCCCAAAACTTGATCAGGGGGAGGCAGTGACCATGTGACTAAGCACAGGGGTGCTGACCGCAAGTGGAGTGGATGCAGGGGGTTCTCTGAGGCAATCCCCACAGAACATTTAACCCCTACATGCCCAGGCCAGGAGTGGTTAATAACATGCTCCATTTCTGAACATTTTGGTGCGAATCCACCAAGCGCGGACAGCTTTCACCAGCCTCATTGATGGAGACTCTGCCACCAGGGTGTCACTCTCAGCCTCACCACACCCTCAGAGGTGTTCCTCTGGCTTCTTCGGCAGAATTCTCTGGGAAACTGGCATTCCGCCCAGTTCTGTGAAAAACAAACCTTGACACTAACAGACACATCCTAATTTTTGAGGGCTAAACTGTCACTGGCTAATCTTCCCACACCGGCCGTCCACTCCAGCAGGAGAAGCAGGCACAGAGTGGGAGTAGCTGCTGGTCAAAGCAGAAGGAGCTGCAGAGCAGATATCTGATCTCCCCTTCACGCAGTTCCATGAGGCACATGCTATGCAGATTTCAGAGTAGCAGCCGTGTTAGTCTGTATCCACAAAAGGAACAGGAGTACTTGTAGCACCTTAGAGACTAACAAATTTATTTGAGCATAAGCTTTCGTGGGCTACAGCCCACTTCATTGGATGCATGCAGTGGAAAATACAGTAGGATATTGCTATGCAGAGGGGCTGCTCCCTGGCTTTTTTACCCCTCTCAGCCCTGAACGCAGGGGCGGCTCTACAAATCACGCTGCCCCAAGCAGCGCGGTGCGCTGCGCTGCCCTTCCCCGGTCCTGCGGCGGGTCCCTTTTTCCCGCGGCTCCGGTTGAGTTCCCGCTGTGGCAGGTCGACCGGAGCCCGGGACGAGTGGACCTGCCGCAGGCATGACTGCGGCGGGTGCCGTGGTCCCGCGGCTCCGGTTGACCTGCCGCAGTCATGCCTGCGGGAGGTCCAGCCGAGCCGCAGGACGAGCGCCCCCTCCGCAGTGGCAGGTCCACTCATCCCGGGCTCCGGTCGACCTGCCGCAGCCATGACGGCGGCAGGTCCGCCGGCCCAGACTCCCGCCCTCTCCGGCGGCAGGGGACGCCCCCTACATTTTGCTGCCCTAGGCACCAGCTTGTTTTGCTGGTGCCTAGAGCCGCCCCTGCCTGAACGCTCACAGTTGGAGCACAGGGAGGGGTAGGCTGTTTGTCTACAATCTCTCCCACCTCCACTGTAGTGCATAGTGCAGAAGGTGGTACATGACCCTGGGTTAGACCCACGTTTTATTCATAGCTGAGCCCATCATATGCACAGTACAGAATCCAGCTTTCCTAAAATACCTCTAGGCTCCAGCAGTGCCACTGGGATGGGAGTGAAGGACGATGTTCTCATTCCAAGCTTAGAGGCCTAAGCAAATAAACACACAGTGTGGGAAAATAGCACATGGCTTAAAACAGAGACAGGGGCTCTTAAAAATATTATTCTAGCATCTTGTTTAATCCACAGAGATTGCTTGGGGGAAAACACAGGTGCCGCAATCTGTTGGCCTCCTCATACCTTCCCACAGTAGGTTGTGGAGGGTTTGGGGTGATTTGTTCATCTGCAGAGGGCAGGTGGGATTGTTGAATGATTGTGTCAAATCCATTCCTGGTGGAACTCCACTTAAAGGAGTTAAATCTGAATCTCACCCATGGAGACTTTCACCCCACACATCTGAGCCCAGTCCCGGTCAGTAGTGAGCAAGATACGCTTAGATGGATGTTTAGTGACCTTATGTAAAGTGGCATAACGGACAGCTGGAACTAGCTGGCAATCTTAGAAGAATGGCTGATGTTATCATTGGTATTGAGAATGAACTCGCTTCTCACTTTTATGGGCACATTCGAGCACAGGGGTGTATCATTTTTGGAGATGGTTTCACTGCCATTGTCCCTACAAACCCAGTTCCAGGGGCTACTTAGGCACCTGAAAACTCTAGCGTTTTTTGCAGATAATAACTTAGAAATTAGCTGATAGAAGCACTGTATCTAATTCCTATATATATATATATATATATATATATATAAAGAAATTAAATAAATATTAGACCCACTCAGCTCTAATACTAACATGTCCTCACATCTTGTGTCAAGCCACTTGAGGGACACTGGTTTGGTTTCTTTCAGTTTTTACTTTCTATCAGTTTTTTGCGGTTCACCAAGCTTGGAATAGATCACTTAATTTTGGAAACATCCTACTAGGGCCAGGCCCCATGAATTTATACTGCACCTGCCTGGGGCTCTAGGGGTGTTACACCACTACAAATAATAGACTAGAAACTGACCTTAAACAGGAGTGAAACTGACACTTTCAAGTCACTTTCACAGTATTGCCAATCCCAAATGTTCAAAAATCATGAATCAGGCTCACCAAAAATCATAAGATTGGCTTTAAAATCATGCGATTATGTAAAAATAATAAATGTGAGGTTCCTTTTATTTGCCTTCTGCTTTTTGAGCCTTTAGGGTGCACTGGGGTCACATTTTGAAGCTTTCTCCACGGCCACAGAGGGCTAGAAACTTTTCTAGAAACTTTTCTTTACAATAAGAAAGGACTGAAGGCTGAAATCATCACATATCCACCTGATTCCAGGAGCTTGGGCTTTAAGGAAAACAATAATTATTATGAGACTCAGGACAAAATCATGGGATCGTTGGCAACACTGCTTTTACTTCCATTTAAAGGCTAGTTACTTTCCAGAAGGCTCTTAAACACAACATTACAGTGTTTGAGTTGCAGTTCTCACAGGAGAATATTTAAAACCAAACACCAAGAAAATTCCACATTTTAAAGTTAAGAAAAAAATTGAGACTTCTGAGGTATATCAGGGCCACTTCAGGCAGGAAAGGAAAATAAACAGGCACAGGAGCTCTGGACAGCTCTTCCTCTTGAAAGAAAGTTGGAGGGTCTTCTCGTCCTTAATTCAGTAAAACTTTTATTGCCATCAATGCCTCCACTCATAGTTATTAACATGCTTAATAACTATAAACTTCATACTTAAATATCAAAGAATCCTGTGGCACCTTATAGACTAACAGACATTTTGCTGTAGACGTTAGTCTATAAGGTGCCACAGGATTCTTTGCTGCTTCTACAGAACCAGACTAACACGGCTACCCCTCTGATGCTTGATACTTAAATATCTGAACCATCTTATCCAGAGCTACACATTTCATACATATTGGCTCAGGGACTACATTTTCTGACATATTCTGAACAGTGCTAAGCACACAGATGGTGTCCAGTGAATAATACAAATCATGACAATAAGCATCAACGTTATGGACTCTGGCTGCAATTTCTGTTCTTTGTTCTGGAATTGGCCTGGATACAACTGAAACCCTAAGAATTTGAGGCATAAACACATTTTATACTTATATGACACTTTCTCATTCCTTTTCTCAAACTCAGAACAAAAATGACAAAACAAAATGGTTTTCAGTTAAAATCTAAAATTGCACAGCAGCCATCGCTCTACAACCCAGCATGGGGCAGACCCTGCCACCCCTCAAGGGTTAAGTGATCTTCTCTCATCAGAGTCTCATTCTCCATCCTTCCTGACCTCTATGCTGCTTTTCATGCTGTCAACTATGACATCCATCCCAACCTCCTGGGACCGCGTGCTGGAGTCTCATAGAACTGGCCGCCTTGGTTTTGCCCCCATGATCTATCAGAGTCTTTTTTTGCAGAATGGGGCAGAGAGAAAAGCTGGCCTGCTGGATAGGGAGCTAGCCCTAAAAGACCTGGGTTCTACTCCCCGCATGGACTTCCTGTATGACCTCAGGCCAGTGCCTTAAGGACAGAGTTTCAAAGGTTTTTAGGCACCCAAAAATGCAGCTAGACATCTAGTGAGATTTACACAGCACTTAACCTTCTAGGTGTTTTTGAAAATCCCACTAAATGCCTAAATACCTTTGAAAATCTGTCCTTTAGTCTGGGCATGCCTCAGTGTCCCATCTGTACAATGGGGATAACATCATTGCTCTACCTCACTGAGGGGCTGTGAGGAAAAATAGGTTAGACCTTGTGAGGCTCTCAGATACTACAGTGATGAGGCCACATAAGTACCTCAGATAGAGTGGGGACCTCTCTATTTATACCACTGCTATCCCTTCCCTGGGTTTGGCCCCTTTTTTCACCTACACCTCTCAAATCTCTCCCTTTTCTGAATGTAACCTTGGCTCAGAGGGCTTGGCTGTATTTTTTCTGAGTCCTTTGTTATCTCTAAAACAACCCTTCCTACCCGCCCCCCCCATTCCTGTTTTACAAGCTAGACTTCCAGATCCTTAATTTAATCCCCAGTCCTTTCTTATGTCAATCACCCTGCCTCTGTTTGTAAACAAAATACTGACTCCCTGCCCCAGGGGCACCTCTCCTCTGCAGAATTTATATCACACTAATGTTGTGCCATAGTTAAGTCCTCCATCTGAGAGCTTCGCCTGGAGCTTGCACATCTTCTGTATGAAACTCGGGGCGGCTTCTTCCCCTCCACCCTCCCTAAATGGCACTCCTGCCAGAAGGCCAGGACTGGGAGTCAGTGACAGTTTTTTAAGAGCAGGAAGAAGATGGGAAGGGTGAGAGCAAAGTGAGCCTCATTGGGAGAGGCTGGTGGAAGCAGCCAGGTTGGTGGGAGCGCAGAAAGAGGGTTAAGGAAACTTGCTCCCCACCCAGCAGCACAAGTAGGGCAGTACAGTACGGTACGCCATACCAGCAAGATATTTATAGCTGCTACGGCATACTGGAAAGAGGAGCAGCAGAACGTGGGGCCGCTGGGCAGGCCCATGCCAGCAGCTCCTCCAGCACAGCTGTTCTGCCCCCGACCCTTCTCTTTCATCTGTACAGCAGCCCTGCCAGAGGACAGCCACGCCGGCAGCTCCTCCGGCGTGGGGCTGCCCGGTGGCCCCATGTTCTGCTCCTTTCCCCGCTGCGGTTCCCGTGAGAACCCTGTGGTTCAGGGCTCTCCTGGGAACCGCAGCAGGGAAAGAAGCAGAACCCCATCTCCGCCCCGGCCCACCCCCTGCCCTTCCATGGAGCTGCGTCTCCTCTGGCTCCCAGGAGCAGCCCCGCCAGAGGACAGGGCTGGGAGCACTACAGCTGTGCCAGAGGAGCTGGTGGCGTGGGGCCATCCAGCGGCCCCATGTTCTGCTCTTTTCCCCACTGCGGTTCCAAAGGCGCAGTGGGAGGAGGACAGAGCCCCCCCCCCAGATAAGGGGGGGGATCATGGGGAGAGGAGGGGGAGAGCATGGGGATGGGGCAGGGAGGAGTCACATGAAGGGTCACATGAGGAGGTCATGTGCCCCCTGTGCCCCTCCCATGCCGGTAAGAAATGGACTCCACTTGCACCACTGTCCCCACCCCCAGGTGCTACCTGCTCTTCCTCTAGCAGAATGTGTCCTGCGCTGTGAAGGGGAGAAGCACGGCACATCTGATGCCATGTTCATTCCCCACCTAGTGGCATTTGACTTACTGATGGGCCAAGCCTTGAGCAGAGAACAATGGCACAAGGGCTGCTGAGCTGCTGTCACACACAGGAAGGGCTCTGAACCCAGAGGGAGCAGCAGCACACTTGTGTTTAGGCTCTGAAGTTGATACTTTAATTCGATTAATTAGGTGGGCATGCTTTACACGGGAATTTTGCTTGCACAGCTATTTAAATCCTGATTAAATGTTTGCGGAGCTTTTATGGCTGTTAATTAACAACTGGATGGCAAGAGGAGAACACACACACACAAAGCTATCAGACAAGATGCCAGGCCAGGAAGCCCAACCAACCAGATATCCCTGCTGTCAGATGAGGGTATCAGTTACTAGCCTTTATGACAACCGTATTACATCATTAGGGAGGGTGGCTGCTGGTACCTGGGGCGCATGCTTTAGGGGAACGTGGTGTTGTTGATCCACTCAACAGCCTGATGAAGGGTAGGGCCGGCTCCAGGCACCAGCATTCCAAGCAGGTGCTTGGGGCGGCAATCTGCAAGGGGCGGCAGTCCCTGTGTTCTTGCCACTCCAAGCAGCGCGCCGAATTGCCGCCGCCGACGGCTGGGGCAGTCTGTATGCCGTTAGGGTGGCATGTGCGTTTCCGCGGCGGCGGCAATTCGGCGGCAACTTCTATGTTCAGCTGCCCACGGCAGCAATTTGCGGTTTCTGTCTTCCAGCTGAAGACTGAAGCTGCCACCGAATTGCCGCCACCACGGAAACGTGCATGCCACCATAACGGCATGCGGACTGCCCCCGCCGTCCGCGGCGGCAATTCGGCGTGCTGCTTGGGGCGGCAAGAACAGTAGAACCAGCCCTGATGAAGGTTGAACTGAAGTGAGAACTGGCTTTAGCTCAGAAATAAATGCTGAGTAATTTATTAGGCTGTTTGTGTGGGGTAGAGGTGGGGGAGATTAATCAGAGAAATAAATGTTAATTAGAGATGTTAATCTGGATCAAGATTCCAGACTTATTTCTGGCTCAGGAGCCGAGTTAATCTAAAATTTGGGCCGATTAAGACCCAGGAATTTGGGCCAGGCTCAGAACTAGCTTTAAATTACTTTAAAAACTATATCTCGCAGGGATGAAATCCTCCGGCACTTCCTCATATGCTACGGCTCTCCCAGGATGCATCGTTCTATGATATCCCAGGAAGCAAAATATATCAGTGATGTCACAGGGTGATGCATTGTGAGATGGTTTTAGCGAATAAGAAAATGCTGTTGGATTTTGCAGAGAGGAAAAAGAATTACTTAAATTCAAATATCAGAGGGGTAGCCGTGTTAGTCTGGTTCTGTAGAAGCAGCAAAGAATCCTGTGGCACCTTATAGACTAACAGATGTTTTGCAGCATGAGCTTTCGTGGGTGAATACCCACTTCTTCGGATGCAAGCAGTGGAAATTTCCAGGGGCAGGTGTGTATATATAAGCAAGCAAGAAGCAAGCTAGAGATAACGAGGTTAGATCAATCAGGGAGGATGGGGCCCTGTTCCAGCAGCTGAGGTGTGAAAACCAAGGGAGGAGAAACTGGTTCTGTAATTGGCAAGCCATTCACAGTCTTTGTTTAGTCCTAAACTGATGGTGTTAAATTTGCAGATGAACTGGAGCTCAGCAGTTTCTCTTTGGAGTCTGGTCCTAAAGTTTTTTTGCTGTAGGATGGCCACCTTAAAATCTGCTATTGTGTGGCCAGGGAGGTTGAAGTGTTCTCCTACAGGTTTTTGTATATTGCCATTCCTAATGTCTGATTTGTGTCCATTTATCCTTTTCCTTAGAGACTGTCCAGTTTGGCCGATGTACATAGCAGAGGGGCATTGCTGGCATATGATGGCATATATTACATTGGTGAATGTGCAGGTGAATGAACCGGTGATGGTGTGGCTGATCTGGTTAGGTCCTGTGATGGTGTTGCTGGTGTAGATATGTGGGCAGAGTTGGCATGGAATTTAATTTAAATTCAAAGTAAGTTAAAACATATTTCCATGCTAATTGCCCCACGCACCCTAGATAATGGGGGGCAGAGAGCATGTATGTCCATGCTCTCCTCAGGATTCCTTCCCCCTTTGACATTGACCTTTCAAAAAAACCTGAATGTAATATAAAACATATTCTGATCACTGCAGCTAATTACAGGCCCTTCCACTTAATTAAATCACTGGCTAATTTGATCTTCCACTTATTAATTTAATCAGAACCTCTGGAACCAAATCATTTGTAGTAATAAAAATAACACTACATGGACTCTTTATTTTGATGACTTCTGATAGCTATAGGCCCATATTTGGATAGCCTGCACACTGGTTGCAGAAAGTTGCCATTTAATTAATAGGGGAGTGGCCCAGGTACTGAACTATATAGAGATGGAAGGCCCAACCCTGTGGTCATGTGGAGCCCCACTGAGGTCACTGGGCTCAGCGCAGATGCAGGGGTCCACCTGTATGGCGCTCACTGCAGGGTCGCAGCTTTATTCTATAAGCTCCCCAGTGCAGGAAGCACCTAATTTCATTTGTCTAGTTATATAGTTATATTTCTGCTGCTTGGTGGGTTGGCTGAGTAACCCCTCTCTGATTTGGTCCTTTAAGATAGCCAAGGATTTGAGACACTTCCCTCTGTACTCAGCCAGGATTGTGTGGCAGAGACGAGCGAGTGAGCAGATGCTCCCTTGGGCTCTGGTGTTAGGTTCTTTGTGTAAGTGCCAACCAGGCAGGAGCACTAATGGGGAAGTCAGTAAAGCTGCTATGCAGACTAACATGGGAATGCAATGGGGACTTGTGAGGAAATGTGACTGCTTCTCTGTATTACTGGGCCAAATTCAGAAAACCCCAACCCTTAACCTAACTTATACCCGCTTATACTCAGTTAAGACTTCCCTAGATCTTTTTAAACCAACTCTATCCATGTGTGAGGTGTCTACATCTGGCTAACTACCCTCCCCAGAGCTGGAGAAATATGTGAGAAGATGTAAGCTAAAGAAGTCATCACCTTACCTTGACTTGCACCCTCATGCATCTCTCTCCTCAGCAGGTGTGGTCAACCAGTTTAGCTTCCTTTACACATGGGTACAGTAGTTTTAGGGGATTGTAAAATAGTTGGAGTGCAAGGAGAGGTCACTTCTGAATTTGGTCCCCCATGTCTAGCTGCCCTAAATCCCAGAGAAGGGGATGGAATTGTCACCTCTGCTTTGGCAAAGGGAGATGAAGAGTGATTGAAGACCTGGATGAGCTGTTTGCCACTATAAACACTGTTGATACATGTGTCTCCTTCTAGTCTGGCTGCAGTTGGACAGCCATTGGAGACCCTGTTGTGGATCAAAATTTTCCACTTCTACAAATAACAAAGTTTAATCTTCCTTTTTAATCTTGATTTTGACTTTCAGTATAAATTACCTACTCTCAGGTGTCACTTTAAATTGATTTGTTATGCTAAATACTTGCCAAATAAATAATGAGCTCCTGAATTAGTCTATATGCAATATGACAAGGAGTAAATTATTTCTAACAATTCCTTTTATCGGGCAAGGATTAAATTATTTCTGTGCTCTGACTCTCAGGGCCGGGCCCGCTCTGAAAATGTGCTAGCAGCACTTAGCAATTCCAAGCTTCCCTGCATGCTCTTTTCGGATATTAAATGTCACTGCTTTCCACATTTTATCACATTATTACAGCCTGGAAGGGATCAAATTAATGAAGGCTGGAAGAATCCAACGTGTGCATGTGGGATATCACTTATAAAATCATCCTTCAGATTTTAGAGCAGGTTCCAAGGTGATACTATAAGGCAGAAGAGGAACCCAATCTAAGGCTATGACCACACTAGCACTTTTATCGGTCATATTTCTGTCAGTTGGGATTGAAAAAACAGACCACTGCCCAAGTTTCACCAACAAAAGCACCAGACTGGACAGCTGGTGGGAGATGCTCTCCTATCAACAAAGCTACTGCCACTTGCTGGGGCTGGTTTAATTATGCCGATGTGAGAGAGATCTCCCATCAGCATACAGTGGCTACTTGGGAGACCTTACAGCAGTACCGCTGTAAGGTCTCTCATACAGGGGTACATCCAGACTACCCGCCAATCTGGCGGGTAGCAATCGATCTATCGGGGATCGATATATCGCATCTTGTCTGGACGTGATATAGCGATCCCCGAAACCGCTCCTGTCAACTCCGGAACTCCATCAGGGCGAGCGGCGGAAGCGGAGTCAACAGGGGAGCTGTGGCTGTCGATCCCGCGCCGTGAGGACGGGAGGTAAATCGAAATAAGATACATTGACTTCAGCTACGCTATTCCCATAGCTGAAGTTGTGTATCTTACATCGACACCCCCTCAGTGTAGACCAGGCCACAGACATAGCCTAAGAGAGAGGACGCAGGTGAGGTAATATCGTTCACTGGACCAGCTTCTGTTAGTGGAAGGTACAAGTTTTTGAGATACACAGAGCATTCAGGTCCTGACAAACAACAGAAGTTTGACCCATAAAAGATGTTACCTCACCTACCATGTCTCTGTCATATCCTGGGACAGAAGTTTGACCCATAAAAGATGTTACCTCACCTACCATGTCTCTGTCATATTCTCTGTCACATGGCTACAGCAACCCTGCAAACAAACTGATCTAAGGAAAGTTGATTACAACCTTTCCAAAAATCAAAACAAAACAACCCAAACCACAAAAACCTGAACGGCATTGAAACCTACTTTAAGTGACCAATTTGTTTGCTTAGTGCAAGTAGGGTTTTTTTTCCCATAAAGGTGGAGCAGAACTGTAGCTCATATACATTGGGGCTATACTGGGTCAGACCAGTGGCCCATCTAGCCCAGTATCCTGTCTTCTGACAGTGGCCCATGCTAGTTGCTTCACAGGAAATGAACAAAACATATCAATTTTGAGTGATTCATCCCCTATCATCCACTCCCGGCTTCTGACAGTTGGAGGTTTAGGGACACCTGGAGCATGGGGTTATGTCCCTGACCATCTTGGCTAATAGCCATTGGTTGACCTATCCTCCATTAATTTAATTAATTCTTTTTAAAACCCAGTTATACTTTTGGCCTTTACACCATCCTCTAGCAATGAGTTCCACAAACTGACTCTGAATTGTGTGAAGGAAGAAATACTTCCTTTTGTTTGTTTTAAACCTGCTGCCTATTAATTTCATTGGGTGACCCCTGGTTCTTGTGTTATGTGAAGGGGTAAACGAGAGTTTGTTGTTCTTACATTGGGAACATAATTCCACTATAGCACTAGCAAGCACAAAAGCAGAGGACATTGGTAACTGGATCATAGAATCATTGGACTGGAAGGGACCTCGAGAGGTCATCTAGTTCAGTCCCTGGCACTCAAGGCAGGACTAAGTATTATCTAGACCATGCCTGACAGGTGTTTGTCTAACGTGCTCTTAAAAATCCCCAATGATGGAGATTCCACAACCTCCCTAGGCAATTTATTTCAGTGCTTAACCACCCTGACAGTTAGGAAGCTTTTCCTAATGTCCAACCTAAACTGCCCTTGTTGCAATTGAAGCCTTTTGCTTCTTGTTCTACCCTCAGAGGTTAAGAAAAACATTTTTTCTCCCTCTTCCTTGTAACAATCTTTTATGTACCTGAAAACTGTTATCATAGCCCCCTCAGTCTTCTCTTCTCCAGACTAAACAAACCAGTTTTTTCAATCTTCCCTCATCGGTCCTGTTTTCTAGACCTTTAATTCTTTTTGTTGCTCTTCTCCAATTCGTCCACATCTTTCCTGAAATGTGGTGCCCAGAACTGGACACAATACTCCAGCTGAGGCCTAATCAACATGGAGTAGAAGTCAGTAGCAAAACTCTGATTGACTTCAATCTATTTTAGGCAATTTTCTGACCCCTTGCCTGTAATATTTGAGGCCCTTACAATCCTTAATGTGCTTATCCTCAGGATGACAGGGAAGTGCTTTTACCCCCTTTTAAAAATAAAACAGATAAGGAAGTAAGTGTCTTATACAGAAAGTCTGTAGGGAAGCAGGGAACTGAACATGTATCATCTACATGCCAGATTAGCAGCCTAACTACCAGGTCCATGATTTTAGCCAACCACCCTTCATCAGCACTGCTACTGATGTGGTGCTGGTAGTTGGTGGGTAAAGAGAGGCTTTCACTCTCTGTGGTTCATTTCATCAGCATGACACTTTGAAAACAAAGCACATCGAACCCCAGCAAAAAGCAATAATGCTACGGGGGGCGGGTGGAATCATCACTCTAGTAATGGACCAAGCAGATGGCCTGAAGCTTTCTATGTAGGTTTCTTTGCTGTACATTAAGATATGATTGGGATTGTATGAGGAAGATAATATTCTGAATAAAGTGAGATGTGTCTGCTACTCCTTGAGGATGCCTATTATTATTTATTGAGATATAAGGCTGTTAAATGAATCCCATTGAAGACACTGCCAGGCCCCATTACTGTAATTTGTTGTGTAAAACAAGGGTTTCTTCATGTTATTCTAATGTCACCTTGCAGATGTTCTGTCTACATGCTCCTGGTTTTTCCTGTAATGTGCTGCTTTTGTGGCTAATTCAGCACAGCTGCTTAGTTAAGTATTGTCTTTACAACACTCATCATTATTGTTGCTGGCTTCTTTGAAGTCTTAAATGCAAGTTAATGTCTGTATCGTGTAAAATACAGTATCGCAGCACTGCACTAGGCAAAGACAAAGTGGGAGAGATTCCAAAAAATGCAGACACCACAAATAAAAATAACACTTGGGTCTTTCTCTAGCAATTTGGACTCCCAATGCACTGTTCAGAGTGAGTGCTCCATCCAGCCCACCTCCTTTGTTCTCTTTAGTTCCATTAGAGAGGGCACGGTAATGATTCTGAACTTATATTTATGTTGCATGCCAAAAACACGAAGCCCAGCCCAATGTTGCAAGAAAATTAAGGTTGCAACGTCAAGAACTCAGAAGTGAAGAAAAGCCAGAATTAAGACTGGCTGGGAAATAACAGAGAAATATTAACAGCAGTTGGTAGAAGTGAGACTTGGACTCCTAACTCCCTACATATTCTCCTAGGCCAAAAGGCTTTTTAATGGGAACTAGGAGAGATCAAGCCAGCAAGCTGATTGGCCGGTGTGGGCAGCATAGCATGGCTTGGGAGCATTCACAGTGCTGCTGGTATATTCAGAAAATTAAGGAGCAAGTGTGGAACTAGTTGTACGGCGCATCTGCTAGTGGCTTAGTCAAAGCTGCAAAGTGGGGATAATGGTACTTATCCACCCTAGAGGGGAGTTATAGGGTTTAATAACTTTATTTCTGGAAAGCACATTAAGCTCCACAGATGAAAGGTGCTAAGTACTGTAAGTGCAAAATAAGCTTGTGATCCAACCCACTGAGCACACGTTTATTAACATTGGCAAAACTACCTGTTTTTCCCCAGCTTCATTCTTGGGAACAGCTGAATTGTTTTTGCTGAAACTTTTCAGATAAATTCAGCCTGAAGTAGAGAGAAAACACGGAACATTTCAGTCCAAATAGCTGAAGACTAGCATAGTGATAAGTCACTTAGAACAGGGGGTTGTAATCAAAAGTGTTACCAACTTTAACTCCATGTGATGTTGTGTGTTGCAGTTACAACAGTGCCTTTCATCCCAAAGGATCCCAATGCATTTTACAAATGGAGGCCAAACCGTGGTGCATGACGGCAGACACCAAGAGTGCTGGAACAATTTGTGTAGTGGGGGTGCTGAGAGCCAATGAACCAAACTATAAACAGTGTATATGATGGAAACCCAGTGGTGCAAGTAGGGCGGTCCAGTCCAGTACGCCATACCAGTAAGATTTATAGCTGGTACTCTGTACCGGAAAGACATGGGGGGAGCAGAAGGGCTCAGCTGTACCGCTTGCAACCCCGTCTCCAGCCATGTCCTCCTGCAGCAGGGCTGTGGGGACCCCAGACAGGACTCAAGAGATGCAGCTGCATGGAAGTACTGGGGGCTGGGCTGGGGGCAGTACAGCTGCACCGGAGGAGCTGCCAGCATGGAAAGGCCAGTGGCCCCTGTGACAGACCGAGGCCAGTGGGGTACAGGAGTTTGGTAGAGGGCAAATATACTGGTCACTGGATGAGTAGTTTTTTGTTCCCTGAGTGACCAGAGCAGGGGCTACACTAGAGTAATCAGGAACCTGCTAGAACCAATTAAGGCAGACAGGCTGATTAGAACACCTGCAGCCAATCAAGGCAGGCTAATCAGGGCACCTGGGTTTAAAAAGGAGCTCACTCCAGTCAGGGAGAAGGGAGCCAGAGGAGAGGAAGTGCATGTGAGGAGCTGGGAGCAAGAGGTGCCAGGAGCTGAGAGTGAGAGGTGTGCTGCTGGAGGATTGAGGAGTACAAGCGTTATCAGACACCAGGAGGAAGGTCCTGTGGTGAGGATAAAGAAGGTGTTTGGAGGAGGCCATGGGGAAGTAGCCCAGGGAGGTGTAGCTGTCATGCAGCTGTTACTGGAGGCACTATAGACAGCTGCAATCCACACGTCCCTGGGCTGGAACCCGGAGTAGAGGGCGGGCCTGGGTTCCCCCCAAACCTCCCAACTCCTGATCAGACACAGGAGAAGTTGACCCAGACTGTGGGGAAGATCACTGAGGTGAGAAAATCTGCCAAATAAGCACAGGACCCACCAAGGTAGAGGAGGAACTTTGTCACAACTGGTGTCAGGGTGGGATTTGGTGTGCCCAGCGCGGTGGAAGGAGGGTGATTTTAAAAAAAAAAAAAAAAAAAAAAAGAGGGTTTATTTTTTTTCACCACAATGGATGACTTAGTGCGGGCATTGATACAAGCTACGATGGCCCAGCAGGAGGCTACCCGCTTCCAGGCAGCCGCCCAACAGGAGGCAGTGCAGCTGCAGCAAGAGACTAATCGCCTGCTGATGGACCAG
Source organism: Mauremys reevesii (assembly GCF_016161935.1). Lineage (NCBI taxonomy): Eukaryota > Metazoa > Chordata > Testudines > Geoemydidae > Mauremys > Mauremys reevesii. Next base: position 23,028,738 of record NC_052635.1, on the reverse strand, counting down.
GCTTCTCAAAACCGGGCTATGTTGTGGGAACTGGTAAACCAGGTAAAGACCCATACAGAGCTGAACTGCGGCCATGATGGGATGCAGATTATACGGGCCAGCCATTGGCTGCAGAAAATGACGCGGGAGGATGATGTAGAGGCATACCTTCTTGCCTTTGAGAGGACAGCCCTACGGGAGCCCTGGCCTCGAGATCAGTGGTCTGGCATCCTTGCCCCATTCCTGTGTGGAGAGGCCCAGAAGGCCTACTATGATCTGCCTGAAGAGGCTGCAGCAGACTACCCCCAGCTGAAAGCAGAGATCCTGGCCAGATCTGGGGTAACAACTGCAGTGCGGGCCCAGTGGTATCACAAGTGGAGATACCAGGAAAAATAACCCGCGGTCCCAATTGTATGACCTCATCCATCTCGCACGAAAGTGGTTGCGAATGGAATCCCGGAGTCCGGAAGAGACACTAGAGGTTCTGGTCATCGACCGATACATGAGGAGGCTACCGCCAGACCTTCGTGCCTGGGTAAGCCAGAACGAACCCTCCACCTATGATGAGGTTGTCACACTGGTAGAGAGGCAAAGGACAGCGAGGGAGCTGACCCGACCAGTTAAGGAAGAGACACCCCGGGTTAAACTAGCAGCACCAAGCCCTAGAGCTCGGGTGACTGGGCAACCAGGAGAGCACAGATGGAAAAAGAGAGGGGCTGAAGGCCCACCAGAAGCAACAAAGAGTCGGAGCACTGAGGGATAAGAGGCTCGTGATGTTAGACTGCCCAAACCAAGAGACCGGGGAATGCCTAAGGCCCCATACAGATGTTATGCCTGTGGGGAGTGGGGACATATAGCTGCACAGTGTCCCAATGCTGAGGAGCCGATACAGTGTAACCTGGGGAACTGGGCAGACCCATGCTCCCTAGTCCACCTTGTGGGGGTCTCACTAACCCCACATATGTACACCAGACCAGTAAAGCTAAATGGGGTAGAGACCACAGCAGTGGTTGATTCGGGGAGTGCTATCACGCTTGTCTCGGGGAAGCTCATGAAGTGTAGTCAGCTGCTGCGGGCTAAGCGTACGGGGATAACATGTGTCCATGGGACAGTTGGTTATTACCCCACTATCCCAGTAAAAATCGAGATTCAGGGGAACACTACTGAGGTAGCAGCAGGTGTAGTCCCTAAACTCCCATACCTGGTGCTCATAGGGAGGGACTTCCCAGGGTTTGGAGACTTACTCCCAGTAGGAGGATTGGAGAAAGAGGGGAACCCTGAAGTTAGTGAGGCATCAGTACACTGTCAACCCCCAGTCTTCTCTGAAATATCCCCAGATTTATTTTCCATTCCCAGACAAGGGAGAAAGTCGAAAAGGGAAAGGAGGGCAGCTAAGGCCTTGGGAACCCGAATACTGACTCAAAGCCAGAGGGTTGCTCTCGTAGGTAGGCGGACCCAAGCAGCTGAAAAGGAGGCCACCCAGGAGGGAGAAGCACCCGAGTCTGACCCCCACCCTAATGCTTCTGAACCAGTAGAGGCAAAGAGACTGGGCCCCTAGATCTTGGGCAGATTAGCCCCGGAATTGGAAATTTTGGACGGGACCAGGCTGAAGACCCAAGGTATGACAACATTAAAAAGGAAGTGACTGAAATAGACGGGGTCCCCGTGGAAGGGAAAACCCAGGGACCAGGACCCTACTTCATAATGAAGAAGTATCAGAGGGGTAGCCGTGTTAGTCTGGATCTGTAAAAGCAGCAAAGAGTCCTGTGGCACCTTAAAGACTAACAGACGTTTTGGAGCATGAGCTTTCGTGGGTGAAGTGGGTATTCACCCAAGAAAGCTCATGCTCCAAAACATCTGTTAGTCTTTAAGGTGCCACAGGACTCTTTGCTGCTTTTACATAATGAAGAAGAATCTCTTATACCGGGTTGCACCAGTACAGGGGCAGGAGGTACAGCAGATCCTAGTACCTCAAAAACACCAGAACGCTGTATTAAGTCTTGCTCATAGTCATCTTTTGGCAGGCACTTGGGGGTAGAGAAGACTCTGGCACGAGTCCTACGATGGTTCTTCTGGCCCGGAGTACATGAAGAACCGCGGAGGTACTGTGTGTCCTGCCCGGAGTGTCAGCTCCACAGTCCCCGTCCCCACCTGAGGGCACCTTTAGTACCCTTTCCCATCATAGAGGTCCCCTTTGAGCGAATAGCCATGGACCTAGTGGGACCCCTGGAGAAGACAGCTCAGGGCCACCAATATATACTTGTTGTTTTGGACTATGCTACTCGCTACCCAGAAGCCGTCCCCCTGCGGAACACAGCCTCTAAAACGATAGCCAAAGAGCTGGTGGGGATTTTTGCCCGAGTGGGGCTACCAAAGGAGATATTAACAGACCAAGGAACCCCATTTATGTCAAAGCTAATGAAGGACCTCTGTATGCTGCTTCATATGCATACCCTGAGAACTTCAGTCTACCATCCACCGACTGATGAGTTGGTAGAAAGGTTTAACCAAACCCTCAAGGCTATGAAAAGAAGGTGGTAAGTCGGGACGGGAAGGATTGGGACACCCTACTGCCCTACCTTATGTTCGCTATCCGGGAGGTACCTCAGGCCTTAACTGGGTTTTCTCCCTTCGAGTTATTATACGGGCGTCACCCCCGTGGCATACTAGATATCGCCAAAGAGATCTGGGAAGAGGAACCCAATGAGAGGAGAAATATAATAGAACATGTAATACAGATGCGAGACCAGATAGCCCGGGTCACCCCTATTGTACGGGAACATTTGGAAAAGGCACAGGAAGCCCAGAGAACCCATTACAATCGCCAAGCAAAAGTCCGACAGTTCCAACCAGGGGATCAGGTGATGGTGTTGGTACCCACAGCAGAAAGCAAGCTTCTGGCCCAATGGCAGGGGCCCTATGAGGTGGTTGAACCCGTGTGGGAAGTAACCTACGAGGTGCGGCAGCCAGGACGCCGAAAACGAGAACAGATTTATCACATCAACCTTCTGAAACCCTGGCATGCACAAGAGGCATGCATAACTGTCCAAAAAGACCTAACCCGGGAAAACAAGCCTTCCAAACAGGTGAGAGTGTTTCCCGATTTAACACCAGACCAGAAGAATGAGGTGTCTGAGATGATCTTCCGGAACCAAGATGTGTTCTCGACAAAACCGGGTCGAACAACCGAGACATATCACCACATCGTCACGAACCCTGGGGCCAGAATAACAATGAGGCCCTATCGGGTGCCAGCGGCCAAAAGGGAGGAAATAAAAGCAGAAGTAAAAAAAATGCTGGAGTAGGGGATCATTGAAGAATCCCATAGTCAGTGGTCCAGCCCAATCGCGCTGGTGCCCAAACCTGATGGCACCACAAGGTTTTGCAATGACTTCCGGCGACTAAATGAAGTATTTCAGTTCGATGCATACCCCGTACCTCGCATAGATGAGCTAGTGGACCGTCTGGGTAATGCCCGGTACTTGACTACCCTAGACTTGACAAAGGGGTACTGGTAGATTCCCCTTGTGGAAGACGCAAAGGAAAAGACTGCGTTCTCTACACCAGAGGGTCTTTTTCAATATATGTCCTCTCTTTTGGACTACATGGGGCCCCGGCTACTTTCCAGCAACTCATGGACAAGCTATTACGCCCGCATACCAGTTATGCTGCTGCCTACTTGGACGATGTGGTCATTCATACCCCAGACTGGGAAACCCACCTAGAGAAGGTGGAGGCAGTCCTTGATACCTTCAGGCGAGCTGGCCTTACAGCAAACCCTGCCAAGTGCACTGTGGGGTTTACAGAGGCCAAATATCTTGGCTACATAGTGCAAAAAAGTCTGGTAAAACCCCAAGTGAACAAGTTGGAAGCCATCCAAAATTGGCCCCGACCACGTTGCAAGAAACAAGTCCGGGCATTCCTAGGTGTAGTGGGGTATTACCAACGATTTATCCCCCACTTTGCCACAAGGGCAAGCCCCCTGACAGACCTAGTGAAAGCCCGTGGACCTGATCTGGTGAGATGGTCTGATGCAGCAGAGGAAGCATTCACAGACCTACGGACTGCCCTCTGCAGTAACCCCGTACTGATAGCCCCTGATTTCACCAAGGAATTTATCCTGCAGACAGATGCATCGGAAGTAGGGTTGGGGGCCGTTCTATCACAGATGGTCGGGGAGAAGGAACACCCAATTCTCTACCTCAGTAGGAAACTCCTTCCGAGAGAACAAAAATATGCAGTGGTGGAGAGCGAGTGCCGCGCTGTAAAACGGGCCATGGAAGCATTGCACTACTACTTGCTCGGACACAGATTTGTCCTCGTGACCGACCATGCCCCTCTTCAATGGATGCAGCGGAACAAGGAGAAGAACACAAGGTGGTTCTTATCCCTCCAACCTTTCCAGTTCCGTGTGCAACACAGAGCAGGGAGCCGTCACGGTAATGCACGTGTGTTGTTTTGTCACATGTGCACAGTCTGGCATCCCAAGCTGCCCAACCCCTTGGTGTTGAGCAGGGGGGAGGGATATGTGACAGACCGAGGCCAGTGGGGTACAGGAGTCTGGTAGAGGGCAAATATACTGGTCACTGGATGGGTAGTTTTCTGTTCCCTGATTGACCAGAGCAGGGGCTGCACTAGAGTAATCAGGAACCTGCTAGAACCAATTAAGGCAGCCAGGCTGATTAGAACACCTGCAGCCAATCAAGGCAGGCTAATCAGGGCACCTGGGTTTAAAAAGGAGCTCACTCCAGTCAGGGAGGGGGGAGCCAGAGGAGAGGAAGTGCATGTGAGGAGCTGGGAGCAAGAGGTGCCAGGAGCTGAGAGTGAGAGGTGTGCTGCTGGAGGATTGAGGAGTACAAGCGTTATCAGACACTAGGAGGAAGGTCCTGTGGTAAGGATAAAGAAGGTGTTTGGAGGAGGCCATGGGGAAGTAGCCCAGGGAGTTGTAGCTGTCATGCAGCTGTTACAGGAGGCACTATAGACAGCTGCAATCCACAGGGCCCTGGGCTGGAACCCGGAGTTGCGGGTGGGCTCGGGTTCCCCCCAAACCTCCCAACTCCTGATCAGACACAGGAGAAGTTGACCCAGACTGTGGGGAAAATCACTGAGGTGAGCAAATCTGCCAAATAAGCGCAGGACCCACCAAAGTAGAGGAGGAACTTTGTCACACCCCACATTCTGCTCCTTTCGCCTCTGCGGTTCCAGACAGCCCTGCAGTTCAGAAGTCTCAGGCACAGCGGTAGGAGGACAGAGCCTCCCCTCCTGGTAACATGGGGACAGGGAGAGTGTGGGGGCCCTGGGCTGGGTGCAGGGTAGGGAGGAGTCACATGGGGGTCACATGGGGAGGTTATGCCCCCTCCCCTTTAGCAGATGCCCCCCGTTGTGTCCCTCCCATGAGTGCAGTGTACCAGCAAGAAATTGAATTCTACTTGCACAACTGTGGACCCCACTTCAAGACAGAGAGTGCTGTGGCACCCCCAGCGCCCCTAGTTCCAGCATCTATGGCAGGCACCTAAATCAATAAGTAGGTACCTAACTAAGTTCACTGATTTTCAATGATTTTGAGCATCCATAGCAGTGAAAATAAGGAGATAGGTGCTTGAGGTGATGCCTCCAAGTCTGGAAGTGCTGACCGTAGGCTGGCAGACAAACTACACCCAGGAATTGTTTCATGTGCCACTGAAATGCAGCCACTTCAGGAGTGAAAGACAAATGCTCTTTACAATCTCACAGCACACTAGAGAATCCTTCGGGGCCAGGGGCAGGGAGGAGTGAAGAAGGCTGTTCTGCCCACTGACTGTTCCAAGGGATGTTTAAGGAGACAGCATGTGACTGCCTGATGTCAAGATTTGGTCAGGGCAACAGGGGTAAGCCTTCCACTTTTAGGAAGATGTTTATGATGTAACACCACAATGGCAGGCTCCCCCTTAGTTTAACTTGCTCAGGATGGATCATGACAGGTCAGGTTCTCACAGACAGACCTAGCCAATCAATCCATAGCCATAATTTTGTTAATGATAGGAGTTAAGTTAATGGTCAAAGCGGCTGGAATCACCAGCTTATTAGTGCAAGCTGAACTGGTGACGTTGGGGAGTGGGGGTGGGAGTAGTGCGGGGGACACTTGTCCACCAAGGTCTGGTTTCCAGAGCACTAATTCATCTCACATAGGTCACTGAATACCCAGCAAGGAGACAGCAAGGCCTTTGGTCAACATCACCCCAGACTGGATTCACAGCTGTGACCTTGCTGGGAACCTCAGTGCCAATTCCAGCAATCTTAGCTTCTGTTCTTACACTGCCAAACCCATCTCAATATGATCCCAATTCTACTCCTATCGAAGCTGACAGCAAAACTTCCACTGATTTAAAGCAAGATCAGGGCCTGTAATATCTGCATAATCCAAATACAGAGGGAAACCCAGGAGAAAAACTGCAGCATAGGTAAACAGGAACACAGAGTTCAAAGTGGAAAGAAGTTAAAATGTAAAACAGAAGCTCATAGTCAGGATTTGATTTAGGAGCGTATAGTCTGTGTTTTGGATAAGATGTAAAACCAAGGTCTGGAGCAGCTATGATCACAAAAGCTCCCATGATACTTTTCACAAATGTACCTACGTGTCCAGACCAGTTCCAGTTTAAGTAATTACATTTTACCTACCTAAATTAAATCCTATAGTTTTGACTGGATAGTTCATTCTTCTTCACTTCCTGGCCTAAACTACTGGGTAGTGTTGCAGTGCTCTGCATTGTCAAATAGATGCTGAGTTCTGCCCCAGAGGTGGTTGCATTTCAGTGGAAGATGAAGTTATTCTGTAACGGGATAGCTGGGTAGTTCTTCTTTTGGACAACCTTGTTGGTGGTGGAGTCCAGCAAGGAGATGCTGACTGATTCCTGCTAGCTCACTGAGACAAGTATCACTGAATAACGCCACTGTGGACATAAGGAATCAAAGATTATTAGGGTTGGAAGGGACTTCAGGAGGTCATCTAGTCCAATCTCCTGCTCAAAGCAGGACCAATCGCCAAATCCCTAAATGGCCCCCTCAAGGATTGCACTCACAACCCTGATGCTATGGAGATGGGCATAGAAACAGACAGATAAATACCATTATGCTGGAGGTCGTTACTGTCTGACAGCAAGCATATTTTTGATCTATGGGCAATCACAGATACTGATGGGTATGCTACTCACCTTTCATTCGGGCCAAAGGGAGCAATTAAATTTCCCTGTCTTGGTGCCCTAACATACCACTATATGACACTCTGTAGCCTTTGCTAAAGTGTGTGGATTGAGTTCTCATAGCTCACTTGCTATTTTACAATCAGTCTACTATAGTATGGCCAACTCAAGCATTCAAAAATCATGAGATTGGCTTAAAAATCACGAGATTTTAAATAGTAATCATCCTGGGGTTCATTTAATTTACTTTCTGGTTTTTGAGCCTTTTGGGTTCACATTTTCCATCTTTCCTCTGCAACTATGAGGGCTTGAAACTTATGTTTTCTAAAAGGAAAGCTAAGATTGTCACATAATCACATGACTCCAGGAGCTGGGGCTTTTGGACAAACACCAAATACTGAAAAATTTATGATAAAATCACTGTCACTCACAATTATTGCCCTTGTACATCACTCCCTTGGTCTCAGATCGACATGCAGAGGCTTCTGCCTTTGTAATTGATGGTATGGCAGAGAATCTAAGAGATACACCATAGGACCTTGTGCACCACATGACTGTCATAATGGGAGTAGGAACCTATGGAGCCCATCTAGCTCTGACCAGATTATCATGGACACAGTGTTCCCATGGGTGGTGCTGGCTCATGTCCCAGACCATGTTCAAGGTTACCGTTGCAGCACATCACCTACTCACTTACCTTACACAGATATGGGATGAAATTTCCCCCTGTGCAGAGCAGCTACACAAGGCCTGTGCATCACTAAATCGCTATCTTGAGCATCAAAGGGGGCTTCTGTAGAGTTATTGATGGTCTTCTGACCAGGATGAATTTCACCCACTGGGAATGCCCTTTGGCCCCCTCCCCATCTGGGGTGCAGACTAACAAATTGCATCTCCTTGGGGAAGATCCAGGACAGCTTGTGTAGATTTACTGGGGCTGGTTTTCCCTATGCAATGTTCACTTCTGCCTGCATTTTGCAGTAGGACTTTCAGTGGGGTGAGTCTTTCTGCTGCTGCCACATGTTATTCTGGTTCCTAGTCCCATGCATGATGAAACCCAGTCACAGACCCTTTCAAGATGCAGCTGGACTGTAGGAAGGATGGTTTTGCGATTAAGGCAGTGCACTGGGAAGATGAGGATGTTGGTGTTAGTCCTGGCTCTGCACAGACTTCCTGGGTGACCTTGAACAAATTGCTCTACCCCATTTGTCCCAAGACTGGGGATAATGGTGCTTCCCCATCTCACAGAGGTGTTTCAAAATGAATTCCATTAACACTAGTGAAGCTTTCAGTTACTGTGCTGCGTATCTGGCATGGGCCACTGCCCAAAGACAGGTTACTGGGCTAGATGGGCCATTGGTCTGACCCAGTGTTGCCTCTCTTAGGGGAGCCACAGCAAAGCTATAAATAAACATGTCTGTATCTCCCTTCCCGGTGTGGTTTTACTAAAATAAGGAGCCACAACAAGTAACCAGAGATAGATAAGCAGATCCACAGTGCTGTCCTTTATCAAGCACTACTGTGGAATGAGCCTGGAATTGCCTTGGAGGGAAAATGTCAATGATCAGAGATGAAATGAACAAGTGTAGCAGACTTTAGGCTGGCACTTGAATGCCGGGGAATCCATAAGCAATCAGCGGTCCCCGCTTAGGTGCAGTGCTATCCTTGCAGCAATGGCATGCTAGAGCCCTGGTAGTTTGTTGTCTGCCTTTGGGTATCATGGATTAATTTTGAACCTAATAATGTGCAAGTTAATTTGATTTCACAGGTGGTGGGGAGGGGGTCAGAATGGACAGAGAGAAAAGAAAATGGGGAGAGACAAATGAGAACAGAGAGGAGGGAAACACACAAAGAGTCTCTCTCTCTGGCCAATCTATTAAGGTCCATTTAGAGTGCACTTCACCGTAACAGACGACTGAACAAAAAGAATTTTCCCAACCTAAACATATTAAATACATTTGTCCCTAGTTCTAATGGACAGAAACTGAGCTGATAGCAGACGCGTGCTGGGCTGCTGTGGGGAATACCTAACGCTCATTAGAGGGGGAAAGATGCAGGAGTGGTTGCAGTCATGACACGCAGGAGTTACAGGGATTTAATTTCTTGTTAAATTATTGTTAAAGCCACCTCTGTGAACTGTTTTTAGCAACAGCATTAGCAGAACAATGCATGGTCAAAGCACTTTCCCTGGGCCAAAGTCCTCCCTGCTAAAAGCACAGTGAAGAGACTAGAGTTACAGCAGGGAGTATTTGAATGATGAATGGATTAACCCTCACAGCATTGTTCTAAGATTGCTAAGAACTGTATAGCCAGGAATTACTTATCCTCCAGTTTGCACATGGGGAAACCGAGGCACGGAGCAGCAGATTGACTTGCACAAGGTCATGCAGTGAGACAGTGGCAGAGCTGGGAAAAGAATACAAGAGCCATGGATTTCTGTCCCTGGCTCATTCCACTAACCACGGCTGTCTTTCTTCTTTTAAAAAAATGGTTGTTTTGGAATGGTTAGTGAACCTGTTACACTCTGAAAAGTGGAGAGTGTCATTAAGAGACCATAGGAAGAGAAAAACTCCTTTGAAGAACTAAACAGGATTTTTTTTTTAAACAGGCAGAATAAAACAGCATCTCCCAGTTACTCCTTATCTTTGCAGTAACACTTGCCTGTGCTTTTGCTTTCCTGGAATTTCAACAAACAGCTAGCAGCAGCTAAAAGTCCTTTGAAACAAGCTTGTATTCCCTGATTGTCAAATTAATTCAAATTAGTGAAGTATAAACCAGTTTGCCTAAAGTAAGAACCAGCCTGAATTTTCACCTAAAAATGCAAACAAACTCAGAACTTCCCCTTAAGTTTATTTAACTTTCCCCTGCCACATTATCTGTCACTTGGCTGCTGTTTTTTGCATTTCTGGGTTCAGGCTGGGTTGAAAATTTGAATTTTCCCAAAAAAACCTTGTTTGGAGCTAGGACTAGGTAAACATTTAATTGTGAACATTTTAAATAAACATGCCATAATTTTGTTTCATCCATTTTCATGCCTCCTAAATGTATACCTTTGTATGAATTGTAGCAAAAATGGTATGTTTGCTGCAAAGTCATGAAAATGTGCATACTGTCACATTTTGCTTGAAAACGAGACCCATTTTCAGCGGAAATTTTCTATGTAGCCTGCAAATAATCGAGGAAACAGGGCCAATATATAACGTGCACTGAAATTAGAAAGTGATCAGGCTCTGACTATGGCAAAATGCACTGTGTGGACTCCAGCCCAGAACACAGGTCCCTGCACGAAGCCTTTCTGAAGGATAAAAGGTTATTTTGGGTGAGAGGAGAGGGAAGTATTCCAGAACATGTGTTCCTGCCAACTCCAAACATTCAAAAAGCATGTGTCTGCCCCCCTCCACCACGATCACGATCATGAGACTGGCTTAAAAATCATGAGATTAATAAATAATAATAATAATGATTAATAATAAATGTTGGGTGCTTTTTATTTGCCTTCTGATTTTTGAGCCTTTAGGGTTATACTCAGGTCACATTGTCAAGCTTTTCTGCACAAACCATATAGGCTAGAAACTTATTTGATTTTAGTTTTTTAAAATTCCAGGAATTTTAAGAAAAACACCCAGCGTGAAATCCTGGCCCTGTGGAAGTTGATGGGTGTTTTGCTATTTACATCAATGACGCCAGGATTCCATCCCAAATATCAGAAAACTCATGATAAATTGCAAGAGTTGGCCAGATTGTGTTTGGATGATGACGACATCTGAGGACTGTACTGAGGAACTGGAGTGGTGTGGGTGGGTGTTAAACATGGTTCAATCAGCCAGGGGGAGGAACGGAACCAGTGTTTTCAGCTGAGAGCACAAGGGAGCTGCTTTGCTAGCGCACTCATTCAATGTAGAGAGCAGAGTGTGTCTGTCCCTCAGTAAGATCTTCCATCTTGAATTACCTTGCAGCCCTTCTGCCAGGAGTGGGCAGCCTGGTGGATTTCTTGCACGTAAAGGTTCAGTACACAGAAAGTGGAATCACTGCTCCATAGAGCACGTATTGCCCATCTTTCCATCTACACGAACTGATCTTGACTTTGCCCATCAATAGTGGGTCGGGTAGATTATTCTTGCCCTTAGAGAATATACTACAGTCCACAGGTGCTATGAGGATGGGGACCATGTAACAACCTAGATAGGTATTGGCCCAGAACACTACTGCAAGGTGTGTTTTTGGAAGCAGAACAAGCTTTTTCTTCTTCTCTTCTGTACCTCACTCATCAAATCAGCTTTCTCCCCCTTCCCCAGCTCGTCCCTGCCTTTGCTCGCCATTCACTAGTATTTATTGCTTTTCTTATGTCTTTAAGGAAGAAAGAATGCACTGTGAATCATGACTTTGGCTCAATCTCCTATTGTCAGGCCTGTCTGGTGAAACATAGTACAAATGAAAGAGAATAAAGCTAGAAGCAGGACTGAAGGGGAGTTGGCTGGATTTATTCCACCCCTTTGCTTTTCTTGCATTGCATCTCTTTTGTATAGAAACGTCTTCAATCGACACCATTTTTTATGATAAAGAGAAGTGAGTCAGGGCCATCCTATGAATCAGAGGGAGCTGAAATTCTGCTAATAGCCGAAAGCTTTTATTTGTCCAGCCATAAACAATCCTAATCATTCCAGTAAAACCAAGCCCATTTTAAGCAGCACTCTTGTAGATCAATTCCTTTTTCTAATTAAATGTAAAGCTTAGACACATTTCTGGCCGTAGGGCCTGCTTGGGACACGGCACCAATCTTCTATTACAAGGCTCCATCAAGTCCCAGGCATCAGTGCCAGTCAACTATATGCTCAATTAAGTCAAACCTTAACCGTCAACTGGAAATAATAATAAACAAAAATAGCATCTTACATTTTATGCCACCCTGCTTCCCAGATGGATCCCAAAGCACCATGCATACGATGCAGGTAGGAATTGCTTCACTCAGTGCTGGAGTATGGCTCTTTGGGGTGGCACCTCTTAACACTGCACTGGGGCAATAGATAGAGGTTTAAGACAGGGAATGGAGAATACTGCATACAGGTGAAATGGTCGGAGAATCCAGAGAGTCGGAAAGTAATCATCCGCATTAGAAATTGGCCAGGACGAGGGGGCTGTCACTCCTGCACCTTGCAAAAGGATGTCTAGTGACCACAAGTGGTTGGAATCTCAATTTCACAGCTCAGGTGATAAAAGATGGCACCCTTGTAAAAAATGGGACCAGTACTGATTCTGGGGAGGAAAGTGCATACAAATGATTCACCAGCAACACAACGTGGATTTTCATTGGTAGTCTCCTCCACAAGCTGACTAGGCTTGGAAACTGAAGATGGACAGAGAGAGCCTGCTTAGTGAAGCATTGAACTCATTAAATATAACACACACAAACACACACACACACACACACACACACACTCTGAATGGCCTGTTAGAGTCACTGGTGTGAAGCCACAAAGCACCTGCCTATGGGTAAAACTTTTAGGTCAGCTGTGAATGGAGTTCACATAACTCTGCTCCTCATCATGGATTCAAGAAAAGGTTTGAGCTGTTTTCATGTGGCAGCAAATTGGGAGCATTTACTGCCCAAGCTACAATAACTGCCTCCCATTACCCAGTTTATGAGGCAAACTTCTGCACACTCATCTGCTTGGCAAATTGGGAGCAGTCACTGGCTCATGAATCTCCAGACCCGTGAATGCTACCAGCTGGGAATGGCTGCAGGCTTGGGTTATATTTTGTTAGCTGCAGACTCCAGTTTAGTAAAGCATGAACGGAGCTACAATACTAGCC